>NC_083237.1:7883405-8228963 GCF_032191835.1 Heteronotia binoei | reverse complement strand
CAGTTGCACAGTCGAGTCCGACTCTTTGTGACCCCACGGACAAAGTCACGCCAGGCCCTCCTGTCTTTCACCAGCCATCTCATCTTTTGCCATCCCCTTCTTCTTTTGCCTTCTGTCTTTCCCAGCATCAGGGTCTTCTCCAGGGAGTGATCCCTTCTCATTTGGTGGCCAAGTATTTCAGCTTCAGCTTCAGCATCTGACCTTCCAGGGAACAGTCTGGGTTCATTTCTTTTAGGACTGACTGATTTGATCTTCTTGTGGACCAAGGGACTCTCAAGATTCTTCTCCAGCACCACAGCTCATAAGCGTCTATTCTTCAGCGCTTGGCCTTCCTTATGGTCCAGCTCTCATAGCCATACATTACTACTGGAATACCATCGCTTTGACTATATGTACTTTTGTTGGCAGGGTGATGTCTCTACTTTTTATTATACTGCCCCAGGTTCGCCATAGCTGTCCTCCCAAGGAGCAAACGTCTTTTAATTTCATGGCCACAGTCACCATCTGCAGTGATCTTGTATCCCAGAAATGTGAAGTCTGTCACTACTTCCATGTCTTCCCCTTCTACTTCCCAAGGTGTGATGGGGCCAGATGCCATGATCTTAGTTTGAAGATCTGAATCTAGTTAGCTGGAAATACTGGAATATCAATTTTCTCAGCTTTTTCCAGGCTTCTTGAGTTTGTTTGTTGGGGGGGGGCGGCATTGTTTTGTTAAGGAGGCCCTCTTACTGACTACAAACTCCAAAGGTAGTGGGCAGGGTTAGACATAGGTCAACAGAGCCCTGCAAGAATCCAGAGATCTGAGAATGCGAAGGGTACAATATTATGGTTCAGGATTCAGTGCTTTTTTACAGCATCCAAGAGCCAGAGCCATTAGCCCGAAAAGCAGTTTTAATTCACGTGCTAAGGAGCAAGAGCTGAAGACCAGATGTTTCCTATCACAGATGGGACAATTGAGTGTGCTTCCTTGACTTATACATTTGTTGCATTTCTTCCAAGATCATAGGTGGCCACTGTGAAACATATTCTTCCCTTGAGAGATAATTTTACATAACTGACACGATGTAGGGATTAGATCTTGGGAACCTAGGTCTTGAAGTTCTTTGTCTATGAAGCTCATTGGATAGACCTTTGGTAAATTACTGTCTCCTGCCTGGCAAAGTGATTGTGAAAATAAAAACAGAGCAGCAAGTATAGCATTCTTGATGCATTTCAGGGACAAGAAGTAATGCATGCTCTCTGAAGCAATCCTAATTTATAAACTGAGACATTGCAGAGTCATAACTTACATCTCAGGTTTTACACCAGTTTAAATGTCACCAGTTTCATGCAGCAAATCCTGAGGATTGTAGTGTGTTCGCACCAGATCTTTTATCCTGGTTTAGCCTTGTCCCCAAACTGACATTCTGCACTAGAATCAGAAAATCAGAGAAACCAACTCTATGATTCTATGATTCTAGTGTAGAACGTCAGTTTGGGGTCAGGGCTAAACCAGGATTAAAGTCTAGTGTGAAATCATTTTTTTTTAAAAAAGAAGTCCATACTAGGGCTCTGTTGTGAGAAAGAAGCCTCAATCTACTTAAAGACTGACCCTCAGAAATTTTTGTCACGTAAACTGTACTTTCCGTATCCAGCAGAGATGTCCACAACTTTGTCTTTCTTCTTCAAGCCACTGAGTCTTAAATCTCCTGACTGACAAACTCATGCAAATTCCTCTGGGAGAGCTTCCTGTATAAATGCAAAGCCCCAAATCTGAGACCTGCGGGCTCTGAGATCTCTTATCTGACTGCTTCCGATACAGGACAAAGTTCTTTACTGAAAAAAGTCATGAAGTGGTTCATCGGCTCTTTGGTTTTTCTAACTCTTGGCCCATTCTGTAAGTAGTCTGGCGGAAGAGACCTGCATTCATCCATCTCTGTCTCTGTTCTCATTCTCAATGTACTGTTCTTGTGGGTTCATCCAAGACACTATTCACTTACCCTGGAATGCAAAGCAATCCATAGGACCTGCATTTAGGGTTCTCTTTGTTTCTAATGAGAACCAAAACTAGATCAAGCGTCTGCTAATCCGATGATCAACCACCCCTCCCGCCACACAAGTCTTGCGAACTAGCCTGTTGCTTATTTTAAAAACGGGCCACAAGAAACCAGTTTCTCCCAATGACATTATAAGATTTTTTTTTCTTCTTCCTTCATTGAATGTGTGACTTTATTTTCGTGATCTCTTTGCACAGGTGTCCTCCTGTCTGAGGTGCAGTTGGTCCAATCTGGATCAGGAGTGGTGAAGCCTGGCGAAACCCTCAGTGTGACATGCACAATCTCCTTTTCTGATGCTAGTAAAAACATAGATAATTATTACTGGCATTGGATCCGCAGCCTCTCGGAAAAGGCCTGGAATGGATGGGACGTATAGATCCAGAAGATGACAGCACAATTTACGCTCCTGCATTCCAAGACAGAATAAACCTCTCATCTGAATCTTCTGTAAACACGCTTCATCTTCAGCTGAGCTCCGTGACAGTTGCAGACACAGCCACGTATTACTGTGCTAGACGGCCACAGTAAGGAGACTAAGGCAGAGACCCATACAAAAAGAAAAGAAAAGAAAGGGAAGTAGATAGAATCAGGCCTCAGATTCAGCGGGAGCTCACAGGAGCAGAGCTCCTGACCCTTTCTGAGGCTTCCCCCTCCTCCTTCCCACCTTGTCCATTGAATAGTAGGTGCAGCTGCATAATAATCCCTAGATGAGCTCCACCACCTGTTTTTCTACAAAATGACCCCTGGATAGAATGAATCCAAACATATACATTCCCCTCCCCCTTTTAATATATGAGAGAGATTATCCTAAAGATAAACTATTCGTTCAGACTGTTTTCCTTTTGCTGAATCAGAGGCCACGGTCCGTTAGCTACCCACTTCCGTCTTTAACACTTTGTATTTTAAAAAACTCTCAGTTTCCAAACTCAACTCGGAATGTGATTTTTAAAATGCATGGTGGGTTTAAAACAATGAAACCAATAACTATCAGTTCAAAATTTAAAACTATGCAGCACAAATCTGTCCTAACCACCACACATCCCATGGAAAAGAAGGGAAAGGAAAGAAAGGGAAAGGGGAGGGGAGGGGAGGGAAGGGAAGCGAAAGGAAAGGAAAGGAAAGGAAAGGAAAGGAAAGGAAAGGAAAGGAAAGGAAAGGAAAGGAAAGGAAAGGAAAGGAAAGGAAAGGAAAGGAAAGGAAAGGAAAGGAAAGGAAAGGAAAGGAAAGGAAAGGAAAGGAGAGGAGAGGGGAGGGGAGGAAGGAAGGGGAAGGGAAGGGAGGGGAAGGGAAGGGAAGGGAAAGGAAGGGAAGGGAAGGGAGGGGAAGGGGAAGGGGAAGGATAAATGAGCTGCCACTGGAAGGGAATTTCCAAAAAAGCAACACTTCTGGTAGCCACCAATGCAGAGGTGAAACAAGAAGCAGGACCTTGAGTAATGACCTGTCTTGCAGGCCTATTCATGGGGGGGGGGGGGGGCAGGTGGTCCTTTGGGGACTCAGCCTTTTTAAGTCAAAACCAGTATTTCCTATTATGGCCACCAGAAGCTGTCAACCCCCAACAAACATTTCCATTCTGGCGCTATAGAATCCACATGATTGTGTGGTCAAGAATCTAACCACCAAATTCAAAGCGCCTCTTGTTTACTATTCTCTCAAGGTGACCCATGTAGAATACATGTTAGTAGCATGAGTGGTAGTACCAAGTGTATCATTTCCCAGAGTGGACACAGGGGTTGCCCCAGTCTAAACCGGTGAAAAGTGCTCCTGTCCAAGGCCACCAACAACACACCCAGGATCAAGTCCTGGCCCAAGAGCTCGTTGGGCTGACTCGATATGAATTGGTTGGGCCATGAAGCCCTCTTCATATCCTTTAAGATTTTTGTAAACTAGATTAAAAAAAAAACAAAAACCACCTCATTCCTTTTGTTGCATATCTGAAGCTGCTTTATGCCAAATCAGACCATCGGTCCATCAAGGTCAGTATTGTCCACTTAGACTGGTAGAGCTATCCAGGCTCCCAGGCAGAGCTCTTACATTGTCTCCCACCTGATTCTTTAGCTGGAGATGCCAGAGAACTTCTTCATGCAAAAAGAGAAGTGCTTCAAATGAGCCATAGTAGGTAGAGCCATAGACAGGATTTTAAAGGTTTGAGGGGCTTTTTAAAAAGACAGGGGGCACCCTTTCCCATCCACTGTAGGGCTTGCCACTTCTCAGAAGCTTTCTGGGGTAGGGGCAAAAGCTGGAGGTTCTGAAAGGGGCCAAGTGGAGGCAGAAAACCCTAAAATTTGGGCTCAAGAAGGGAGTGCATCTCGCATGCAAGTAGGGAGTTTTCCTTCCACCTCCCTATCCCACACCCCAGCGCTTTGCAGCCAGCAGCTCCATCTGTCCCCCTCCCGCCCTGGCCCATTCCATGTGTCTTTTTCTGCCTCCCACTCCTCAACCTTCCTCCTCTTCACCTGCTACTTTTGCTGCTGCAGTGCACTGTGCCCTGTTCAGCTCTCCCGGTACTGGCTGCCACTGATGGCGCTTTGCTGGCTTAGCCATAGTAAAACTAAAACTAAAAAGCAGGCTGCACCCTGGAGGGCCCCCTGGGAGTTGGGGGTCCCTGACTGGATGTCAGGGGGCAGTGCCCCACAGCCCCCCCCCCCCCCCCCCCGTGGCTACAGGCCTGACAGTAGGTCAATGCACCCTGGTCCTGTAGCACTTGACAACTGAATCCAGTCAACCTGACAAAGCGTGTTTCTTTTTAAAACCCCTGTTCTTCTCAAACGCAGCTCTGGATTATACACCCATAATAATGCAAATCCCCCAGGCAGGCTCCTCCTGTTTAAATGCCACCATCCAAATTGACCCTGTGCCCATTCCATCTGGTAGGACAGAAGGCGTGAGCAAGAAGGAACAGACATGGATCCCCTCCTGATTCTTCTCATTCTCCTGAGCAGCAAAGCAAGTGGGCATTTATGTGTTGTGGAAAAAGACACCTTGAAGCAAAAAAAGAGAGAATTCCACACTGCAATCACACACACCAAATAATACACGTTCAATCCACTTTCAGAGCACTTTCCAAATGGATTTTGCCAATTCACACAGTAAAATCCAGTCGGAAAGTGCCTTGGAAGTGCATTATTTAGTGTGTGTGATCTCAGCCTCAGGTCTGACTCTCATTTATCTACTTTTCTGCAGACATCTCCTTCGGCCTCCAGCTGACTCAGTCTGGCTCAAGGGCAGTGAAGCCGGGAGGCTCCTTCAAACTGACCTGTGCTATCTCTGGAGCTCAGGTCAGTAGTACTTACTGGATCTGGGTCCGCCAGCCCACCAGGGGAAGGTTGTTTATGGGTAGGACGTATCTCGGGCTCTGGTGGCACTGAGTACTATCCTGCACTTAGTGGCCGAATCAGCATCACCAGGGACACCTCCAGGAATGAGTACTATCTTCAGCTGAGCTCCGTGACAGATGCGGACACTGCCTTGTATTACTGTGCGAGAGACACCGAGAGGCACATCCAGACAAAAACCACAGTCAGATTCCACCAACCACACACACACGGCTTGGTTTTGGTCTCAGCAGCCCACAGAGGAATTTCTGGGTTGGTGGGGCTTGATTCAGTTTCCAGTGCTGGGTGGGGCCACTCCTGGTCAGTTTAGTGCTCTCCAAGTGATGCCAACCTTCCCTACCTCCACCACAACAGCAGGACCAGGGCTTTGTTTTTGTAGCAGGAACTCCTTTGCATATTAGACTGAACCCCCCTGATATAGCCAATCCTCCAAGAGCTTACAGGGCTCTTCATACAAGCCTCCTGGAAGCTTTGGAAGATTGGCTCCATCAGGGGGGTGTAGTCTAATATGCAAAGGAGTTCCTGCTACAAAAATAGTCCTGATATCAATAGAGAATCACAGATAAATGACTAGCAAGGAGCTCCTAAGGCTCTGTGACTAAACCAGCCTCCATTATGCTCAACAAATTCTCATTAAAGTTTATAAAAGAAACATAAACAAACACTTAAAGCAGTGAATTGTACATAAGATGAAGTCATACAAATTGCATGGTCCTTGATAAGGACAAAATAGGTGAAGTTCTACAATATGCACAGTCTTTCTTGGGACCAATACTCCTTCAAATGGTTTCAGCCAAGAACCGGCAAGATAGAGTCTTCTTCACGAGTCAAACTGCTGTAGAAAAAAAGCCAACAGTAGCAGACAGCTATGAAGGCGGCACCTCTCTGCCTCCGTTTCTCTGAAGCTTCCACGGGCTTAATGCAAAAAATTACGAAGTTGATAATGGAAATCAATCCTTCAAGTGCAATGAAAGTGAAGTTTATAATGTGGTGCCCCATCTGGAGCTACTGTTGGCTTTTCTTCTTCTCCTCTTCCCCCTTTGGAAGTGAGCAACCGCAGTTATCAATAACTAAGACATCTAAACATCCTTCAGGAACAAATGGATGGCACTAACTCAGAAGCTGATTGAAATGCCTTTGAACGTTTTAAAATCTAGGGGGTTTTTTGGTGGGGGGTCATTCTAATGGATACTTGCCCTTTCTGTTCGGGTCATTACCAGCAGGGCTGGCCCTGCCACTATACAAACTAGGCAATTGCCTAGGGTGCTGAGCTTCTGGAGGTACCAAATTGGGTGCCCCCCTCGCGTTATCATAGGGGGGGGGGTGCCAGAAGTTAGCCTTGCCTAGGGTACCAGACAGTCTAGGGCAATGGTCTCCAACCTTTTTGGCACCAGGGACCGTTTTTGTGGAAGACAATTTTTCCACGGGACTGGGTTTGTATGTGTGTGTGATGGTTTCGGGATGATACGATGGTGCACTTTATTTCTGTTAGTTTGGTGTGGTGGTGAAGTGTGCGGACTCTTCATTCCTCCACTTGCAGCTGCTGGAATGGCCTTGGGGTCAGTCATAGCTCTGGCAGAGGTTGTCCTTGAAAGGGCAGCTTCTGGGAGAGCTTTTTCAGCCCCACCCACCTCATAGGATGTCTGTTGTGGGAGAGGAAGGTAAAGGAGATTGTGAGTTGCTCTGAGACTCTGAAATTCGAAGTGGAGGGCAGGATATAAATCCAATGTATTATTATTATTATTATTATTATTATTATTATTATTATTATTATTATTTATTACATTGTGATATATAATGAAATAATTATGCAACTCATGACCTGGTTGCTAACAGGCCATGGACCCGGACAGTCCACAGCCCGGGGATTTATTTATTTTATATTTTGACTTATATCCCGCCCTTCCCACCGAAGTGGCTCAGGGCGGCTTACAACACAATAAACTCACATAAATTCAGCTTAAAAACATTTACATAATAAGGTTAAAACCATAATTGATAAGACATAAAAAGACAAAAACCAGCGGTCTATTAAATGCATTTTAGTTCCATCCAAATTTTTCTCAGTGTCAGTTAGTTGTTGTAGGCCTGCCAGAAGAGGACTGTCTTACAGGCCCTGCGGAACTGCCCTAGGTCCCGCAGGGCCCTCACCTCTTCCGGCAGCTGGTTCCACCAGTAAGGCGCCGTTACCGAGAAGGCCCGATCCCTGGTGGATTTCAGACGGGCCTCCTTTGGCCCGGGGATTACTAACAGGTTTTGTGAACCCGATCGTAGTAC
Organism: Heteronotia binoei; assembly: GCF_032191835.1. Lineage (NCBI taxonomy): Eukaryota > Metazoa > Chordata > Lepidosauria > Squamata > Gekkonidae > Heteronotia > Heteronotia binoei. Next base: position 8,221,318 of record NC_083237.1, on the reverse strand, counting down.
TCTCTGGGGAACGTGTGGGGAGAGACAGTCCCTAAGGTAGGCAGGTCCTAGGCCATATAGGGCTTTAAAAGGTGATGACCAACACCTTGTACTGGATTGGGGACCCGGACCAGTCCACAGCCCGGGGATTGGGGACCCGGACATGTCCACAGCTCGGGGGGTTGGGGACCCGGACCAGTCCACAGCCCGGGGGTTAGGGACCCCTGGTCTAAGGCTGGTCCTGATTACCAGCTCTTCACTCCAAGATTCCATAGCAGCCACTGCTCTTGAACTCTTGATCTTCTAAGCCCAGCAAGAGAACTTCCTTTTATCCACTCTACTTCTCTTCCTTTCATCTTTTATGCAAATCTCTCCTGCAGGCTCCTCCTCCTTAAATGGTATCATTTATGTAGCTCCAGGGCCTGGCCGTATCCATGTCCTTCTCATGAAAGACAGAGCAGTGAGAGAGAAAGAAAAGAGATGAAACCCTTTGTGATTTTTCTCTTTTTATTGAGTGTTACACCCGGTGAGGGTTTATGCACTGAGTAAAAAATATACAATGAATGCAACAAGACTGAATCTTGGAACTGGCTCTCATCTGATCTCTCTTATTGTTGTTTTTTTCCCAGGCACTTCCCCCAATCCACAGATGACCCAGTCCAGTCCAACAATAGCGAAGCCAGGAGGGTCCTTCAAAGTGACTTGCATTGTCTCTGGGGCCCAAGTCAGGGATTATTACTGGACATGGAACCGACAGCTCCCAGGGAAACTTCTAGAGTGGCTGGGATTCATTCGAAGCACCTCAGCAGGAGGAACCAGCTACTACAATCCAGTGTTTGGCAGCCGAATCAGCATCACCAGGGACACCTCCAGGAATGAGGTCTATCTTCAGCTGGGCTCCCTGACAGCTGCAGATTCTGCAATGTATTACTGTACGGGAGACACAGAGAGGTGAAGCAGTGGAGCGTCCAGGCAAAAACCACACTCAGATTCCACCACACACACACACACACACACAGCTGGGTCTTGGTCTCCAGCAATCACAGCCCCTAGAGAACCACATGCTGGTTAAAGCATTGGTGTTGGGATTGCAGATTGTCCATCAAAGAGAATTATCCTGCACGAATGATCAGGTTTATTATCCTCAGTTTAATGGTTGGGCAGAGATGGTTAGGCCCATGTAGACTCACTAGTACATATCAGAATACATGGCAGATAGCATGTCTAATTACACCACGCAAATTTTGCCCAGAATTTAAATTCTTGCTTATGTAGCTTTTCTATGTATCCCCAACACAGGCCACTGACGTGAGAATGTGCTTCATGATTGGTTGAGAATTTGCTTCATGATTGGTGCTTCATGATTGGTTCCAGCCCACGCTGAAAAATCTTACAGAATCAAATCCCCAACAGAAAGACAATAGATTTGAGGGGTGGTTGGCCTCTCCTTTGAAATCTGGTCAATTTGTGATTTTAAAAAATGCCATTACACTCAAGATTCTCCGGTGTGAACTTATATCTCCTTTTTCCTGTATTCTGTACTACAAGATTGCTTTTATTGGAAATGTCAAATTTAATAGATATTTTAACCAAAAAGATTTATAATACAAAGTATCAAAATGTTGATGGTGCACAGTTTCGAGACAACAATATGTGACAATCTATGCATTTTAAGAAAGTATTGCAGATGTAGACTTGTATTCTTTGAAAGTATTCTCTATGCAGATTAAGACTGATTTGTAATCTTTATTTCTTATCCCTTCTTATTCCCTATTCCTAATTCTTTGAAACTAATAAAACTTTTAAAACTCATTTTTAAAAAATGCCATTAAAATAACGCCAATGGGAAAATAGTCTGCTCTTCAAAATGGGTTCAGACATTGAGTTCAGAAATGGGCCTACATGAGCACATTTAAAAAAAAATCTATCTCTTTTTCTCATTAAATTGTACAGGTACATTTTACCTGTACCTGTATTCTTGCATCTATAAATATCCCCTTTTCTACACAATTCTCTGTTTCTGCTCTAAAGCTAGCACATTCTCTCTCTCTCTCTCTCTCTCTCTCTCTCTCTCTCTCTCTCCCCCCTTCATTTCAGAAGTCACTATGACATTCTAAGAGCTCTTCTGCATCTGTAGTGATCACAGTTCAAGCCATGAAGCCACTACAAAGAATTTTGTGCAATAAAGCATGAAACATGAGAGTGACATTTCGTTTTCCTCGGGAAATCCAAAAATAACCCAAATAGCAAGTCTGTTCCATTTTTTGTTTCCTCCTGCAGCTCAGCCTAAACCTACCTTGTGGTTGGATGAAAAGAGGAAGCAAATCAAAGAAACCCATGGATGGTCCCAAGGGAGTGAGATAGGGTATCCAAGGAAGAAAACTTCCCCTCTAGTTTCTCAATAACAAATTCCACCTTTTAAAGTAGGAAATGACTTTTCATGTGACATGACACTCCAAGTTCATGGGTGTAGGAAGCGATAGCCAGAGAAGCCAGTCCATTTGGAGTGTTCATTTATTTGGGAGCAGTCAAGAGCTGAAAATCAGACGTTTGCTACCAAAGATGGAAAAGTGTGGATGACATGCCCCTATGACTGATACATTTTCTGGATTTGTTCCAAGAACATGGGCCATTGGTGGTCACAGGGAAACATATCCTTCCCTATTTCACTTGCCTGTCAGTGATCAGGTTCCTCCAAGACAACATATGTTGCAGGCTCTGGGGGGGGGAGGGGGACGACGACCAAATGAAAACAATTGTACTGGGGGCTCTAGTCCTAGCTGTCAACTGCGCTGCCTTGATTTCATACATTCCTGTGTATTTTATGTTACACTGCTTTGCACCCTCTCTGTGGCCTCTCGCTGCTTGCTATCTATGCGACCCTATTATCAGAAGATGATTCCTCCCGTCCGGCTAGTGCCTGGGAACTCAAGGCCACAAAGCTGAGACTGGACACCTGTGGGTAGAAGCCAACCATGGGAACTGTATTATTTCCCGCCTTGCCTTCCCTCACTTTGCTTTTCCTGCGTCCCTTTGAAAGCATAACAGTTTCCATTCCCAAAGTATATATCTGTGAGGCTAAGACTGGCCCTTCAGTCTTGGCAAGAATTGTGATGCCTGCATAGCTCTCTTACTCAAATAAAACTTCCATTTCAACAATGGTCTGTTTATTGCATCTGGGAGACTGAGGACTTGACACCAGCCAATGTTTGCCAGGACCGAAACGTTGGTTCTCACATTCAAGGTAAACACTGGGCATTCATTTCCATTTGCAAATGCTCGAAATTCTCTGCTGGATCAATCTGATTCCTTCAAGATGTGGAAAACTACCCTGCCAAGCCATGCAAAGCCTTGCTGGTTGTGCAGACAACTGTGGGACAATCTCTGGACCTCTTTCCAAAGCTGCCTGCTCAACCACAACACCAGAAATAACCCATCCCTGTATTATTTCCTTGCTATTTCCCCCACACACACGAGCTGAACTCAAACAGACGACAGTCATATAAACCAGGGTGCTACTGGACTCTAGCTTTGTTCTGTTGCTTCAGACCAGCAGAGCCGACCCTCTCTCTCTCTCGGCTTGGCTTCGCGAATGAAGATTTAAGAAGGGTGCAATAGTTCACATCTGCTGCAGGCTCGCTGGTGGCTGACAAGACCAATGCGGGACAGGCAGGTCCGGCCACAGTGGCTGCAGGGAAAGGTCTGATTTGGGGTTGGTGCTGTAGCAGTGCGATTCTTCCTCAATCTCCTTTTGTCCTCAAGACCAGCTATGCGTGCGTTCTCAAAGGAAGAGACAGCCTGGTGGATGGTGTGCCTCCATGCTTTGCGATCTGAGGCTAGGTCAGACCACTGGTGATGGTTGATGCAACAGGTGCTAAGGGATTTCTTCAAGGAGTCCTTGTACCTCTTCTTTGGTGCCCCTCTATTTTGATGGCCGGTGGAAAGTTCGCCATACAGGGCAATCTTGGGAAGGCGGTGGTTTTCCATCCTAGAAATATGCCCTGCCCAGCGCAGCTGCATCTTCAGCAGCAGTGCCTCGATGCTGGTAACCTCCGCCCGCTTGAGGACTTCAGTGTTGGTCACAAAGTCACTCCAGTGGATGTTGAGGATGGCGCGAAGGCAGCGCTGATGAAAGCGCTCGAGGAGTCGCAGGTGATGACGGTATAAAACCCACGATTCGGAGCCGTAGATGAGGGTTGTCATCACAACCGCTTTGTAAACATTGATCTTTGTGCCTTTTTTCAGATGCTTGTTGCTCCACACCCTTTTGTGCAGTCGGCCAAATGCATGGTTTGCCTTTGCCAGCCTGTTGTCAATCTCCTTGTCGATCTTGGCATCTGAGGAGATGATGCACCCCAGGTAGCTGAACTGCTGGACTGTCTTCAGAACTGATTCACCCACAATGATGCAGGGAGGGTGATAATCTTCCTGGGGTGCAGGCTGGTGGAGAACTTCTGTCTTCTTCAGACTAACCTCTAGGCCGAATAGCTTGGCAGCCTCTGCAAAGCAGGACGTCATATGCTGCAGAGCTGATACCGAGTGGGAGACGAGTGCAGCATCATCAGCAAACAGTAGCTCTCGGATGAGTTTTTCCATTGTCTTGGAGTAGGCCTTTAGACGCCTCAGGTTGAACAGGCTGCCATCGGTGCGGTAGCGGATGTAGCCGACCACCTGGATCTATAAAGCAAGCTTGTTATTCTTTTATTCTGTTATCTTCATTATTCTGCATGCTAATTTACTGCCCATCCTCTATATGCAGGGCATTTTTGCAGCAGAAACTCCTTTGCATATTAGGCCATGCCCCCTTGATGTAGCCGATCCTCCAAGAGCTTACGGTAGGCCCTGTACTAAAAGCCCTGTAAACTCTTGGAGAATTGGCTACATCAAGGGTGTGGGGCCTGATATGCAAAGGAGCTCCTGCTACAAAAAAAGCCCTGCAAAGGAACAATGGCAGCACAATATATAGAATGCAAAAATATCAAAAATATTGTGCAAAACACACACTCTTGAATAGCCACCAATTAAGATACTGAAATGGGCATTAGAGAACTTGGCTGGAATTTTCAGTTGGCTTACGAGGAAGCTGCAGGAGCAGCGGAACGCAATCAAAGCCGGAGTTTGCGTGAAGGCTAGAATTTTTCCTTCAGAAGCCAACAAGCAACGGAGGGACTCCTGTGGAACTTTATTATTGAGTCTTAGTACTATATTTGGAAAATTAAGAGACTGTGAGGAGTCTTCCCTGAAATACTGTATTTGAGACTCTTGTTTGGTTTTAATTTCTGATTGTATGAATGTATGCCTACTTTTGTAGGCTGTTCATTATATGACACGATACAATTTACTTTATTTTGTATAAACTATTCAAGAGTGTGTGTTTTGCACAATATTTTTGATATTTTTGTACAAAAAAAGTCCTGGCTGTATGTATGACCGTTATTTCTATTTCCATTTCATTGCATCTGAAGAAGTGTGTATTTGCACGAAAGCTCTTGGAATAAAACTTTGCTGGCCTTAAAGATGCCCCTGGACTCTAATTTTGTTCTATTGCTTCAGACCAACATGGCTGCCCACCTGGATCTACCATCCCCATTCAGACATACAAGGCAGATCCCAGTTAAGGAAGGCACAACTCTCCTATCAGTCACTACATTATACCTCCTTAGCTGACCTACAACACTTAGACAGCAATCCTGTGCAGTTACTCCAGAAAAATTCAGTAATTTCAATGGGCTTACACCAGAGCAATTCTTCAAAGAGTCACACAGTTAGAGGCCATTGCAATAGGAACTGGCTGAAGTCATGAGAGAGCAATTTGACTCATTCTTTTTTCAGGGCTTTTTTTTCTGGAAAAAAGAAGCTCTAGAACTCTCAAGAGGAGGATGAAAGAGAAACACACAGGTGCCCCTCATGAACTTTTGTGTTTTAACAATTCATTAATAGCATATGGTTACAAAACTTAATTGTTTCTTAATTATTTCAGTACTAACCCATATGGCATTTCAATCCCCCCTCCCTCCAATGTTGACTTCCCCAAAGTTATAAATTCAAGTTCAGTGCTAAAGGTACTACTAACTAATCAAAATTCAATATCTATATTTTCTTTTTCTTTTTTTTTCCTCATTAATGCTAAAAGATAGTCCAATGTCTTTTTACATTCCACTCTTTCTCAATAAATCCTTTAAATTTCCTCCACTCCTTTTTGAATATCTCTAAATCATAGTCTCTTAGTGTTCTAGTTAGTTTGTCCATTTCACTCCACGATAAAACTTTCATAGTCCAGTCCCATTTCTCAGGTATTTTTTCTTGCTTCCAAAGCTGCGCATACAATGTCCTAGCAGCAGATAGCAAGTACCAAATTAGAGTCCTATCTTCCTTTGGAAATTTTTCTAATTGTAATCCAAGCAAGAACGTCTCTGCAGTTTTCTTGAAGTCATAACCCAGAATTTTGGAGATTTCTTGTTGTATCATCTTCCAGTACTCTTTCGCTTTTTCACAAGTCCACCACATATGGAAGAAAGAACCTTCATGTTTTTTTTACATTTCCCCTCATGAACTTTTAAAACATTTTTTTTGAGAATTTTGTTTCCATGAAGAGGTTCCACAACTTCATTCCACTGCATTCCCCCAGAAAAAAAGCCCTACTTTCTGAAAAAGAAGAGGAGGAGGAGAAGGAGATTTTAATTTTAAATTGTAATTATGTTTTATTGGTTTTTATTGGTTTTAACTTGTGAATATGAATGTTGTCAGCCGCCCTGAGTCCGCTTGCGGAGAGGGCGGGATAGAAATTTAAAGTAATAAATAATAAAGAAATAATAGATCTTTTCCTTCCATCTCTAATCAACAGTGAATGGTTCAACAACTGGTAGGACAACCTAAAAAGCCACCTGGGTGATAAATTACACTGTTCATCGAAGTTGGAAGGCGGATAAGACCCACACCAATAAGTTGTAGAAAAACACTGTTGGAAAATGCATAGAGAGTAGCCAGTTATTCCAAGCCACAGCTTATAGGCTAAATTCAAACTCTGTTATAATGCTTTGAAATTCAGCATCCAAGACTGGTGCAAACTTCTCTGTACTGGGCGCTATCGGACCAAGGTTCTTACTGGCCTTGAGTCATCTTGATGGCATCAAGTAAGTAGACTAGGTTCCCATAGTAGAGGGAGATCCCCTGGCCTCTGTATCTGTTACCCGTCGGCCGTCTGGGGGAAATGTTTTTTTTTAATGGCACTGCACCACAGTGGACCAAGTTGTAACCTTCTTTTATTCCACTCTCCCAATTTTGTCTTGGTTTGTTTCTATATCCTTCATGCCCGTCTGTGTTCTGCTGTGCATTTGTAGCAAATTGCTACTCCAGCTCACACCAGCCCTGCAACAACTTCAGTCCGAGGTGAGAAACAAAACACCACAGGCTGTTGATGATGCATCTGGCTTTATGTAGTTTTCTAAGGGCCGCTTACCCAAATACGGTCTAGCGCCTTATGCAAATTCCCTCACAGCCCCCTGTCAAATATGAGCTCAGAGTAGCTGACTTCTTAACATCACTCCACCTCGAAGGAAAACCTGCATTCGACGTTCTGATCCCTTTTTTACAAACTCCTCAAATAGCTTAACATGGCACTGGGCTTCATTTCTCTGTTTCTCCTGCCTTTCTTCCTAGGTTGGTATCCCCTAAAACTCTCCCGGTTGACTCTACAAGCCACTTAAATAAAAAACATTGATGCTTAGGCAATTTTATTCTTTTACTTTTGTTGAGATTAAGCGCCATTTTCTGTATTTTGGGTAAAGCAGATTTTTAGGGAGGAAGCTTTTCAGGGATACATATACATGTGCCTAACTCGGGTTTCCTTTGCATCTCCCAGGACTTTCCTACCAGCTCCAGTTACAGGAATCTGGACCAGGAGTGGTGAGACCCGGAGAGACCCTCGTGTTGACCTGTACTGTCACTGGTGGCACAGTCACCAGCAGCTACTGGTGGAACTGGGTTAGGCAGTCTCCTGGGAAAGGGCTGGTTTGGATGGGGTACTGGACTGGGAGCACCAGCTATGCTTCAGCCTTCAGAGACCGAATCACCATCTCAGTGGATCCTTCGCAAACCAAGTACTTTCTGAGGCTGACCTCGGTGACGGCTGCGGACTCTGCCACATATTACTGTGCAAGACACACAGAGGGACAGACTCAAGCAGACGCCTGCACGAAAAGGGGAAGTGGGCTGAGACTTCCAGCAGACTCCTTTCCAAAGAGGCCCGTCTGCAGCAAACAGGCTGGGATGACTGCAGGCAAGACTTTAACGACAGTAAGAAAAGCACTCTTCACATTCATTTCTCCTTGATCTGGGACCTAAAGAGGCTTTCCATGAGGTTCTCCCCACCAACCCATCCACTTGATCCTCACTGTAACAGCACCGCAAGGGTTGGCTAAGATGAGAAACTGTGATGGGCCCAAGCTCACTCATAGAGCTGTCGTGGCACCAGAATGGATTCTGACCCAGTCATCCCAGGTCTGAGTCCTCCACCTCAGCTCCACATATGTCACACCTGAAGCTGCAGTCTTCAAGTGCCACGGCCAGAGAACCTGCATCCCTGCTCAGGATAGAGGAGCTTGAGTGCCTGATCAGGGACAGGGTTGCCATTTTTTAGAGCACATTTTGCCAGCATCATTCAGAAGGCTTTTGCATCTGGTCAGAGAAGAGGTTCAGGACAGGCTTGCTCCTCAGTCAAACACTTCAGTGGTATTGAGAGCATTTTGCCATTAAAATTCAGAAGGCTTTTGTGCCTGGTTTGAAAAGAGGTTCGGGAATGGTTTACTCCTAATATAAATATAATGCAGAGAGCATTTAGCCAGTATTTAACCTATACTTTTAGAAGATCCCTGTGGCGCCAAGTGTTAGAGCTGCAGTACTGCAGTCCTAAGCTCTGCTTACAACCTGAGTTCAATCCCTGGCGGAAGCTGGGTTTTCAGGTAGCTGGCTCAGGTTGACTCAGCCTTCCATCCTTCCAAAGTTGGTAAAATGAGTACCCAGCTTGCTGGGGGAAAAGTGTAGATGACTGGGGAAGGCAATAGCAAACCACCCCATTAAAAGTCTGCCGTGAAAACGTTGTGAAAACAACGTCATTCCAGAGTCGAAAACAACTGGTGCTTGCACAGGGGACTTTCCTTTCCTTTTTCCTTTAGAAGTTACTCTTTAATATTCATACTTCATATTTAAATAACTCAAGAATTCTCAGCTAAACCAACAAAGTTTTTAAGTAAGCGGAAGTGATGGGGGAAGAGGGCATTGCCTGGAACAGATTGAGCTCCCAACCCCCAAGTGGGACCTGGAGTGTTTCTGGTATAAAAACTGACCTCCTAGAATACAGAGATCAGTTTCCCAGGGGAGGAGGGAACTTCAGCTGTTGGAGTCTACCAGGGAGTCTAGGAGGAACTGAAGCCCCTCCCTATCCAAGCACTGCCCCAAATATCCAGGAATTTCCCAAACCAGACTTAGAAAACCAAGACACCAAAGACTTGAGAGGTAGCTTCCTTTGTTTAGATTCCAAAGCAACGATGGATATATAGGTGGAACTGGAGATGGCTGGTTGTTTCCAGTCACCTGATTTTCAAAGGCCAGAGATTCCAGCTGCTCTAGGGTTGCCAATCCCCATTTGCAGGCAGGGGATACCTCAGTTTGGAGGCCCTCCCTTCACTATCAGAAAGCAGATGTAGGAAATGTCTGCTGGGCACTCCATTATACCCTAAGGAGACTGATTCTCATAGGGTATAATGGAGAATTGATCCATGGCTATCTGAGGCTCTGGGGGATGTTTTTTGAGGTACAGGCACAAAATTTTCAACATAGCATCTTGTGCCTCTCCACCAAACATCCCCCAAGTTTCAAAAAGGTTGGATCAGGGGATCCAATTCTATGAGCCCCAAAAGAAGGTCCCCCTAACCTTCATTATTTCCAATAGAGGGAAGGCATTCAAAAGAAATGCGATGGCCAGAATTTCCTTCAGAGTTCAATCATGCTTGTCACACCCTTGCTCCCAGCTCCACCCCCAAAATCTCCTGGCTCCACCCCCAAAGTCCCCAAATATTTTGTGAATCAGACCTGGCAACTCTAAGCCGCTCTCTAGGGGGGTTAGCCCTTCCCCCGCCCTCAACAGCTGTTCTGGTGAGGTACTAAATGAGGGATGGTGTCTGACACCCTAAACCAGGGGTGGCCAATGGTAGCTCTCCAGATGGTTTTTTGCCTACAACTCCCATCAGCCTCAGCCATCATCAGCCTTGCTGACTGGGGCTGATGTGAGTTGTAGGCAAAATACATCTGGAGAGCTACCATTTGCCACCCCTGCCCGAAATAGTCACACCATCCATTGTGCTTCATTTCTTGATCTGCTAAGTTTGGTAATTGTGCTTCCCTTTATTCTCCCTGCCTCTGGGCCAGGCATCCTTTATGCAAACCTCCCCAGAAGGTTCCTCCTCGTTAAATAGCATCATCCACTGTCGCTCCAAGGCTTTGCTCTATCCAGTTCCTTCTCTGGGAGAGGAAGAGAGAGTAGCCAGAGAGAAAGAACAGAGATGGAACCCACTGCCGTTTTTCTCATTCTATTGAGCATTGCACCAGGTGAGGGTTTATGCACTTTAAAGATCGATGCGGAAGCATCAGTGAGCGAGTAAAGATCACTGAGCAAGAAGACAGAATCTCAGGAGTGGTTTTCATTGGTCTGTCTTCTCTTTCTAGGCACTTTTCCCAGTCCCCAGCTGACCCAGACTGGCCCAGCAATGGTGAAGCTGGGAGGGTCCTTCAAAATGACTTGCGTTGTCTCTGGGGCCCAAGTCAGGGATTATTACTGGAACTGGAACCGACAGCTCCCAGGGAAAAGGCTGGAATGGCTGGGATTCATTCGTGATACTGCCAATGGAGGAACCACCCAGTACAGCCCAGCCTTCAGCAGCCGTATCAGCATCACCAGGGACACCTCCAGGAATGAGGTCTACCTCCAGCTGAGCTCCCTGGCAGCTGCAGACACTGCGGTGTATTATTGTGCAAGACACACAGAGAGGAGAACCAACAGAGCGTCCAGACAAAAACCACACTCAGACTCTACCACCCAGAAACGCATGGTTGGGCCTTGGTCTCCATAACCACAGCCCACAGAGAAACTCTGGCCAGTCTGGTTAAAGCATTTGTGTTTGAGTAGGAAACTGTCCATCATAACGGTTAGCAGAGGCGATTATCCTACCTACACAAGCAATTTCAAGCATCCATCTCAATATGTTCACTCCTTAATTTCCATAGCTCTCCTTCCAGTTGTGCTTCTTTCTCAGACCAGAGTGTGAAGGAACTGGCCATGATGAATATCTCATAGATTTAGTCCTCTGTTTAGGAACTGAGGAGGTGTTGCAAACTTGATTGGTGTATTTATTGAAAAAGGCAGTTCTACCAAAAAGAAAGCCCACCAGGAACTCATTTGCATATTAGGCCATACCCCCTGACACCAAGCCAGCCAGAACTGTGTGCCTGGAGAAAGCTCCCCCCCACCACCAAAAAAAAAATCTGTTTTCTAGTGAGTGGTGCAACTGAGATACTGAACTGCTAGAAGCTCCTGGGGTGATGTCTTTACCTCTAAACATGTAAATGGCCGGTGTTCATCAGAGCGCCCCAACAAAGTCCAGTTCATTCTGCCACATCTCCTGGTCGAGCTCTTCATTCAGATAGAAAAAGCTTTTCAGTCATGCCCTAATTCTCTTATTTGCCTGTCCATCCAGGTGTGCAGCTGCAGAGAAAGGTCTGCTGGAAGGAGCCCCCCCACCTGCCATGGGGCGTGGCAAACCTTCATTCAAGTTATTTCAGTGGGGAATACAAGACTGAACCCAACATGATACAAATTAGGTTTGTTACTGAAAGTACCATAATCTGTGCCCACATATCCAAGGGACAGGCTGGATCAGTGTTGGGTGCAGTGAGGGACTTGCAGGGCACTCAATTCAAATTCTACAATAACCTGAAAGTTGACTTTGCTCATTGACCTGCTCTGTCTCTGGGACTGAGCAACTGCAGTTTTCAAAAACTATATTTTTTGGAATGTTTTTCAAGAAAAAAGTAATGCAGCTATTCAAACTGTGATTCAAATGCCTTTCAGCCTTTAAAGGATAGTTGTTATGGAGTTTTAAAACTCATTTGCATTTTAGGCATTTTAGGCCATTTGCATTTTAGGCCCCTGACATCACCATTGTTTTTGACAGGGCTTTTTTGTAGGAAAAGCCCAGCAGGAACTCGTTTGCATATTAGGTCACATCCCCTGACATCACTATTGTTTTGGACAGGGTTTTTTGTAGGGAAAGGCCAGTGGGAACTCATTTGCATATTAAGCCACACCCCATGACATCACCACTGGGTTTTTTTAAAATATTTATTTTGTTTTATTTACATTATAAATATACAGACAACCACCACAAAATAACCCCATGCCATACATATAACCACATATAACCTCAAACACAAAAAGATACATACAATAAATTAAAAAAAAGATATATACAATAAATAAAATTGAGGATAGAGGTAGCAGCATAACAGATCTATTGTTCAAATAAATTCCTTTTATCTGTTTTATGACCCAAGATACATATTTGGCATTTAAGATACTTTAACTTAATGAAAAAGAACGGACTAATTTGTTCCTTTACCTTGTTACCTTATTCCCCGTATCTATTGATGGAATGGATTCCATTTTCCAACTGTTTGTCTATCAATTTCCTCCCTTAACTTATCCATCAGGGTGTCTGCTTCCGCTATGTCCAGAAACATCGCTATCACTTCATCGATTGTTGGAACCTCTTTCCTCTTCCAGTATTTTGCCCAAACAATTCTTGTAGCAGTTAATATATTTAAAACCAAATATCTTACTTATTTCTCCATCGTATCTGGTACCAAGTTTACCAGGAACAACTCTGGCTTGAAAGGAATGACCGTTTTAGTTATTTTTTGTAAGAGCTCATGTACTTTACTCCAGTATTCTCTAATTTTTTTACATAGCCACCACATGTGGAAATACGAGCCAATCTGCTTATCACACTTCCAACACAAATCAGAAAGTTCAGGGTACATTTTCTTTAGTTTTAGAGGCGGGATATGCCAACAATAAAACGTCTTGTAAATATTCTCCTTCAGGGCTATTGATGTTGAAATTTTCACATTTACTCTCCATAGCTGGGACCACTTCTCAGTAGTAATATTATGGCCACATCACCACTGTTTCACACTGGGCTTTTTTGTAGAAAAAGACCAGCAGGAACTCATTTGCATATTAGGCCACACCCCCTGATACCAAGCCAGCTGGAACTGCGTTCCTGTGCATTCCTGCTTCAAAAAAAAAAAGTTCCGCTTGTCCCTTTTATTAAATCACCACCAGATCCGCACACCAAGATTCCACGACACCCATTGTGCTTGATCTGCTACGCCCAGCAAGTGGGCCTCCTTTTACCCACTCTGCTTCAGGGTCCAGCACCCTTTATGCAAATCTCCCCCGGCAGGCTGTTCCTGCTTAAATAATATAATTCGCTGTAGCACCACAGCCTGGCTGTATTGAGTTCCTTCTCTGTGAAGAGAAGAGAAAGCAGTGAGGGAGAAGGAAAAGAGATGGAACCTATCATGGTTTTTGCCATTGCATTGAGCATTGCACCAGGTGAGGATTTATGCACATTGTAAAGATTAATAAGGATCGCAGGTAGACAGAATCCTGGGACCGGTTTTCATTGCTCTCCCTTTTCTTTCCAGGCACTTTTTCCAGTCCTCAGCTGACCCAGTCTGGACCAGCAATGGTGAAGCCAGGAGGGTCCTTCAAAGTCACCTGCACTGTCTCCGGAGTCCAAGTCAGTGATTATTACTGGGAATGGGGCCGACAGTTCCAAGATAGAAGCCTGGAGTGGCTGGGATTCATTCGTGATACTGCCAGAGAAGGAACCACCAAGTACAATCCAGTCTTCAGCAACCGAATCAGCATCACCAGGGACACCTCCAGGAACGAGGTCTACCTCCAGTTGAGCTCCCTGACAGCTGCAGACTCTGCAACGTATTACTGCGCAAGACACACAGAGAGGCGAAGCAATGGAGTATCCAGGCAAAAACCACACTCATACAACAACAGCCCACAGAGAAACTCTGGCCAATCTGGTTGAAGCATTGCTGATGACGTAACAAATTCCTTATCATGATGATCAGCAGAGGGAATTATCCTGCCCTAGAGGAAAAGTCCGTATAGTCAAAGCGATGGTATTCCCAGTAGTAATGTATGGCTGTGAGAGTTGGACCATAAGGAAGGCCAAGCGCAGAATAACAGATGCTTTCGAGCTGTGGTGCTGGAGAAGAACCTTGAGAGTCCCTTGGACCGCAAGAAGATCCAATCAGTCAGTCCTAAGGGAAATCAACCCTGACTGTTCCCTGGAAGGTTAGATGCTGAAGCTGAAGCTCAAATACTTTGGCCACCAAATGAGAAGGGAGCACTCACTAGAGAAGACTTTGATGCTGGGAAAGACAGAAGGCAAAAGAAGAAGGGGACGGCAAAAGAGGAGATGGCTGGACAGCCTTACTGATGTAACTAACACAAATTTGAGCAGACTTCGGAGGATGGTGGAAGACAGGAGGGCCGGGCATGACTTGGTCCATGGCGTCGCAAAGAGTTGGACTCAACTGTGCGACTGAACAACAAGAGGATTCCACACTAGCCTTTAGAAACATACATGTCTATAGGCCCAGCCCTTCATTTGCACAGCTCTTCCTCTGGTTTTTCTTTCTTTCTTTCACACAAATGTCAAAGGACTGGCTGTGATGAATATCTCATCGATTTGTTCTGCGTTATTGCCTGTTTAGAACCTGAATCATTTTATTTATTAGAAAGTTAGGGGGTTTTTTCCCCATTTTCCTTTTCTTTTGTTTTTGTTTTGGAAGCAGTTATCTTAGTGAGGGTCTAGAAATGCCAACAGTGTGCCACAGACTTTTTGGTTGAAAACCAAAAATAAAGCCTCGCAGTCTGAAAATATAAATGAGACCAAAAGCAGTCCAGTTCAGTCTGCTGAGTGTCCTGGTCTCCATCTTTATAAACGTACAAACTGCTAACACAATTTAAGTTCTTCCATCATGCCCTAAACCAGTTATTCCCCCATCCAATCTTTAAGGATTGGCTGGAAAATCAGCCGGAAGAGCACTGGTGAAGCCTGAACTCTCTTGTCTAACATTTTGGTTTCTCGTAATAAAAAAAGATATTATTGTCTCAGTAGGGTTGCCAGGTCCAATCTAAGAAATATCTGGGTACTTTGGGGGTGCAGCTAGGAGACATTGGGGGTGGAGCCAGGAGCAAGGGTGTGACAAGCATAATTGAACTCCAAAGGGAGTTCTGGCCATCGCATTTAAGGGACCACACACATTTTAAATGCCTTCCCTCCACTGGAAATAATGAAAGATAGCGGCACCTACTTTGGGGGCTCATAAAATTGGACTCCCTGGTTCAATCTTTTTGAAATTTGGAGGGTGTTTGGATGAGAGGCATCAGATGCTATGCCGCAAATATGGCATCTCTACCTCAAAATGCAGCCTCCCCAGAGCCCAAGACACCTGTGGATCAATTCTCCATTATACCCTATGGGAATTGGTCTCCATAAAGAATAATGGAGTGCCCAGCAGACATTCTCCCCACACCCCAACTTTCTGATGACCCTGAAGCAAAAGGGGGCAAACTGGGGGATCCCCTGCCCCAGCCTGGGGCCTGGCAACCCTACAACTCAGGGACAGGCCTTCTTGTATGTGGTCAAGAATTCTTTTTAAAGTAATGTTTCTCCTAGCTTATTCCAAATAACTGTCCTGGTTAAGTGACATAATTTTCTGGCTCTACTGTCATCTGTTATTTTTTTTAAAAAGGAATGTTGCATTTTCTATCTACCCGTCCTCTGCCAAGAAGAACAGATGTAAGTACCAAAAAATGTGCCTTTATTATGAGCTCACCAATTTCACATTTGAGTTATTGCAGCATGGAACATGATAGTGAAACCAAGATGACAAAAATGTTGTTGTTTTAACCCATGCTTTAGAGGAGAGACATGGAATATTCCAGGGGTGACCAATGGTAGCTCTCCAGATGTTTTTGCCTACATCTCCCATCAGCCCCAGCCAGCATGGCCAGTGGCTGGGGCTGATAGGAGTTGTAAGCAAAAAACATCTGGAGAGCTACCATTGGCCACCCCTGGAATATTACAACAAACTAAATGTATTACTCTTGAGAAACCCAATGACATAGACATTAATCTCCAATTCTGACATGTTTATTGCCTTTGGTGTCTCCCCCCACCAGCTGAATCCATTCCAGACCAACGATTACCAGACCCAAACTTGTTATTCTTTAAATCTACTAAAAACATTTTCACTGTTTTGTATACTAATTCACTGCCCACTCTCTATATATGTAGGACTGCTAATTCCATTCCATACTATTGTCTGATAAAGTGTGCTTTTAGCACACGAAATCTTACATTTTGAATAAAACTTTGTTGGTCTGAAAGGTGCCACTGGACTCCAACTTTATTCTATGGCGTAAGTGAGATTTATTATTAAAAGTACCATAATCCAGGCCCATGTATCCTAGGGACAGGTTGGATCAGTGATGAGCTTGCTCTTCAAAACTGAAAACATAATTACAAAAGAACAAAAATCCGCTACTTCAACTTCTGACCAAGCTGGCTATAGCCAGCAAAAGATTCCGAGTTAATAAAATATTTTTTTCAGTGTCTTCTTTTTTGCATCCAGCGGCAGTCTTTTCTCCTAGTGAGAGTGCCGCAATCCTAGATGGTTACCAGTAGGTGGCAGCACAAAGCTGCACAGCTTGAACTGTTCCCAGCCAGGACTCTATCCAGACATCTTGTCTT
This sequence comes from Heteronotia binoei, assembly GCF_032191835.1. Classification (NCBI taxonomy): domain Eukaryota; kingdom Metazoa; phylum Chordata; class Lepidosauria; order Squamata; family Gekkonidae; genus Heteronotia; species Heteronotia binoei. The sequence goes on along the minus strand of NC_083237.1, from coordinate 8,204,441 downwards.
CTGCTATATCCTTTAGTGAACATTTCTGATTGAGAGGATATTGCAAGATGTGTGATTGCAGAGTAAACGAGCAGGGAGAGAAATGCCTTCAACCATATACCACAGTATTAAGACAGATGGTTAAACTGTGATTTTGGTATAAGAACTCTTCAAACTGGACCTGTGTGAATTCAGCAGCGTCTCCCATGCCACATGCATCATTCACCATGCCTCAGTCAATGTCTGCCAGAGTGTAACAACCGTGCATTCCACTCACTGCAGACTTCTGAAACAGATTCTGCAAATTCAAAAAATGTCAGAATATTCTGAAATACTTCCTTTTGGGAATTCCAGTGGCTGGTGGGAAATGCATAATGCTCCAAATCCTCTCATGGCCTAGATCCTTTGGGACTCTGTGGTCAGCATCAGTGTAAAGACATACTTCCCACTTTCTCTGTTCTGTAGATGTGGGTATAATTATCTTCATTCCAGGACAATGATGGTGAATTCGCATATTTATACTAGGGCAGCCATTTTTCTTAATCAGCATCAGTCCACCTGCGAAATAAGCCAAAATAAAGCATTAATTAAAAGGGGCGGCACCACTGGCCCTAACCGCATTTCTATACTCCTTCAACCCAAGCTGAGAAACAGAACTTCTGCTGACACCTTCTGGCTTTAGACGATGTGTCTGGCTTTAGTGGGCTTGCTACGAGCCTCTTACCAAAACATAGCGAAGCAATATGCAAATTCTTTCACTGGTTCCCCCACTGAAATAGAAGCTCCGAGCAGCAGAGTTCTTACCATCACTCCATCTCAAGGGGAAAAGGAGCAGTAGACAACCTGGCCCTCTATTAAAATTCTCTCACAGAGCTTAACATGGCCAGTGGCTTCATTTCTCTATTTCTCCTGGCTCTCCTCCTAGGTTGGTACCCCTAAAACTCTCCCAGTTGACTCTACAAGCCAGTTACATAAAAAATATAGATTCTTAGGCAATTTTATTCTGTTGCTTTTGTTGGACTGAAGTGCTGGTTTGTATTCTGGGTAAAGTGGGTGAGGTTTTTCAGCGAAAGCTCCTCAGGTATAGATATAATGTCGGTTTCCTTTCCATCTCCCAGGACTTTCCTCCCAGCTCCAGTTACTGGAATCCGGGCCAGGAGTGGTGAGACCCGGAGAGACCCTCGAGTTGACCTGTACCGTCACCGGTGGCTCAGTCACCAGCAGCTACGATTGGAACTGGGTTCGGCAGTCTCCTGGGAAAGGGCTGGTCTGGATGGGGCTCTGGAATGGGGGCACCAGCTACTCTCCAGCCTTCAAAGACCGAATCACCATCTCGGTGGATCCTTCGCAAACCAAGTACTTTCTGAGGCTGACCTCGGTGACGGCTGCGGATTCTGCCACGTATTACTGTGCAAGAGGCACAGTGGGACGGAGTCAAGCAGGCGCCTGCACAAGAAGGGGAAGTGAGCTGGGACTCCAAGCAGGCTCCTCTCCAAAGAGGCCCATCTGTTGCAAACAGACAGGGAGGACTGCAGGCAAGACTTTGTTTCTGTGACAGCAAGAACAGACCCTTCACATTCGTTTCCCCCTGATCTGGGACCTAAAGAGGCTTTTCAGAAGGGACTCCCCACCACCACCTGATCCTCATGGGAACAGCACTACAAGGGTTGCTTTAGCTGGGAAAGTGGGTCACCCAGCAAGCTGCCATGGCCCTTGAGTGGCCCCAGGCCCCAGTCATCCCAGGCCTGATTCCTCCACCTCAGTTCCGCAAATGTCATGCCTGAAGCTGCAGTCTTCAAGTGCCACAGCCACAGAACATGCATCCCTGCTCAGGATGTAGGAGCTGGAGTGCCTGAGCAGGGGTAGGGGTTGCCAACATCCAGGTGGGGCCTGGAGATCTCCTAGAATTAATGCAGAAGTCCTGACAATAGAGGTTTGTCCACAAGAAAAAAATGAGACGCTTTGGATTGGGGCTTTTTTTGAGCAAGAACGCACAGGAACACAATTCCAGCTGGCTTGGCATCACAGGGTGTGGCATCAAGCCTCAGATTCAGCAGGAGCTCACAGGAACACGGCTCCTGAACCTTTCTGAGGGGTCCCCCTCTTCCCCCTCCCCACCTATCTTGTCCATTGAGTAGTAGGTGCAGCTGCATGACAATCCTTGGATTAGGAGAGCGGGCAGCTAGCCAGCCAGCCACCAGGGGCTTTGCCATACCCCCAGCAGCCCTCGTTAACCCTTGGAGAAGCCTGCACCACCCTTTCTCCACTTATGTGATTTTGGGTGGTGCGTAGCTTGCTGGCCTTTTGACTGGGGGAGGGGGAGGAGAACCCCAGGCAAGTGAAGCCTGCTTGGGCTGGCTGGATCTCTATCCAGTCCAAGCAGGCCTCGCTTGCCCAGGGCTCTCCTTTCTTGCATCAGGTTGCTTTTGGCTGGGGGGGCCACATATGCAAATGAGTCATGCTAATGAGCTCTGCCACCTGTCATGTTCTCAGGGTGCAGGCAGGCAGGAGTCCAAAGCCAGTCCAAGGTCAAAGTCCAAGATGTCAAGCAGGAGCCATGTCACCAATGCAGAATCACAAATTGGAATCAGAAGTCAATGTCCAAAAGCCAAAAGGTCAGGGTGCCAAGAAAATCAAGCAGGTCAGGATCAGGGAGCATGGATGCAAGCCAGAAAATAGACTTGTTTCCACAAGGTTACCAGGTCCTGGGTGGGAGCTATATGGGAGTCTCAATCAGCCTGCTCCCTGGGTGGCAGTGACTCTGCTAGAACTCAGGTCTGAGAGATCTGAAGCACTGGCGTGCCTCATGTCTTTGTTCTGAAAGTTCTTTCCGGAGCCTGCTTCAAACTCTTGAGATGGGAGGAGGAGAGCTTGGAGGAGATTGATCGTCAACAGCTGACACTGGTGCCTGGAGAGTGATTGATGGGCCAGCTGCTGTTTGTTCAGCTGAGGAACTGGCTGGCAACTCTTCCAGGTCTCCAGCTCCTCCTCGTCAGAGCTCATGACACTATTCCCCCACAGGACCCACACACACACACACAGACAGGCCAGACCAGTCAGGGTAGGCCATGTGGAACTGCTGCACGAGGTCAGGGGTGTGTAAGTTGTCCGTGGGTTCCCATGGACGGTCCTCGGGGCCATAGCCTTCCCAGCCCACAAGGTACTGGAGGTCCCCACAGTGGATTTGGGAGTCCAGGAGCTGTTGGACCTCATATTCCTCCTCGTCATCAACCAGGACAGGAGGAGGCAGCGCTGGTGGTGGCGGTCGGATGGGATCTGGTGGTTTAGCAGGAACAAGGAAGGACTGGTGGAAGACCGTGTGGATGCGGAGGGTGGCCAGCAGCTGTAGCCGGAAAGCAACGGGGTTGATTTTGTCCATGATCAGGTAAGGCCCCGCAAAGCGATGGTCCAGCTTGCGAGACCGGCCAGGCCAATGCAGGTAACGGGTGGAGAGCCAGACGTGGTCCCCAGGCTTCAGTGGGGGCCCCACTTGTCACTTTCGGTTGGTGGCTGTCTTATAGGCCTCTTTAGCCTGTTGGAGCTGTTCTGGAGCAAGTCCTGGAGAGCCCGGAGTTCCTGCAGGTGCGCATCAACAGCAGGGACTGCTGTGGGGGGCAGGACTGCAGGGAAGAAGTGAGGGTGGTACCCATAGGTGGCAGCAAATGGGATCTGTTGCATGGACGCATGGACGGCATTGTTGTAGGCAAACTTGGCCAGGGGTAGCAAGGCGGCCCAGTCATCCTGCTGGTAGCTGGTATAACAACTCAGGTATTGTTACAGCGTGGCGTTGGTGCGTTCGGTTTGCCCATCCATTTGGGGATGGTATGCTGAGGACACATGCACCTGGGTGCCTAAGCTGGAGTGCAGGGCTTGCCAGAATCGGGAGGTGAACTGGGGGCCTCGGTCTGAGATCAAGTGTGCTGGGAGCCCATGCAGGCGAAAGACGTGCTGGAGGTAGAGCTGGGCTGTTTCAGGAGCCGTAGGCAGCTTGGGACATGGAACAAAGTGAGCCATCTTGGTGAAGAGGTCCACCATCGCCAGGATGCAAGTGTCCACCATCACCAGGATGCAAGGAAACCCCCCTGCTTGCACACAAGGTGCAGTTCCTTCTTGGCTCCGAAGTTTTAGAGCTGGCTGCCTCAACTGCCTCAGAGCCTCCAGCTTTAGCCTCTACCCCAGAAATCTTCTGAGAAGCAGCAAGCCCCACAGTAGATGGGAAAGGGTGCCTCTAACTTTTTAAAAAGCCCCCCCCCCCAACTTTTAAAATCCTGGCTATGTTCCTGGAAGAGAGAAGGTGCTGTATGAAACCCTAAGATACCCACATTCAGAAACCTTTATTAGGCATTTGTTCATAAGAATCTGGATAATAACAAGTAGGAGACAATACAATTATATTATAAAAGAAAATGCCATTTAGAACTATAAACATCTAAATTTGGTATAAAATCAAGCGTAGACTAAAGAATAATCCTATCAGTACTTCTCTGTTTCTTCCCTAACTCGAAAAACCCAGACTACCATCTCACTCAGTTTGATTATTGCCCACCAATGGAAGTAGACAAGGAAATGTTAATATCCGTTGGAACATGCATGCAAGCAGAGTGAAGACATGATTGTTTAAAATTTAGCAGATATTACTTTCCAGCCTTGCTGAGGATTCTCAGCCACAGTTAGCACCAATACTAGGGGAGGGAGAAATATTTTGAAAGGTAAAGATCGGATGGGGTCCTAAAATACCCAATGCTCTCCAAAATTCTGAATGCCCCAAGGTCTGTAGAATACCCTCATTAAGAATCTTTGGGTGTTTTGGGGCTCTGTAGGTTGAAAACATCATTTTGAAATGTGCCAGGAAACAAATTGGAAGCTTAAACAAATGTTTGAGCTCTGAGGTTCTATGTGTAATGCCACAGCTGCCAGTCAACCATCTGGCCACTACATTCTGGACCAATTCTAGGAAGGTCTTCAAAGGTAGCCTAGAATACAACATATTGTAAGAAGATACGTGTGGCAGTAGTAGGACCATATGCAGATGGGACAGCAGCCAAATTAGGCAACAGAAAACAATTCTGCATCATTCTTTATAAGGCAGCCCTTCAAATACTTGGATGGTGAGCATATCACCTCTCAGTCATCTCCTCTCCTGGCCAAATATACCCAGCTCCTTCAATCTTTCCTTGTAGGACTTTGCCTCCAGACCCCTCACCTTCTTTGTCACCCTCTCTGGACATGTTCCAGCTTATCTAGATCCTTCTTCAATTGTGGTGCCCCAAAGTGAACACAATAGGCTTGGGTCCCCTCCTCCGACCACCTGTCCTGATGGGGCAGTGAGCTAGGGTATTGTGATACACGACCAGGGCACTCCATTCAATTCTACAACAGCCTCATTGTTTGCTTGGCTCATTAACCCGCTCCCTCTCTCGAAGTGAGTAGCTGAACTTGTCAAAAACTATGATTTCTGAATATTCTTCAAGAAAAAAAAAGTAGTGCAGCTACTCCATACCATACCAAACCTTTAATGGCATAATAGATTCAAATAAAAATACACAGAATATAAAAATTTAAACATTGGAGATAAAATCAAAATAAAACCGAGTCTACAGATGCATTCAAACATGGTCAGAATTAAATTTAAGGATGTCAGCCAGAAATTTTGCCACAGCCTCACTAACCACCCCTCAGTATCACTCAATAAATAATAACAGGGTGGCAGAATATTTATTTATTTATTTTTTTATTTATCTGGGATTTATATCCCGCCCTTCCCATCGAGTGGCTCAGGGCGGCTTACAACATATATAAAACTAACATAAAAGTATAAAATTACACTTTAGATTAACAATTCACAATATATAATTAAAATAAAACATTTGTTGAATAGACAAATCTGGGGGAAAAGAAAGCTTGCCAAATAAATCTTTACGGAGGTTATGGTAAAAAGAACAATCAAGCAATATATGCTGGATTGAGTCAGGAGTATTCGCTCCACAGGAGCAAAGTCTGTCGGCTAAAGGGACTCGCTGATATCTCTCTTGTAAAACTTTGGAGGGAAACGCATTTAGTCTAGCCAACATAAATGCCCTGCGATGACTTGGAATGGTTAAGTCTGATAGATAATTGGGCATTTTGCCACAGAAAGCATAGAGACCTAAGGAAGCTGGAGAGCAAATATAAGGGTCTGTTGGCCGTAATTTCATTTCCTCCGATTCCCACAGTCTCAATTTAATACTCAAAAACTGAGTCAAATGCCTTTAAGCTTTTCATACCTAGTTATTGGGACTTTCCTCCTAAAAAAATACTTGTTCTTTTATTAAATCCTCGCCAGATCCAAATACCAAGATTCCAAAACTTCCACTCTGCTTAAACTCTTGATCTGCTATGCCCAGCAAGTGGGCTTCCTTTTATCCACTCTGTTCTGGGCCCAGCACCCTTTATTCAAATCTCCCTGGCAGATGCAAACAGCCGCTGATTACCAGCTATGTGTGGCTTTGCTCACTCTACCTGATTCCTTGTCTGATGAAGTGTGCTTAGAGAGCACACGAAAGCTTACATTCTAAATAAAACTAAGTTGGTCTTAAAGGTGCAACTTGACTCCTATTTTGTTCTACTACTTCAGCCCTGCAAGACGGATAGATATGAGGGCATTTCCCCAGTACTAAGAGAGAACTCAAAACTCGGTGGGGAACAAGTTTTCTTAGCCAGACTGTATAGGTCTTGGCGCTCAGTATCTAGCAACCTGTTTTTAATTTGTTTGACTGCGGTGGTGAAGGACAGCATGGACAATAGTTCTAGGGATAAACCCATAGCTTTGATTTTTCTCTCAATTTGTTCTGACCAATTTGACAAATTAAATTCAGAGAGCATTTGAGAGATATAGCTCCCCAGTTCAGAGTTGGGGGCCTAAGTCAGTGATCACTATTGGCACTGGAACCGACAGTTCCCGGGGAAAAGGCTGGAATCACTGGGAGACATTCCTTCTACTGCCAGAGGAGGAACCACCCAGTACAACCCAGCCTTCAGCAGCCAAATCAGCATTGTCAGGGACACCTCCAGGAACCAGGTCTACCTCCAGCTGAGCTCCCTGGCAGCTGCAGACACTGCAGTGTATTATTGTGCCAGAGAAGCACACAGAGAAGTGAAGCAATGAAGCATCGGAGCAAAAACCACACTCAGGTCGTTTTCGCACTCAACTTAATGAGCATCGACGACCCGCTTCATCGCGCAGGATCTGCACGGATTTCGCATTAATTGCCGCGGAGCACCCGGAAGAGCCGGAAAGTCCCAGCGCTTTTGCCGTGCAAACTGCAAACTGCTTTTTGGCGATTTACGTTTGCGCAGCAAAAGCGCCGGGACTTTCCGGCTCTTCCGGGTGCTCCGCGGCAATTAATGCGAAATCCGCGCAGATCCTGCGCGGTGAAGCGGGTCGTCGATGCTCATTAAGGTGAGTGCGAAAACGACCTCAGACTCCAACACCCACAAACTAAAGCATTGCTGTTGGTGTAGCGAATCCCCTGCTAAGAAAACCAGCAGAGGGCATTATCCTGCACTAGAGGATTCTACACTAGACCTTAAAAACATCCAGGCCCAGCTTTTTATTTGCACAGCTCTCTCCCTGGTTTTCTTTCTCACACAAGTGTGTGGAAGAGTTTCAATGAATATCTCAGAAATTTGGGTCTGCATTATTTTCTGGTTAGGAACTGAGGAGATGCTGCAAACTTGATCATTCTATTTATTTAGTATGGAGGAGGAGGAGGAAGAAAATGATGATGATGATGATGATGATGATGATGATGATGATGATGATGATGATGATGATGATGATGATGGATTTATATCCCACCCTCCATTCTGAATCTCAGAATCTCAGAGTGGCTCACAATCTCCTTTTCTATCTACCTATCCTCTGTCAAGAAGAACAGGTTTAGTTACCCAAAAATATACCTTCATTAGGAGATCACCAAGTTCTCACTTGAGTTATCCTAATTTTGTCATAGTTCCTTCCTCTACCATCCATACCCCTAGTATATCACTATACTCCTGTCTCACACCATCCCTGCAACACTTTTGGTCCAAGGTGAAAGACAGAACTTCTGATGACATTGTTTTAGCTCTTGATGATGTGTCTGGCTTTAAGAGGTTTTCTAAGGGCCTCATACCAAAGGTGATCTAGCCATATGCAAATTCTATTACTGGCCCTCCATTTAATACAAGCTCGGATCCATTGACTTCTTACTGTCACTTCACCTCAAAGGAAAAGCTGCATTGGATGTTCTGATCCCCTTTTACATTTCTCTTAACATGGGACCTGGCTTCAGTTCTTTATTTCTCCTGGTTTTCTTCCTAGGTTGGCACCTCCTAACATTCTCCCAGTTGACTCTACAAGCCACTTGAAAAAAAAATATTGATGCTTAGGCAATTTAATTCTATTGCTCTTGTTGGTATTAAGTTTGGTGTAGTGGTTAAATGCGTGAACTCTTATCTGGGAGAACCGAGCTTGATTCCCACGTCTCCGCTTGCTGCTGCTGGAATAGCCTTGGGTCAGCCATAGCTCTTACAGAGCTGTCCCTGAAAGGGCAGCTTCTGGGAGAGCTCTCTCAGCTCCATCTACCTCACAAGGTGTCTGGTGGGGGGTGGGAAGGTAAAGGGGATTGTAAGCTGCTCTGAGATTCAGAGTTTAGTGCAGGGTATAAGTCCAATATCATCTTCTTCTTCTAAGTGCAGTTTTTGTATCTTGGGTAAATCGGGTGAGATTTCAAGGAGAAAGCTTTTCAGGTATGGATATCCTCCTCTAACTCTGTTTTTCTTTGCCTCTCCCAGGACTTTCCTCCCAGCTGCAGTTACAGGAATCTGGGCCAGGAGTGCTGAGACCCAGAGAGACCCTTGAGTTGACCTGTACCCTCACCGGTGGCTCAGTCACAAACAGCTACTGGTGGAACTGGATTCGGCAGTCTCCTGTGGAAGGGCTTGCCTGGGTGGGGTACTGGAAAGGGGGCACCAGCTACGCTTCAGCCTTCAGAGACCGAATCACCATCTCGGTGGATCCTTCGCAAACCAAGTACCGGTACTTTCTGAGGCTGACCTCGGCGACGGCTGCAGACTCTGCCACATATTACTGTGCAAGGTGCACAGCGGGACAGAATTAAGCGGGTGGCTGCACAAAAAGGGGAAGAGGGCTATGACTTCCAGCAGGCTCCATTATGAGTAGGCCCACCTGTTGCAAACAGGCACACAGATTATTATAGGCGAGCTTTTCATTCGTTTCCATGACAGCAAGAAAGGGGCTGTTCGTATTCATTTCTCCCGGATCTGCATCCCAATGTGAAGAGAGCCAGTTTGGTGTAGTGGTTAAGTGTGTGGACTCTTATCTGGGAGAGCCGGGTTTGATTCCTCACTCCTCCACTTGCAGCTGCTGGAATGGCCTTGGGTCAGCCATAGCTCTCAGAGGAGTCGTCCTTGAAAGGGCAGCTGCTGTGAGAGTCCTCTCAGCCCCACCTACCTCACAGGGTGTCTGTTGTGCAGGAGGAAGGGAAAGGAGATTGTGAGCTGCTCTGAGACTCTTGAGTGGAGGGCGGAATATAAATCCAATGTCACCGTCATCTTCTTTTCACAAGGCTCTCTCTGCCTTCTCTTATTCCTCACAGCAACAAAATTGTGAGATTCATTAAGTTGAGAGACTGAGATGGGTGGGGTTGCCAATCCCCAGTTGGGGGCAGGGGATCCCCCGGTTTGGAGGCCCTCCCCCACTTCAGGGTTATCAGAAAGAGGGGGGGAAATGTCTGCTGGCACTCCATATTCCTTATGGAGATCAATTCCCATTATACTAGATGACCCTGAAGGTCCCTTCCAGCTCTATGAATCTATGAACTACAATATGTTACAAGGGTGCTTACAAAGTTGGTGCACATCAGATTCATCTGGGGAGGACTTGGGTTGAAATCCCCACTTTGGCCTGCACCTAACTGGATGACTTTAGTCCAGTCCATTTCTCTGCATGACGTCTCCCACAGAGTTGTCAACAGGACAACATGGTGAGGATCCCATGGACCCCACCCTGTTCTCCTTGGCTTTTTCATCTAGCTCTGAAAGGAATGAAGACTGGGGTGAAGCTGTCCTTCTCAGGGATGGAGTTCCGTTAGGGCTGCAATCACACACACTAAATAATGCACTTTCAATCCAGTCTAAATGCACTTTTCCAACTGGATTTTGCCAGTTCACACAGTTGAAAAGTGCACTGGAATCGAATTGAAAGTGCATTATTTAGTGTGTGTGATCCCAGCCAAGGAGGGGCTATTGGCGGAAAGCCTAGCTTTGGAGGACCAATGGTCTAGCTTCCAATGGAGGTGGAGGAAATAATCAGGACTTGGCTTTGAAGACATAACCTGAGGGTACAGGCATCTCAAGAGGAGAGCTGGTCATCCTCTAGACCAGTGGCTCTTCCTCATTAAACTGTGGCCACCCAATGAGCAAGCAGCATTATCATCCCATATTTCCACCCCTCAGAAACAAGGGAAAATATTATAACTCCAGAAAAGGCGGTTTTATTGGTAGTATCTGTGATATATGCATAAAATAAAGACTTCTCAGACATATATTCCATAAGACCTGTGTGCCTCATGGCACACAAATATTGAATTGAATTGAATTGAATTTTTAGATTTATATCCTCCCCTATCCTGCAAGCGGTGTAAGGCTTCAGTGTAAGGCTGGTTTCTGCTTTCTTCATGGCTCTTTTTGAATTCTCTGTACAAGAACTCAAGGGTTGGACTTGCAGGGTGAGTGATACAAATTAACCCAACTTTGCATGCTGTTAGAAGCCCCTAAAGCAGAAAAGACGCTGCACAGAACCCTAGGATATCTAGTGCTCCCCCATTCGCACTTCAAAACTCCGAATGCTCCCAAGATCTGTAGGATGCCCTCATTAAGAATCACCTCATTGGATGTTTTGAGGCTCTATAGCAGGGGTCCTCAAACTTTTTAAATAGGGGGCCAGTTCACTGTCCCTCAGACTGTTGGAGGGCCGGACTGTTGTGGTGGCTGCCGTTACTGTACAAGGCCGCGGGCCGTCAGTTCTCCGTCTTCTGCATCTCTCCCCCTTCCCCACACCACACACCCCAGCCTGAAAACTCACCTCACCTCGGTATCGCCTCACACTCTGTCTCTGCCACCTCAGCCCAGTGCCGGAAGTGTGCGTTGCTAACGCGAGTTTAGGTCGAATGTCACTTCCAGTCTGATTTTGCCATAACCCGGCGGGCCGCATAAACATCCTCAGCAGGCCACATCTGGCCCACGGGCCATAGTTTGAGGACCCCTGCTTTATAGGATCAAAGCAATGTTATGAAATATGCCAGGAAACAACTCGGAAGCCAGTGCAAATGTTTCAGCTCTGAGGTTATATATGTTATACCACAAGTACCAGTCAACAGTCTGACCACCACATCCTGGAGCAATTCTGGTCTTCAGAGGTAGCTTTGGGCATAGTGCCTTGCAGGGCTTTCTTTGAGCAGGAACGGACAGGAACGCAGTTCCAGCTATCTCGGTGTCAGGAGGTGTGGCCAAATATGCAAATGAGTTCATGCTGGGCCTTTTCTTTAAAAGGTCCGTGTGACATAATGGTGATGTCAGGGGTGTGGCCTAATATGCAAATGAGTTCCTGCTGGGCTTCTTTTTACCAAAAAAGTTCAGGTGCATTGCAAGTAGATACATGTGGAAGTAGTAGCACCAACTGCAGAAAAGTTCTCCTGGGTAGAGCCACTGCCTGCACTTTTGGCAGCAAGGCCAGGTCCGAGAGCATCCTCAATTGGCAGACAAATATGCAGGGCAAATGGGTTGCTGAGACTGGCAGCGAGTCTACAGGGTCTCAAGTGACGGTCTTTCACAGCACTTATGACTTAACCCTTTTAGCTGGAAAAGCCGGGATTGAGCTTGGAAACTTCGGAATGCCAAACAGAATCTTTTCCACGTGGCCCCTCCCCAAATCTCCTCCTGGAAGGAGAATGCAGTCCCCTGAAGAAGACACCCATTCCCATATCCAGGCCTCAGATTCAGCAGGAGTTCACAGGAGCACAGCTCCTGAACCTTTCCGAGGGTGCTCCCTCTTCCTCCCCACCTACCTTGTCCATTGAATGGTAGGTGCAGCTGCATAACAATACCTGGATTAAGAGAGCAGACAGCCAGGAGCTTTGCCATGCCTCCAGCAGCTCTCATTAACCATTGGAGAAGCCCACAACACCTCTTACTTCTTACGTGATTTTGGGCAGCAGGTGAATTACTGGCCTTTTAACGGGGCGGGGAGACAGCCCAGGAGAGCCCCAGGCGAGTGAGACCTGCTTGGACGGGCTGGATCTCTAGTCAGCCGAAGTAGGCCTTGCTCACCCAGGGCTCTCCTTTCTTGCATCAGATTGCTTTTGGCTGGTGGGGAGGAAAGCTAATTAATTATGCTAATGAGCTCCACCACCTATTTTTCTACAAAATGAGCCCTGCCCATATCCAAAGTTAACAGGCTGCTATCACCAGAAGCTTCCATTGTGCTTGAACTCTTCATCTACTAAGCCAAGCAAGTGGCCTTCCTTTTATCTACTCTGCTTCTGGGCTAGTCACCCTTCATGCAAATCTCCCTGGCAGGCTAGTCCTGCTTAAATAGCATCATCCGCCATAGCAAAGTTCCTTCTCTACCAAAGGAGACCAGAGCAGTGAGCAAAGGAAAAGAGATGGAACCCATCATGATTTTTCTCATTCTGTTGAGCACTGCACCAGGTGAAGATTTACGCACTTAGCAAAAATCAGTGAGAAATGCAGGAAGGCAGAATCCCAAGACCGGTTTCATTGTTCTCCCTTTTCTTTCCAGGCACTTTTTCCAGCCCCCAGCTGACCCAGTCTGGCCCAGCAATGGTGAGGCCAGGAGGGTCCTTCAAATTGACCTGCACTGTCTCGGGGGTCCAAGTCAGTGATTACTATTGGAGCTGGATCCAACAGCTACCTGGAAAAAGCCTGAAGTGGCTGGGATTCATTCGTGATACTGCCAATGGAGGAACCACCCAGTACAACCCAGCCTTCAGCAGTCGAATCAGCATCACCAGGGACACCTCCAGGAACGAGTTCTACCTCCAGCTGAGCTCCCTGACAGCTGCAGACTCTGCAACGTATAACTGTGCGAGTGACACAGAGAGGCGTAGCAATGGAGCTTCCAGGCAAAAACCACACTCAGGCTCCGCCACCCACAAACACACAGCTGGGTCTCGGTTGAAGTCTGGTTAAAGCATTGCTGTTGGTGTAGCAAATCTCCCGTCATGAAGATAATGGTAATGGTTGTGATATAGGCATAAAATACAGACATCTCTGACATATATCTCACAAGATCTGTGTGCCTGATGGCACACCAACATCGTCAGTGTAAGGCTGGTTCCTATTTTCTCCATGCCACTTTTTGAAGGGTCTGTACATGAACTCGAGGGTAGAGTATGCAGGGTGAGTGATATAAAATAACTCTCCTTCCCTTGCTGTTAGAAGACACTAAAGCAGAAAAGGTGTTGCGCAGAACCCTAAGATACCCAATGCTCCTCCAATCACACCTCAAAACTCTAAATGCCCCCAAGATCTGTAGGATGCCTTCGCTAACCACCACCTCTTCAGACGTTTTAGGGCTCTGTGAGTTCAAAACAACATTTTCAAATATGCCAGGAAAGAAACTGGAAGTCAGTGCACATGTTTCAGCTCTGAGACTGTATCTGTCTTACCACAGCTACCAGTCAACAGTCTGACTACCAGATTCTGGAGCAGCTCTGGTCTTCAAAAGTAGCCTTGGATATGGTGTGCTGCAAGAAACTATCTGGACAGTAGTTGGACCATATGCAGACAGGGCAGCGGCCAGATTTGCTGAAAAGTGCTCCTGGATACAGCCACCACCTGCACATTCAACAGGTCAAAGAGCATCCCCAATCTGCAGACATAAATTAGGCAAGTGAGTTGCTGAGACTGGTAGCAAAGTCTACAAGGTCTCAAGTGACTGTCTTCCACAGCACCTATTACTTGATCCTTTGAGTTGGAGAAGCCGAGATTGAACTTGGGACCTTCTAAAGGCCATACAGGTGCTCCGTCACACAGCCCCTCCCCAAATCTCCTCCTGAAGAATAGGTCCATTCCCTAATCCAAGGTTACCAGCCTCCCGTCACCAACATGCCAGTCTCATCCAGATTACAGCTCCAACTTCTTGGCCTTCTATGTTTTATAAGATATTTTTTAATTCTTCAGTTTTACATCATGCAAGATTTCTCAGAAGACAAGAACTCATAAAGCAATACAAACTATTTGAGTTAACAAAAGTCAAGCGTGGTGGAGGAACAGGCCTTGAGGATCTGTCAGGTAGCTCCCATAGCCACTCACTGGAAGGGCTTTCACTTCCCCCCTCCGACCAGCTGTCCTGATGGGGCAGTGAACTAGAGTATGGTGATGGACGACCAGGGCACTCCGTTCAGATTCTACAACAGTTTCGTTGTTTACTTGGTTCACTTACCTGCTCCCTCTCTGAAAGTGAGCAACTGTTCTTTCCAAAAACTGTACTTTTCTGAATATTTTTCAAGAATAAAGTAGTGCAGCAACTCAGAAATTGACTCATATGCCTTTAACCTTGTTATACCTAGTTGTTGGGGCTTTTCCCCTAGAGAGCCAGTGTAGAGGTTAAGTGCATGGTAATGGTTGTGATATAGGCATAAAATAAAATCTGGGAGGACCGGGTTTGATTCCCCACTCCTCCACTTGCTGCTGCTAGAATGGCCTTGGGTCAGCCATAGCTCTGACAGAGCTGTCCTTGGAAGGGCACATTCTGGGAGAGAGCTCTCAGCCCCACCCACCTCACAGGCTGTCTGTTGTGGGGGAGGAAAGTAAAGAAGATTCTGAGCCGCTCTAAGACTCTGAGATTCAGAATGGAGGGTGGGGTATAAATCCAATATCTCAGGGGTGGCCAACGGTAGCTCTCCAGAAGTTTTTTGCCTACAACTCCCATCAGCCCCAGTCAGCATGGCCAATGGCTGGGACTGATGGGAGTTGTCGGCAAAAAAACATCTGGAGAGCTACCGTTGGCCACCCCTGCAATATCTTATTCTTCTCTTCTTAAATACTTGTCCCTTTTATTAAATCATCAATCTACACAGCAAGATTCCAAAGCTTCCATTGTGCTTGAACTCTTGAGCTGCTAAGCCCAGCAAGTCCACTTCCTTTTATCCACTCTCCTTCTGGCCCAGTTGCCCTTCATGCAAATCTCTCCGGCAGGCTGTTTCTGCTTAAATAACATCAAGCGCTGCAGCTCAAGGTCCTGGCCATATCGAGTTCCTTCTCTACAAAAGGAGGCCAGAGCAGCGAGCAAAGGAAAAGAGATGGAACCCATCATGATTTTTCTCTGTCTTTGTCTTCACTGGGGAAAGCAAAATAATTGGTACTACTCCTGCCTTCGGCCATCATTCCCACAAGTCACAAACGACAAATAACAAACGCTGGAACCACGGGAGTAACAGATCTGGAGTTTCAAATAAACTCTCCGTGTTACAAAAATATTATGTGTATTAAGTTATTAACAAAGCATAAACACCTTAGTATCAAAGTTTTCAAGTTCAAGACCTTTAATGGCACAATAAAATAACAAATAAAAATATAAACCGGATCTAAAATGAAGGAAGCAATTAAGACAATGTCACTGAGAAAAAAAAATACTCTCTCTCGGCTTGACTTCGCGAACGAAGATTTAAGAAGGGTGCAATAGTCCACGTCTGCTGCAGGCTCGCTGGTGGCTGACAAGACCAATGCGGGACAGGCAGATCCGGCCACAGTGGCTGCAGGGAAAAGTCTGATTTGGGGTTGGTGCTGTAGCAGTGCGATTCTTCCTCAATCTCCTTTTGTCCTCAAGACCAGCTATGCGTGCGTTCTCAAAGGAAGAGACAGCCTGGTGGATGGTGTGCCTCCATGCTTTGCGATCTGAGGCTAGGTCAGACCACTGGTGATGGTTGATGCGACAGGTGCCAAGGGATTTCTTCAAGGAGTCCTTGTACCTCTTGTTTGGTGCCCCTCTATTTCGATGGCCGGTGGAAAGTTCACCATACAGAGCAATCTTGGGAAGGCGGTGGTTTTCCATCCTAGAAATATGCCCTGCCCAGCGCAGCTGCGTCTTCAACAGCAGTGCTTCAATGCTTGTAACCTTCGCCCTCTTGAGGACTTCACTGAGAAAAAAAAATACTAAAAACAGAATTAATCACTCATTGCCTTTTCCTAGATATAGAGTAACCCTTATACAGTACAATAGTCAAATACTCAGCCACTAATGCAGTCAAACTGGCAGATTTATAAGAAAGTAAATACTGGGTAATTCTTTCCAGAGGGCCAGAGAGGTTAGAAATAGCAGGATCAAGAAGTTGCTGGTGAATCTTACAGAACATGGGGCAACAGAGAAGAATATGGGTAATTGAATCTGGTTCCAGTAGACAATATTTACATGATCTGTTCTCAAAAGGGATATTATGGTATCTGCCAGAAAGAACAGATGATGGGAAAATATCCAATCTGGCAAGCATAAAAGCCCGACTGTGTTGGGGATTAGTATCTTTCTACTACAGGTTTTTTTGTACCACCAGTGTAACAATCACTTCACACTAATCACTTCACACAATTTTCCAAAAGAGCTGGGACAACGCTACATGAGTATATAAACTCAATTTTGTTGCAGTGCTTATAAATGTTCTCAATGTTTGACCCCTGTGCAAGAATACAGAGACAGCAGTGTATAATCATCAGAACTGGCCTACTTTTCTGGGAAACCTAGGTTTTAAAAAACCCTCCATCTGCAAGGGAAATATGCTGGGTGAACACTCTCTCAGCCTAATCCCCCTCACTAGTTTATTGATATTTCTCATCGAAACAGTTCGCATTACTTTCCTACTGAAAGGAAAGAAGACTGGGATGAAGCCATCCTTCTCAGGGATGGAGTTCCATCAATCCACTTTCAATTCCCTTTCCAATGGGATTTGCCAATTCACACAATAAAATCCAGTTGGAAAATGCACTGGAAGTGTATTGAAAGTGCATTATATAGTGTGTGTGATCCCAGACAAGGAGGGGCGATTGGTGGAAAGCCCAGCTTTGGAGGACCAATGGTCTACCTTCCAACAGAGGTGGGGGAAATAAGCAGGATTTGGATTTGGAGACATAACCTGAGGGTACAGGCATCTCCAGAGGAGAGCTGGTCATCTTTTAGACCAATGGCTCTTCATCAGTAAGCTGTGGCCACCCGATGAGCATGCAGCCTTATCATCACACACACACAGAAAGAATGTTATAACTCCAGACAAGGCGGTTTTATTGCTAATGACAGCACACCATGTTCTTCAACGTACGGTTGGTTCCTGGGTTTTTTCCCATGCTGCTTTTTGAAGGATCTGCACAAGAACTCGAGGGTCAGGTGTGTCTGGTGAGTGATATAAAATAACTCTCCTTCCTTTGCTGCTAGAAGCCATCAAAGCAGAAAAGGTGTTGCACAGGACCCTAAGATACTCAGTGCTCCCCAATTCATATGAACATATGAAGCTGCTTTCTACTGAATCAGAGCCTTGGTCCATCAAAGTCAGTATTGTCTTCTCAGACTGGCAGCGGCTCTCCAGGGTCTCAAGCTGAGGTTTTTCACACCTATTTGCCTGGACCCTTTTTTGGAGATGCCAGGGATTGAACCTGGGACCTTCTGCTTCCCAAGCAGATGCTCTACCACTGAGCCACCGTCCCTCAAAACTCTGAATGCCCCCAAGATCTATAGGATGCCCTCATTAAGAATCACCTCGTTGGATGTTTTGGGGCTCTATAGGTTCAAAGCAATGTTTTGAAATATGCCAGGAAACAACTCGGAAGCCAGTGCAAACGTTTCAGCTCTGAGGTTATATGTGTTATACCACAAGTACCCATCAACAGTCTGACCACCACATCCTGGAGCAATTCTGGTCTTCAGAGGTAGCTTTGGGCATAGTGCCTTGCATTGTTGTGGTTTTTTTTTTTTTTTTGAGCAGGAAAGAACAGGAACGCAATTCCAACTGGCTTAATGCCAGGAGGTGTGACCTAATATGCAAATGAGTTCCTGCTGGGCTTTTTCTGCAAAAGAAGCCCTAATGCATTGCAAGAAGATATGTGTGGAAATAGCAGAACCAAATGCAGAAAGGTGCTCCTGGCTAAAGCCACTGCCTGCACTTTTGACAGCAAGGCCAGGTCCAACAGCATCCTCAATTGGCAAGTGGGTTGCTGGGACTGGCAAAGAGTCTACAGGGTCTCAAGTGATGGTCTTTCACAGCACCTATGAATTAACCCTTTTAGCTGGAGAAGCCAGGGTTGAGCTTGGAACCTTCTAAGTGCCAAATAGAATCTTTTTCCACATGGCCCCTCCCCAAATCTCCTCCTGGAAGGAGAATGCTACCCCTCCAAGAAGACACCCATTCCCATATCCAGGCCTCAGATTCATCAGGAGCTCACAGGAGCACAGCTCCTGAACCTTTCTGAGGGTTCGCCCTCTTCCTCTCCACCTACCTTATCCATTTAACAGTAGGTGCAGCTGCATAACAATCCATGGATTAGAAGAGTGGGTGGGTAGCCAGCCAGCAACCAGGGGCTTTGCCATGCCCCCAGCAGCCCTCATTAACCCCTGGAATAGCCCACACGACCTTTCTACACTTCTTGTGTGATTTGGGGCACCGGGTGGCTTGCTGGCCTTTTGACTGGGGGGCGGCCCAGGAGAGCCCCAGGCAAGCAAGCCCTGCTTGGGCTGGCTGGATCTCTAGCCAGCCCAAACAGGCCTCACTCCTTTCTTGTGTCGTGTTGCTTTTGGCTGGTGGGAGGGTGTAATATGCTAATGCGTTATGCTCATGAGCTCCACCAGCTATTTTTCTACAAAACGACCCCTGTCCATATCCAATGTTACCAGGCTGCTATCACCAGAAGCTTCCTTTGTGCTTGAACTCTTGATCTGCTAAGCCCAGAAAGTAGGCTTCCTTTTATCTACTCTGCTTCTGGGCCAGTTACCCTTCATGCAAATCTCCCTGGCAGGCTAGTACTGCTTAAATAACATTTGCTGTTGCCCCAGGGCCTGGCCATATCAAGTTCCTTGTCTACAAAAGGAGGCTAGAGCAGTGAGCAAAGGAAAAGAGATGGAACCCATCATGATTTTTCTCATTCTATTGAGCACTGCACCAGGTGAGGGCTTATGCACTTAGTAAAAATCAATGAGGAACGCAGGAAGGCAGAATCCCAGGACCGGTTTTCATTGTTCTCCCTTTCCTTCCCAGGCATTTTTTCCAGCCCCCAGCTGATCCAGTCTGGCCCAGTAATGGTGAAGCCGGGAGGGCCCTTCAAATTGACCTGCACTGTCTCGGGGGTCCAAGT
Source organism: Heteronotia binoei (assembly GCF_032191835.1). Taxonomy (NCBI): domain Eukaryota; kingdom Metazoa; phylum Chordata; class Lepidosauria; order Squamata; family Gekkonidae; genus Heteronotia; species Heteronotia binoei. The sequence continues at coordinate 8,185,067 of NC_083237.1, read as the reverse complement.
CAGTGATCACTATTGGGACTGGATCCGACAGCTCTCTGGAAAAAGCTTGGAGTGGCTGGGAAATATTCAACGCACCGCAGATGGAGGATCCGCCCACTACAACTCAGCCTTCAGCAGTCGAATCAGCATCACCAGGGACACCTCCAGGAACGAGGTCTACCTCCAGCTGAGCTCCCTGACAGCTGCAGACTCTGCAACGTATTACTGTGCGAGAGACACAGAGAGGCGAAGCAATGGAGCTTCCAGGCAAAAACCACACTCAGGCTCCGCCACCCACAAGCACACAGCTGGGTGAAGCCTGGTTGAAGCGTTGCTGTTGGCAGGGCTTTCTTTGTAGAAAAAGCCCAGCAGGAACTCATTTTCATATTAGGCCACACCCTCTGAAATCACCATTGTTTCACATAGGGCTTTTTGTAGGAAAAGCTCAGCAGGACCTCATTTGCATATTAGGCCGCACCCCCTGGCACCAAGCCAGCCGGAACTGCATTCCTGTGCGTTGCTGCTCAAAAAAAGCCCCGGCTGTTGGTGGAGCAAATCCCCTGCCATGAAGATAATGGTAATGTTTGTGATATAGGCATAAAATACAGACATCTCTGACACATACCCCACAAGATCTGTGTGCCTAATGGCACACCGACATCTCCAGCGTAAGGCTAGTTCCTATTTTCTCCATGCTGCATTTTGAAGGCTCTATACAAGAACGCGAGGGTTGGGTGTGCACGGTGAGTGATATAAAGCAACTCTCCTTCCCTTGCTCTTAGAAGCCACTAAAGCAGAAAAGGTGTTGCCCATGATGTTATCATCACATATTTACACACACAACCAGAAACAAGCAATGTTACAACTCCAGATAAGGCAGTTTATTGGTAATGACAGTACACCATGATCTTCAACTTACGGTTGGTTCCTGGGTTTTTCCCATGGTGCTTTTTGAAGGATCTGTACAAGAACTCAAGGGCCAGGGGTGCAGGGTGAGTAATATAAAATAACTCTCCTTCCTTTGCTGCTAGAAGCCACTAAAGCAGAAAAGGTGTTGCGCAGAACCCTAGGATATCCAATCCAATTTCAATTCCAAATACCTTTATTGGCATAGACCCTAGGATATCCAATGCTCCCCCATTCACACTTCAGAACTCTGAATCCCCCCAAGATCTGTAGGATGCCCTCATTAAGAATCATCTCATTGGATGTTTGGGGGATCTGTAGGTTCAAAGCAACGTTTTGAAATATGCCAGGAAACAAATTGGAAGCCAATGCAAATGTTTCAGCTTTGAGGTTGTATGTGTCATACCACAACTCCCAGTCAACCATCTGGTCACGACATTCTAGAGCAATTCTGGTCTTCAGATGTAGGCTTGGGTATTGGGCATTACAGGCCTTTTTTTGAGCAGGAATGGACAGGAATGCAGTTCTGACTGGCTTGGTGTCAGGAGGTGTGGTTCAATATGCAAATGAGATCCTGCTGGGCTTTTTCTACAAAAAAGCCATGTGACAAAATGGTGGTGTCAGTGGGTGTGGCCTAATACGCAAATGAGTTTTTGCTGGTACATTGCAAGAAGCCCTGGTGCAATTCAAGAAGATATATGTGGAAATAATACGACCAAATGCAGAAAAGTGCTCCCGGCTACAGCCACTGTCCGCACTTTGGACAGCAAGGCCAAGTCCAAGAGCACCCTCAATTGGCAAGTGGGTTGCTGAGACTTGCAGCGAGTCTACAGAGTCTCAAATGATGGTCTTCCACAGCACCGATGACTTAACCCTTTTAGCCGGAGAAGCCGGGATTTAGCTTGGAAACTTCCGAATGCCAAACAGAACCTTTTCCGCACTGCCCCTCCCCAATCTCCTCCTGGAAGGTGAATGCAACCCCCTGAAGAATACGTCCATTCCCATATCCAATGTTACCAGCCTGCCACCACCAGAAGCTTCCATTGTGCTTGAACTCTTGATCTGCTAAACCTAGCAAAAGGGCTTCCTTTTATCCCCTCTTTCTGAGTCAGTCACCCTTTATGCAAATCTCCCTGGCAGGCTGCTCCTGCTTAAATAGAATCATCCCTATAGCTCCAGGGCTTGGCTGTATCAAGTTCCTTCTCTACAAAAGGAGGCTAGAGCAGTGAGCAAAGGAAAAGAGATGGAACCCATCATGATTTTTCTCATTGCGTTGAGCATTGCACCAGGTGAAGGTTTATGCACTTAGTAAAAATCAGTGAGGAAGGCAGGAAGGCAGAATCCCAGGGCTGGGTTTATTGTTCCCTCTTTTCTTTCCAGGCACTTTTTCCAGCGCCCAGTTGACCCAGTCTGGCCCAACAAGGGTGAGGCCAGGAGAGTCCTTCAAATTGACCTGCACTGACTCCAGGGTCCAAGTCAGTGAATACTACTGGGGCTGGATCCGACAGCTCCCAGGGAAAAGCCTGGAGTGGCTGGGAAATATTGCCTACTACAACCCAGCCTTCAGCAGCCGAATCAGCGTCACCAGGGACACCTCCAGGAACGAGGTCTACCTCCAGCTGAGCTCCCTGACAGCTGCAGATACTGCAGCGTATTACTGTCAGAGAGGCACAGAGAGGCAAAGCAATGGAGCTTCCAGGCAAAAACCACACTCAGGCTCCGCCACCCACAAGCACACAGCTAGGTCTTGGGTGAAGCCTGGTTTAAGCACTGCTGTTGGTGTAGCACAGAGGTGGCCAAACTGAGGCTCGGGAGCCACATGCGGCTCTTTCACATGTAATGTGTGGCTCTCAAGGCCCCCACTGCCCCATTGGCTGGTTTGGAGAAGGCATTTGTCTCCAATTCAAACCAACTGGTGGCTTAGAGAATGTGTTTAAAGTTAAAGTTGCTTTCTTTCTATCTCTACCTCCCATCTATTTGCCTGCCTGCCTGCCTGCATTCCTTCCTTCCTTCCTTCCCTCCTTCCTTCCTTCCTCCCTCCCTCCCTCCCTCCCTTCCTTCCTTCCTTCCTTCCTTCCATCCTTCCATCCGTCCTTCCTTCCGGCTCTCAAATTTCTGATGTTCACGTCTTGTGGCTCTCAAACATCTGATATTTATTCTATCTGGCTCTTAAGTTAAGCAAGTTTGGCCACCCTTGGTGTAGCACTTCCCCTGTCATGAAGATAATGGTGATGTTTGTGATATAAGCATAAAATACAGATGTCTCTGACATATATCCCATAACATCTGTGTGTCTGATGGCACACCAACATCTTCAGTGCAAGGCTAGTTCCTATTTTCTCCATGCCACTTTTTAGGGGGTTTTTTTTTTTGGGGGGGGGGTTAATATTGATTGAATTATCATCAAATACATTCACACTTAATTTCCTTACGGACAATAAACAATTTTTTAAAAAAAATCAAAGAACAAAGGTAGTTACTTCACCTATATTTCTTATACATTCAATTTCAATACTCAATTATAGTTACTCTAACATTTATTATTTTTTTTCAAAATTAACCCGTATCTAGATTGGCCGCTTTTTGAAGGGTCTGTACATGAACTCCAGGGTGGGGTGTACTGTGTAAGTGATATAAAATAACTCTCCTACCCTTGCTGTTAGAAGCCACTAAAGCAGAAAAGGTGTTGCATAGAACCCTAGGATATCCAATGGTCCCCCATTCACACCTCAAAACTCTGAATGCCCCCAAGATCTGTAGGATGCCTTCACTAAACATCACCTTTTTGGATGTTTGGGGGCTCTGTGGGTCCAAACAACATTTTTAAATATTCCAGGAAACAAATTGGAAGCTCCAAACAAATGTTTCAGCTCTGAGGTTCTATGCTGGCCTCGGATTCAGCAGGGGCTCACAGGATCACAGCTCCTGAACCTTCCTGAGGGTTCCCCCTCCTCCTCCCCACCTTGTCCATTGAATAGTAGGTGCAGCTGCATAGCAATCCCTGGATGAGCTCCAACACCTATTTTTCTACAAAGCAACCCCTGGTTGTATGTGTCATGCCGCAGCTACCAGTCAACAGTCTAACCACCACATTCTGGAGCAATTCTGGTCTTCAGATGTAGCCTTCAATGTAGAGCATTGCAAGAAGATATTTGGGCAGCAGTAGGACCATATGCAGATGGGGCAGCAGCCAAATCTGCTGAAAAGTGCTCCTGGCTACAGCCACCACCTGCACATTCAGTAGATCAAGGAACATCTGCAGGAACATCCCCAATCTGCAGACACATATGCTGGGCAAGTGAGTTGCTGAAACTGGCAAGTCTACGAGGCCTCAAGTGACTGTCTTCCACAGCACCTATTACTTGATCCTTTGAGTTGGAGAAGCCAGGATTGAACTTGGGACCTTCTAAAGGCCATACAGGTGCTCTATCACACAGCCCCTTCCCAAATCTCCTCCTGAAGGGAGAATGCAACCTCCTGAAGAATAGGTCCATTCCCTATCCAAGCTTACTGGTCTCCCATCACCAACACACCAGTTTCACCCAGATTCAAGCTCCAACTTCTTGGCCCTCAATGTTTTATAAGGTATTCTTAAATTCTTCAGCTTTATATCATGCAAGATTTCTCAGAAGGCAAGAACTCATAAAGCAATGTGAACTATCTGAGTGAACAACAGTCAAGTGTGGTGGAGGAACAGGCATGGAGGATCTGTCAGGTAACTCCCATAGCCACTCACTGGAAGGGCTTTCAGTTCCCCCCTCTGACCAGCTGTCCTGATGGGGCAGTGAACTAGGGTATGACTACCAGATTCTACAACAGCCATATTATTTACTTGGCTCACTTTACCCGTTCCCTCTCTGGAAGTGAGCAATCGCTCTTTCCAAAAACTGTACTTTTCTGAATATTCTTCAAGAATAAAGTAGGGCAGCTACTCAGAAACTGAATCAAATGCCTTTAACCTTGTTATACCAGGTTGTTGGGGCTTTTCCCCTAGAGAGCCAGTTTGGTGTAGTGGTTAAGTCCATGGACTCTTATCTAGGAGAACTGGGTTTGATTCCCCACTCCTCTGTTTGCAGCTGCTGGGTCAGTTGGGTCAGCTATAGCTCTCACAGAGCTGTCCTTGAAAAGGCAAATTCTGGGAGAGCTGTCTCAGCCCCACCCACCTAACAGGGTGTCCATTGTGAGGTGGGGGGGAGATAAAGGAGATTCTGAGCCGCTCTAAGGCTCTGAGATTCAGAGTGGAGAGTGGAGTATAAATCCAATATCTTCTTCTTCTCTTCTTAAATACATGTCCCTTTTATTAAACCATCAAGCCGTACAGCAAGATTTCAGAGCTTCCATGGTGCTCGAACTCTTGAGCTGCTAAGCAAAGTAAGTGGGCTTCCTTTTATCCTCTCTGCTCCTGGCCCAGTCACCCTTCATGCAAATCTCCCCGGCAGGCTGTTCCTGCTTAAATAACATCATCCGCCGTAGCTCAAGGTCCTGGCCATATCGAGTTCCTTCTCTACTAAAGGAGGCTAGAGCATCAAGCAAAGGAAAAGAGATGGAACCCATCGTGATTTTTCTCATTCTGTTGAACACTGCACCAGGTGAAGGTTTACGCACTTAGTAAAGATCAATGAAGAATGCAGGAAGACAGAATCCCAGATACATACTCAATCGTTCCATTTTATCTTTTTTTTTTAACCAATTTGCTCTGATATATATATATATATATATATATATATATATATATATATAATGCCAAAAAAGGCTAACTTGACTTGACTTGACTTGAACTGGTTTTCATTTTTTCCCCTTTCCTTTCCAGGCGCTTTTTCCAGTCCCCAGCTGACCCAGACTGGCCCAGCAATGGTGAGGCCGGGAGGGTCTTTCAAATTGACCTGCACTGTCTCGGGGGTCCAAGTCAGTGATTATTACTGGGCCTGGAACCGACAGCTCCTAGGGGAAAGATTGGAGTGGCTGGGATTCATTCGTAGTACTTTCAGAGGAGGAACCACCCAGTACAACCCAGCCTTCAGCAGCCGAATGAGCATCACCAGGGACACCTCCAGGAACGAGGTCTACCTCCAGCTGAGCTCCCTGACAGCTGCAGACTCTGCAACGTATTACTGTGCGAGAGACACAGAGAAGCGAAGCAATGGAGCACCCAGGCAAAAACCACACTCAGGCTCTGCCACCCACAAACACACAGCTGGGTCTTGGGTGAAGCCTGGTTTAAGCACTGCTGTTGGTGTAGCAAATCCCCTGCCATGAAAATCAGCAGAGAGAATTATCTTTCTCTGGCCTAGAGCAGTGGTCCCCAACCTTTTTGGCACCAAGGACAGGTTTTGTGGAATTCAATTTTTCCACGGACAGGGGTGTGTGTGCCATGGTCTCGGGATGACACAATCGTGCATTTTATTTCTATCAGTTTGGTGTAGTGGTTAAGCGCGCGGACTCTTATCTGGGAGAACCAGGTTTGATTCTGCAGTCCTTCGCTTGCACCTGCTGGAATGGCTTTGGGTCAGCCATAGCTCTTGCAGAGTTGTCCTTGAAAGGGCAGCTTCCGTCAGAGCTCTCTCGGCCCCACCCACCTCACAGGGTGTCTGTTGTAGGGGAGGAAGATAAAAGAGATTGTAAGCCACTCTGAGATTCGAAGTGGAGGGTAGGATATAAATCCAATGTTATCTTCTTCTTCTTACATTGTAATGTATAATGAAATAATTCTACAACCCATGGCCTGGCACGGACCGGTACTGGTCCATGGCTCATGGGTTGGGGACCTCTGACCTTGAGGATTCCAACTAGCCTTTATAAAACATTCAGGCCCAGCCTTTTATTTGCACAGATTACTGGGCTTTCTTTCTCATAACAGGGTGTCAACGATCTGGGTTTGGTGGCTAGCTCATAGATCTGGATCTGTGTTCTTTTCAGGTTAGGAACCGAGGAGACGTTGCAAACGTGATTGTTCTATTTATTTAGTGTTGTGTATGCGGACTCAACAGAGGACTAAATTGGATGTTCCTGCCTGGCTCATTGGAGCCGTACGAACAGAGCTTGGAAACTTGGGAACAACGGGCAGCAGGCAGGGGTCATTTTGTAGAAAAATAGGCGGTGGAGCTCATCCAGGGATTGTTATGCAGCTGCACCTACTATTCAATGGACAAGGAGGTGGAACTCTCAGAAGGAGGAGGCGGAACTCTCAGAAAGGTTCAGGAGCTGCACTCCTGTGAGCTCCCACTGAATCTGAGGCCTGGCAGCAGGATCCAACTCCCTGCTACCTTACACGTATCACAAGCCCCCACCGGTTTGAATGACCCAATAACATGCTTGCAAGGGAACCTTGAGTTGTATATAGTTGGCCCGATAGCCCAGTTTGGCAGTCTTTACAGTGCAGCCCCCTACAACGCTGTACCTAAGAAAGAGGTGTTATTCACTCCCACCTCGCCTCTTCAATGCGTAGAACCCGCTATATTATATTTAGTATGTTCTTTTGTTTACTTGTTTGTTCTACAGTTTCCCTAGCGGGGTTGTCACTGCGATGCCAAACTGCACCGCAAGTTCCTCCAACGAAGAGTAAAAAAAAAAAAAAATGCTGTCTTTCCACCTGAAAATATAAATGAGCCCAAAAAGCAATCCAGGTCAGGTCTGCCACACCTCCTGGTCTCCATCTTCGTAAAGACACAAATTGCTAACACAAATTGAACCCGTATATCTTGCCTTAAACCTCTTATTCCTCACCCACGCTTTAGATCGTGGCTGAAAAAAATCAGAAGAGTACTAGTGAAGCTTGAACTCTCTTGTTTGCAACATTTTGGTTGCTTCTAATAAAAAGAGATTATAGTACTGTTGTTCCAGCAGCAGATCTCCTTCAACGTGCCCAAGAATTCTTTTTCAAATAATGTTTCTCCTAGCTTATTCCGAACAACTGTTTTGGTTAAGTGTTTAATTTTCTGGCTCCCCTGTGGTCATCCGTTATTTTTTTTTAAAAAAAGGAATGTTGCATTTTCTATCTACCCATCTTCTGCCAAGAAGAACAGGTTTAGTTACCCAAAAATATACCTTCATTAGGAGATTACCAAGTTCTCACTTATTGCAGTTATTGCAGTGTTGAACATGAGTTGAGTTACTGTAATATCGAACATGAGACTGAAAGCAAGATGAAAAAAATGAGATTTGTTATTAAAAGTAATCCAGGCCCATGTGTCCTAGGTTCAAGCTGGACCAGTGCTGAGCTTACTCTTCAAAGGTGAATGCATAATTAAAAAAAAAAACATGCTATTTCAACTTCTAACGAAGTTGACTAGAGTCAATGGAACATCATGAGGAAATAACTAATATGGTTATCCACAGAGGACCGTCTTTTCTCCTAGTGAGAGTGCTGCACTTCTAAGTGATTACCACGAGGTGGCAGCACAAAGCTGCATGCTACAGCTTGAACTGTTCCCAGGGCCACAAGACAGGCCTCCTTTCAGTGAGACCTGCTGAATATGTTTAAATTGCAGCTGGACTAACAGCCAGATCTCTTATGAGACCTCATGCATTAGTTGCAATTGTTTCGAAATACTGCAATTCCTAGATGCCCCCAAATTTAGAAGCATGCCTTTTTAAAAATAAAGACCAATAAACTCTATTGTGTTCAATTTACAAACATTCCTGATGGAAAGGGTGTTGCAAGATGTGTGATTGCAGAGTAAATGAGCAGGCAGAGAAAAGCTTTAAACCATATACTGGGATAGACTGTGATGTGAGGTGTAAGAATACACAGTGTCTCAAAGACGAAATGTTCCACAGAGTATAAAACTGTGCATTCCACTCTCTTTGGACTCCTGAAATAAATTCTGCAGATTTATTCAGAGATGTAAGAATATTCTGAAATACCAGGAGGAGGGGCTTCTCTTGGGGATTCCAGTGGCTGGTGGGAAATGCATAATGCGCCAGATCCCTTTGAGACAGTGCAAAACCATGGGGTCAGCATTAATGTGGAGACACACTTCTTGCTTTCTCTACTGCAGGCCTCTATAGCTGTAGATCGAATTAGCTGCATTCCAGGACAATGCTGTGGAATTTGTATATTAATTCTTGAGCAACCAGGAAATCTGCAGGGGGGGGGGGTTCTTAATTGGCATCAGCCAGTTAAGATGTGCCTCTTTCACCATCTCTGGAGGATCTCTTTTTTACATAGATGAACTTCTACGCTCCACTCGTATACTTTAATTTCTAGGGTCTCCTTTCTTTTGTTTGCAGCCAAATCTATTATAGCAAAAATCTGAGAATCTGCGTCAATGCCTACCCTCTCTATGTGGCACAAGAAGCTGTGGGATCTATGTATTTTAGTGAAACTTACTGATAATGTCAAATCCTTTGAAAACCCCATTTCACTTCCGTATGGTGTCCAGTTTTAGAGTACATTGAATCATCATGAATGCCCCAATATAGTCAATGATATGAATCCATGGTAACATGGAAGAAAGAAGCTGCTAAGGATAACCGCCACCACAAAAGAACGAATAGCAATAGCACTTTTATTAATTTAATTTAATTGATTGATTGATTTTAAACTTGTCAGAAATTTGAATGCTGGATGTAACTTTGTTTATATATAATGCTGTTAGCCGCCCTGAGCCTGCTTCGGCGGGGAGGGCGGGATACAAATAAAATTATCTATCTATCATCTATCTAACTTCTTTAACTGTCATTTTTGTACATCTTGATTTTAGTTTATGTTAAAGCTACCCTTTGTTATGAAATTGGTATGCTCTGTTTTTGCTATGCCCTTTTACATACCATCATTTTTCATATTTGGTTTCAATCGTTGATGTTGTTAGGCTCTACTATTTCAATTCTGGTTTTGTCTAGGTGTATGGCTCTTTTTTACTGTTGCTGATGTAACAAACATGAATTTGAGCAGACTTCGGAGGATGGTGAAAGACAGGAGGGCTTGGAGTGACTTTGTCCATGGGGTCGCAAAGGGTCGGACTCAACTGTGCGACTGAACAACAACAAATGGCTCTTTTTTATGTAAAATTCAATAAAATGTTAATTCACACACACACACACACACAAAAGTTGATTGCCGTTCTGAACTTGAAGAGAAGAGCGTAGCAAGGGGGTGAGCAAGATACCTTTTCACAAGGTGGCATGACAAGTCCGTCTTTCTTATGCAAATCAGGACTCCCAATCAAATAAATCAGGACTGTCAATCACAGCTTCAGCCAGTCCTTCCCTCAGGCCTTTCTTGCTCCCCACCACCATGAGCTCCTTTTTGTGGTCCCTCTCAGTGCTCGTTCTCATTCAAGGTGAGTCCCTCAGGTCTGTTGACTCTCCTTCAGTCTCACCAAGGCCTCCCTTCCCTCCTTCTCATCCCCTCTCCCTCTTCCCTTTTCTAGGTGTTCTCTCTGACATCCAGCTTGCCCAGTCTGGATCTGGGATGGTGCCTCCTGGACAGTCCCTCAGCCTGACCTGTGCAGTCACTGGTTACTCCATTTCGGGTGGCGCATATTTCCACTGGATTCGGCAGCCTCCAGGAAAAGGGCTGGAATGGATGGGACGTATAGACAAGGTTAGCTCAGGATGGCGCACGTTCTTTGCCTCCTTCCTCCAGGGGCGAATCATCATCTCAGCAGCTACCTCCACAAACTCCATTTCCCTGCAGCTGAGCTCCCTGACAGTTGCAGACACTGCCACCTATTACTGTGCAAGAGACACAGTGAGAAGATCCAAGAGGCCAGTCATGCAAGAACCCTTTCCTGGTCTGTGATAAGCCACAGGCACGCTCACACCACCCCGTGCAGCACAGCTGGGAACATCTTTGCTTGCCCTCGGTGCTCACCAACCCACTCCAGCAGGTTCTGCAGACTCATGTGCAAGCTCAAAATATACAATAAGTCCATAGATTGTCACCACCAACCACAACATGGATACAGCTAGACAAACTCATTGGGTTTCACACTGGCCGTTATTTAATACCGTCTGTTTCTATTCACTCATGAGTTGCATCAAAGAGACAAATAATAATGCTGACATATATTAAATGGAGAAGGAAAGGAAACTAAATACACCCCTGCATTCTAGTTCACATAAATTTAGGACTGTAGTCTAATCTAAGTAAGAATATCAGACTTGATCTAACTCATCTTCACCCCCTTAATGCTTCCAGGTCTATCTTAGGAGAAGACACTGAGCGGGGTTTATTGGTGGGGTCTGTATCATTCTGGACAGAATGGGAGGGCACATTGGCTTCCAATTATACAAACACTCATTGCAGCCACTGGCTGAACAGGAATTTGAATTGGCCTGTTAGATCAGGGGTGTCAAACATGCAGTTTGGGGGCTGAATCAGGCCCCCGGAGGGCTCCTATCAGGTCCCCAAGCAACTGGCTGTCATCTGCTTCCTTCTCCCTCTCTCTTGCTTCCTTCTGCATAACAGCTTGCTTTTCAAGGCTTGCTCAGGAGCTACAGAACAAAGCCTCTATTTTCTCCATTGGCTGAACCTCCTTCCTTGGGGAGAAATAGCTTGCTTTGCCAGGCTTTCAATTGCACAGCAAAGCTACTGAGCCAAGCCTCTCTTCCTTCTATTGACTGAGGCTCCTCCCCCCCACCCCCAAGTGCCAGCATTGAACCTGGGACCTTCTTTATGCCAAGCAGATGCTCTACCATAGAGGCCCCTCCCACACCTCCACAAAGAGGCAACTTCTTGTAGAGCAGAGCAGTCCCCTAATCCAAGGTCTCCAATCTCCCATCAACACCGTTTCTCTGTCTCATAGGGCTTATTCTTTCCTCATTGGTGGGAAACTTTCTGGGGTTTTGGTAGGAAGAAAAGTCCAGCAGGAACTTATTTGCATATTAGTCCACACCCCCTGATATCAAGCCAGTCAGAACTGCTTTCCTGCGCGTCCCTGCTCAAAAAAAAGCCCTGCCTTTCAGCCTTTAATATCTTTCTCTATTTAATGTCCGAAGAATACTTGTGGCATTTCTTGGGATTCTACAGCCTCCCTTATGCAGGACCTCTCAATTGCGAAGAAGAAGAAGAAGAAGAAGAAGAAGAAGAAGAAGAAGAAGAAGAAGAAGAAGAAGAAGAAGAAGAAGAAGAAGAAGAAGAAGAAGAAGAAGAAGAAGAAGAAGAAGAAGAAGAAGAAGAAGAAGAAGAAGAAGAAGAAGAAGAAGAAGAAGAAGAAGAAGAAGAAGAAGAAGAAGAAGATGATGATGATGATGATGATGATGATGATGATGATGATGATGATGATGATGATGATGATATTGGATTTATATCCCACCCTATACTCTGAATCTCAGAGTCTCAGAGAGGTCACAATCACCTTTACCTTCCCCACACACACACACACAATAGACACCCTGTGAGATGGGTGGGGCTGAGAGCATTCTCAGAAGCTGTCCTTTCAAGGACAACTCCTGCGAAAGCTATGGCTGACCCAAAGCCATTCCAGCAGGTGCAAGTGGAGGAGTGAGAAATCAAACCCGCTTCTCCCAGATAAGAGCCCGTGCGCTTAGCCACTACACCAAACTGACTCTCAGAGTGTGCCTCCTTTTACCCCCTCCGCTTTTGGAGCACGTAGCCTGTATGCAAATCACCCCAGCCGGCTCCACCTGCTTAACTAGCAACATCTGCGGTGGCCCGGCTGTATCCAGTTCCTTCTCTGTGAAAAGAACAGAGGCCGTTTTCCCACTCACGTTTTACTGGCGCCACGACCATCCTGACGCCGGCGAATCTGCCTGGATTTCGCATCAGAAGCTCCGGCGCTCCCAGAAGCGCCGGCTACTTCCGTCGCTAAGCCAGCGCAAACGGAAATCGCAAAGATGCAGGAAAACGTTTGCGCTGGCTTAGCGACGGAAAGCGCCGGCGCTTCTGGGAGCGCCGGCGCTTCTGTTGCGAAATCCAGGCAGATTCGCCGGCGTCAGGATGGTCGTGGCGCCAGTAAAATGTGAGTGGGAAAACGGCCAAAGAGGGGTGAGAGAGAAGGAAAAGAGATGGACCCCCGTGTGGTTTTTCTCATTCTATTGAGCATTGTGCCAGGTGAGGGTTTAGGCACCCAGTAAAGATAAATGAGGAATGCAGCAAACAAGAATCCAGGGACCGGTTTTCATTGGTCTCCCTTTTCTTTCCAGGTACTTTTTCCAGTCCCCAGCTGACCCAGTCTGGCCCAGCAATAGTGAAGCCAGGAGAGTCCTTCAAAGTAACCTGCATCATCTCTGGGGTCCAAGTCAGTGCTCACTACCGGGTCTGGAACCGGCAACTTCCAGGGAGAGTCCTGGAGTTCCTGGGATACATTCGTGATTCTGGGACCACCCAGTACAACTCAGCCTTCAGCAGCCGGATGAGCATCACCAGGGACACCTCCAGGAACGAGTTCTATCTCCCTGACAGCTGCAGACACTGCGATGTATTACTGTGCAAGATACACAGAGAGGAAAAGCGATGGAGCATTCAGGCAAAAACCACACCCAGACTCTGACACCTACAACACATAAGGCTGAGTCTTGGTCTCCAGCAGCCACAACCCACAGAGAATTTTGCACTAGACCAGATGCTTGAGAGCCGCAAGACATGAAGGAAGGGAGGGAGAAAGGAAGGCAAATAGATGGGGAGGAGGAAGAGGTGGAAAGAAAGCAACTTTAAATGAGTTCTCCAAGTTACCAGCTAGCTTGGCTTGCAGAATTATTTAAAGAGACAAATGCGCTGATTCATATTGTGCATGCCTGCACACTGGAATAACTAGTCCTTTGGACAACCTTGCTGTGTGTACTGGCAAAGAACAAAAGGATGCTTTCTTAATCCTCTGAACCCTTTCTTAATCCACTGAAGATGCTAGAAAAATGTTAGGATTTAATGTGGGAAAGGGCATAAGAAATGGTGGATGTTTACAATTAATGGGGCAGAGGTGTTAGAATGGGTGGCAAAAGTAGTTTTCCTTTAAGTGGATCAACTCATTCCCCCAAAAGCACAAATCCCCCTACATTAGGAAACATCTGGCATTCATTTACAGGTGGATCAGGAGGTCAGGACCCCTATCAGCACAGTTGCCTCAGTGCCCATAGGAAAACATCTGGTATTCCCTTGGGGCACCTGTCACTTTTTGATTTGTGTTTGATGAGGAAATGTACTCCAATTATACTACTCCCCACATCCCTGTCAGCTGACTTGGAGAAGACATTTCTCTCTTTAAATCACTTCTCCAAACCAAGCCAGCCAGCAGCTTGGAGAATTCATATACAGTTAAAGTTGCCTTCTTCCCACCTCTCCCTCCCTCCTCTCTCCCCCATCTATTTCCTCCATCCCTTCCTCCCTCCCTCATGGCTCTCAAACATCCAATGTTCACATCTTGTGGTTCTCAAACATCTGACATTTATTCTATGTGGCTCTTACATTAAGCATGCTTGGCCACTCCCAGTCTAGCAATATGCAAATTCTCTGACTGGCCCCCTATTGAAATGCCAGCTCAGAACAGCTGAGTTCTTATCATCGCTCTGTCTCAAAGGAAAAGCTGCTTTACATGCCCTGGTCCCCTTTTAAAATTTGTCCTACCAGCTGAACATGGCAATTGGCTTCCTTTCTCTGTTTCTCCTGACTCTCCTCTTAGGTTAGTACCTCCTAAACGTCTCCCAGTTGACTCTACAAGCCTGGCAAATGGCACAACTGTCGCTTAGGCAATTTAATGCTAAGGGTCTTGTTGATATTAAGCACTCTTCTTGACTTCCAGGTAAAGTGGGTGTGATTTTTCAGAGAGAATGCTTGCCAGGCTTGGCTATACTTGTCTAACTCGGGTTTCCTTTGCCTCTCTCAGGACTTTCCTCCCAGGTCCAGTTACAGGAATCTGGGCAAGGAGTGGTGAGACCCGGAGAGACCCTTGAGCTGACCTGTACCGTCACCGGTGTCTCAGTCACCAGCAGCTACTGGTGGCACTGGGTTCGGCAGTCCCCTGGGAAAGGGCTGGTTTGGATCGGAGGCTGGACTGCTAGAACATACTCTACTCCAGCTTTCAAAGACCGAATCACCATCTCGGTGGATCCTTCGCAAACCAAGTACTTTCTGAGGCTGACCTCGATGACGGCTGCGGATTCTGCCACGTATTACTGTGCAAGAGGCACAGTGGGACACACTAAACAGGAGCCTGCACAAAAAGAAGAAGTGGGCTGCGACTTCCAGCAGAGGTCCATCTGTTTGAAACAGACAGGGTTTTCTGTATCCCAAGATTTCTTTATGCACGAGCAAGAAAAGCACCCTTCTTTTTTATTATTATTATTAATTTCTCCCTGATCTGAAAGTAGGGTTGCCAAGTCCAACCCCAGAAATATCTGGGGACTTTGGGGGTGGAGCCAGGAGACACTGGGGTGGAGCTAGGGGGGAGGAGGGAAACGGTGCCGGGGAGCATGGCCAGTCGCCCCGTCTCGGAGCGGGCGACGCCACTGCGCAGCTGCCGCCTCTTCTCTGCTCGCCATGGCTGCTCCTCCAAGATGGGCTCAGCCTGAGCCCATCTCGGAGGAGCAGCCACGGCGAGCAGAGAAGAGGTGGCAGCGGCGCGGCAGCCTCGCCCGCTCCGCTCCACCTCTGGGGTGGAATTGGAGGGGGGTGGGGGTGGGCCAGGGGCGTGGTGAGCCGCGAGTCCAGGTCCTAGAAGGTCACCATGCTCCTGGCCTGCCTCCGCCCTCCCCTTCTCTGGTTTTGCCTGCGCTGCTGCTGCCTCTTGGCTGCTCCTCCAAGATGGGCTCAGCCTGGGCCCATCTCAGAGGAGCAGCTGCGGTGGGCGGGGAGGGGGCGGCGGCGTGGGGCGGCAGCCTTGCCCGCTCTGGGATGGGGCGGCTCGCCATGCTCCCTGGTGCCGTTTCCCCCCTCCCCCCGCTTCCGTTTTTTTGGGGAGTGGGGGAAGAGGGTGGAAATCCTGGGGTCCCCCGCCAGGGCGGGAGGGTTGGGAAGCCTATCTGAAAGTGGCTGTTCACATGGCTGTCCCCTAATCCCAGAGCTTTTTTGCAGCAGCAGCAGGAACTCCTAAAGGCCACACACCCCTGATGTAGCCAATCCTCCTGGAGTTTACAGTAGGACCTGTATGAAGAGCACTGTAATCTTTTGAAGGATTGGCTGCAGCAGGATGGTGTGGCCTAATAGGCAAAGGATGTCCTGCTCCAAAAAAAGCCAATGCCTAATCTACTTAATCCACACAACAGCAAAACTCTGAAGTGTGTTTAGGCAGAGGGACTGTGACTGGCCCAAGGTCTTCCCGCATACTTCCATAGCAGAAGACTGGATTCTAACCTGGTTGTCCCAAGTTCTATTCTGACCCTGTTACTTCACCGTGTAGCACCAAAGCTGCAGACCTTGAGTGCCACAACCACAAAAAAAAACATGTTCTTCCAGCTCAGCATATGAAAGACGGAGTGCCTCAGCAAGGATAGGGTAGCCAATGTCCTGGTGGTACCTGGAGATTACCTGGAATTACTCCAGACAACAAGGGGAGGGAATTAATCCTGTTGTAACTATTTTAACCTCTTATTTGTATATTATACTCACTACATTTGCTGAGCTGACTTGTGCAACCCGCCCTGAACCCACTTGCAGGGAGGGAGGGATATAAATCAAATAAAAGAAGTCCCCTGGAGGAAAATGGTTGTTTTGGAGGGTGGACTCTGTGACATTATACCTGACTTCACCAGGCTCCACCCCCTAATCTTGAGGAATTTTCCAAATATTTTCCAAATATTTTCATGCACTAAAGGTTCATAAGAGCCCCGAAAGGGAATCCAATGTGTTATGGGGTCTTTAGAGGCTGGTGTCCTCGGGTGACTTGTTTAGAACATAAGAACATAAGAGAAGCCATGTTAGAACAGGCCAATGGCCCATCCAGTCCAACATTCTGTGTCACACAGCGGCCATATATATATATATATACACACACACACACACACTCTGTGGCTAATAGCCACTGATGGACCTCTGCTCCATATTTTTATCTAACCCCCTCTTGAAGGTGGCCATGCTTGTGGCCGCCACCACCTCCTGTGGCAGTGAATTCCACATGTTAATCACCCTTTGGGTGAAGAAGTACCTCCTTTTATCCGTTTTAACCTGTGTGCTCAGCAATTTCATCGAATGCCCATGAGTTCTTGTATTGTGAGAAAGGGAGAAAAGTACTTCTTTCTCTACTTTCTCCATAAAGACTCTAAAGACTCTAGACTCTAAAGGAAGGTTAACCCTTGATGGACCCATAGGAAGAAGTCAAGACTCTTGGCTGCCCCCAGCTACCTGATAATTGAGTATCTGGTAGTTCCAGCCACTTTCTGTGAGAGCTTGCAATTCCCCCCTCTGACCGGCTACCTTCATGGAGCAGTAAATTAGGGGGGTGGTGCACAATGCCCAGAAGAAGAAGATATTGGATTTATATCCCGCCCTCCACTCCAAAGAGTCTCAGAGCGGCTCACAATCTCCTTTACCTTCTCCCCCCACAACAGACACCCTGTGAGGTGGGTGGGGCTGGAGAGGGCTCTCACAGCAGCTGCCCTTTCAAGGACAACCTCTTCCAGAGCTATGGCTGACCCAAGGCCATGCCAGCAGGTGCAAGTGGAGGAGTGGGGAATCAAACCCAGTTCTCCCAGATAAGAGTCCGCACACTTAACCACTACACCAGGGAAATTGTTTTCCTAGTAATGGATGCAAATGAGATCTGATTGATCTCAAATGGATGCAAATGGATGCAAACTGGAATTATGCAAAAACTGGAGACTTCGCCTTTGAAAATATTAAAGGCAGCCATTCACTACAGGCCAAAAAAAAAATCCATTTAAATCTGATAGAGTTGGAAGGGGCCATACAGATAATCTAGTCCAACCCCCTGCTCTGTGGAGGATCGACCTAAAACATCTCCGACAAATAATCCTCCAGCCGCGTTCTGAAGACTGCCAATGAAGGGGAGCTCACCACCTTCCTAGGCAGCTGGTTCCACCTCTGAACTACTCTGATCATTAAAAAAAAAATCCTAATATCCAGCTGGTACTTTTCTGCATGTAATTTGAGCCCACTGCTTCAGGTCCTATCCTGATGCGCCTTCTGGTGTCCAGATTCATAAAGTGAAGAACTGCAGACAGTGGGTTGAATCCAGATGACTTTGACAATTTCCAACATATTCTCTTCCCCACTGCTGACCCTTCTCATGGCATTCCATGGGGTGCCCTCTTTGCCCAGAGCCACGTGTGGTTTTTCTACCTAGCCTGAAGAGTACTATTGAATCTCGAAAACATGTGACATTTGAACATAGGGGTTATTTGAACATGGACTATCAATCTGGGACAAACACAATGTAAAGCATATTTAATACAAAAATTAACACTTTTCAATTCTGCATATCCTAGGAATACTCTTGGTCAGTTTTGAGCTTACCCTTAAAACACGAAGTACAACTGCTTAACTTTTAGCTTTAGTGTATGGCCTATGGGCTGTTAAACTTAATAGACCGAATGGAAGAACAACTGCAAAAAACTGCAGTTTCACCTTCTGGTGAAAGGACGACTCTGCACGTCTACAGAATTACCACACGGCGGCAGCATTTCGTAAATAAAAGTTTAAATGTTGGCACAATGAAATGATCTCAGAACCAAATCAAGGCATTCTGCATTCCCTTGTTCCCTTTGTCATGAACGTTGGTTAACATGGCGAAATTGCAGGTACTCTGTAATGACAGCTGAATCCATTGTGTGTGTAAACAGTCTTTAAAATTCCTACATCCTGAAAAATGAAAAAGTATGAAGGGAAGTCTAGGAGTATATTTTTTTTCTAATACATCGATCAGTCAATCAATATGCTATTAAAAATGGAGAGTCTTAGGATGCAAAATGTGGAGTGTGAATGAAGATTAAATAACGTACAACGTAACCTAGTACTGTGGAAGATTCGTAGGCTGTGATTTTGCAGTGTAGCAATAGGATATTTGCAAATTCTTTGTCGCCTTTTTATCTCTCATGTAACAGGGAATGTTTTTCCAGAGTGGGAAATGCTTTCAAAATGCTCCACTGCTCAGTTTCTCCACTCCCGAGCATGCCCATCATCACAGATGTAGCTGTGCTATCTTTGTCCCCCCTCCCATTTCCCCAGCTATAAAATTATGATTAATATTTATTCATTTATTCACCAAACAATGCAAAACCAGACCACACAGAAGTCTGAAGTTACTTTAGGGACTGTCTTTCCCCACACGTTCCCCAGAGGGTACTTAGATCTGGGACGAAAAATCTATTAGCGATCCCTGGGCCGAGGGAGGCTAGACTACAGTCCACCAGAGAGCGGGCCTTCTCAATTGCTGCCCGCTATTGGTGGAATCAACTGCCAGAAGAAGCTAGGGCCTTGTGGGACCTCGCCCAGTTCCGCAAGGCCTGTAAAACCACTCTATTCTGGCAGGCCTCTAATCTGACATCGAAGGACTGAGATGGGGTGACTGAGATATATCTAGGCTTTCCAATCCCCAGGTCCCAGAGGGGGATCTCCCGGTTTTACAGGCTTCCCCCCACCTTCAGCCAGCTGGCCAGCGGGGGAAGCTCCACCCCCACAACCATCATGCGCTTCCATGAACGATTCCCATAAGGAATGATGGGAAATTGATCCGCGGGTATCGGGGGCTCTGGGGGGGCTGTTTTTTGAGATAGAGGCACCAAATTTTCAGTATAGCATCTAGTGCCTCTCCCCCAAATACCTCCCAAGTTTCAAAAAGATTGGACCAGGGGGTCCAATTCTATGAACCCCAAAAGAAGGTGCCCCTATCCTTCATTATTTCCTATGGAAGAAAAGCATTTAAAAAGATGTGCAGTCCCTTTAAATGTGGTGGCCAGAACTCCCTTGGAGTTCAATTATGCTTGTCACACCCTTGCTTTTGGCTCCGTCCCCAATGTCTCCTGGCTCCACCCCCAAAGTCTCCTGGCTCCACCCCCAAAGTCCCCAGATATTTCCTAAATTGGACTTGGCAACCCTAGATATATCGAATATAGACTGAATGCCAACTGAAGTGAGACAACATCAAATACAATTAGCACCAGACTGTTTTAATTGTTCTTAACCATTTTAATTGTTTAACTTGTTTTATTGTTTAATTGTTCTTATTTTGCTGGTTGTGAGCTGCCCTGAGCCTGCTTCAGTGGGGAGGGCAGGATATAAATCCAATAAACCTTAAACCTTACATCCTTGGGACTAGAGTGTGCAGAACCTCCCTGTTGAAATGAGCAAATCAAGATGCCTGGACTATGGGGGGGTGCTACAACACTCGAGGTGTGCAGAGGTGTTGTCATCTTGAATGGGATGCTTCCCTTTGCCTTAACCAGGGAGCTGTCCTCTGACCCCCTCCTCTCTCACTTTGTCCTTCCCCTTCTTCTACATGGCCTTCCATAGACTCATATGTCTGCAGGTCTCTCCTATAGAGATAATGCCCTCCTACTCCCACACACATGATGCCAGACAAGCTGGCCATTTGTGATAGGGAAAGTACTCTTTAGATTAGGCTTCCTTTCTTTTCTTTTGGCTGCAACCCGAATGTGAACTGGATCTACTTGAATCAATGTAAGTTTATCTTGTTTGCAAACTACTTTTTGGAAGATTCATTTACTGCATTCACTATCACAGCTTCTATGACTGGGCAAAAATCTGCTATATGAAGCAAATATCCCGATACTCTCACCATCTCCACTTCTTAAAATAAGTCTAAATACGCTTATTCAAGGGGAAATGTATGCTCCTAGGGCTGAGTCGCTCGAGCACACATGAAATGTGATTTTGAATGGCAAAATTAAATAAATAATCAAATATTAACTTTTGAGTGAGACACAAGGGAAGTCTAAACAGAATGAGAAAGAAACAGCAAAACAATGTGCAGATAATCTGAGTCATAACTGGGGAGGGGGTATTCATTAATTTTCATCATTATCAATGCATCAGTAATGTACCCATCTTAAAAATTCCATCGATTCACTCATTCTATTGTACATCCACCTGCACATCTTTGACCAAGGAAACATCTTATGATTCCTTGCATTCAGGGATTTATCTTACCTCCATACAGGTTTTCTGCTTCAAAGCTGGGAAGATACACTCGCAAGCCGTGAAATGTCAGCGAAGGAAAACCATGGACACTTGAAACGTGAAACTTCTCACCAGTCATCTAAGTAAGAAAAGATTCTTCTAGCTTCGTCAGGGTCGTGTAGAAAGAAGTGGATTCATGAACGATTTCATAATGCTATCAGAAAGTCTCTTATCTCTGCGGTTCAGTCGTAGACAAAAGTCAGAAGGGAAGATCAGTCCCAAGTCACAACTTATAGCTGAACAATATGCCACAATCCTCCCCATTTTGTCAAGTGATGTGTCACAGTGTATATGATAGCTGGAGCTCCCACAGTGATGAATGCTGGGTCAAAATCCTGCTCGGGCTATTTCTATTTATTTATTTAGTAGAGTTATATTCCGCCCTTTTCCATAACAAGCTCAAAGCAGATCACAACATAAATTGAACAATAAAAACCTACAATCCAAATTTAAAACAATACAATAAAACCAAACAGTGGAACAATGAAACGAAACAAGGTGCGCCACCGGCGGAAAGGGCACATTTCACAAAATACAAGGTTTTTTGGTCCAAGAAAAAGTGATGGTGTTAATAATCAGGTTCAGCACCACTACAAGGCTGTAAAGCATGATGTCGCAACAAGGGAGGCCGGCCGATGGAATAGTTGATCTCATAACTTGAACACTGTCATCTCATAACTTGAACAATTACTCATGAGACTAAATTCTTTCTTCTGTTGCTTACATGAACATAATTCTTTCTACCAGGCTATACTTGGTTTAAAAGTAACCTCATTTACTCATTTAAGTAACAGCTCATTTGTGTCCCATGGCGCAGAGTGGTAAAGCTGCAGTACTGCAGTCGGAGCCCTCTGCTCACAACCTGAGTTCGATTCCAGCGGAAGCTGGTTCAGGTAGCTGGCTCAAGGTTGACTCAGCCTTCCATCCTTCCGAGGTCGGTAAAATGAGTACCCAGCTTGCTGGGGGGGGGGGGAGTGTAATGACCGGGGAAGGCAATGGCAAACCACCCTGTAAAAAGGACTGCCGTGAAAACGTTGTGAAAGCAGTGTCACAAGAGTCAGAAACGACTGGTGCTTGCACAGGGGACCTTTCCTTTTCCATTTGTGTCATTCTTATTATCTCAAAACACATTTGGAAAGCTAGTATTACAGAATGCCACCCTGAACAGAAATACTCAGAAGCCTGTTAAAGTCTATTCAATGAATTTTACTCACAAATTTGTTTTTTTAGGATTGCACTGTAAGGAGTATAGTCCACATCCAGAGACTTCCCTGTTGATCCGGGCATGCCTATTCACACTTATCTTATTTTGTTGTCAGATTGGAATCCACTGGTGAATTTCCTCCATGTTGAGATGGTTCACAGCCTCCTGAATCAGGATCCCCAGTAACAATTCTACATATACCAAGAAAGAAATTTCCCTGAATTCCATGAGAATGGAGAGTCCAAGGAAACACATTGAGAATCAGGTTGTAAATAGGCGAGGATTAAAGGTTGTGGATAAGAGAAGGACTACAGATTTGCAATCTACTGCCCAAATCTAAAACCACAGCTGTGATCATCTGCAAATTTATCTGTATTCAGACGAATCCTGGCCTAAACTTTTCAGACTAGTGATCGCATCGCTAGAGAAAACCTCCCCTGAACATTGCAGAGAAAAACCTTCAGCTCTTTCCAAATCTTTGTGATTTTTTTCATAATCTACGGAAGTCTGAAAAAAAAATTTCTATGACTAAGAATATTTCCCGGTGGCAGTTTTGGTATGAATATGTATCAATGTGCTAGATTTGTGCAATTAAAGCATATCTCATGGGTAGCTTTAGACGATTATGAAGAAGAAGTAGAACAAGAAGTTATCAGCTCCACAATGATGAAGAGAAGGTAAAAAACCAGTGTTAGCATTTAGGGATGGGCACAAACCAGTTCATGAACCAAAATTCAGCATGAACTTGGCCCAGTTCAGAGCCCCTGAACAGAAGTTCAAGGAAGGTGCCTTTTTCGAACCTTCGCTGAACTTTTGCCCAGCTCAGTTAATCCGTTCTGGCCATTTAAACCTAACAGCTGAGCAGTGCAGATTTCTCCCTCCCCTTTCTCCTGGCCTTGAGGAGGTCTGAACTGGTGGTTCAGGCATTTCAAATTTGTGCCCATCCCTATTAGCATTATCATCTAAGATACAAGGATTATTATTAGGCTGGGTACCCTTGAATCCATAACTCTTTCTCCAAACATACCGCACAGAGTTGAGAGGTTAAATGGAGGAGGACTATATACGTTGTCTGAAACATCTGGAGGAAGGGTAGACTTGTTTAAAAATGATAGATCAATCAACCAATGGACTTACAGCAAGGACTGTAGCAATGATTAAAGCAATGACTTGGAAAATATTAACATCAAATATGAAAATGTCATTGTTGTTATTTTTTGTCACCAATGGTAGCACGCTTTCAACCAGTGTGACCCTTGTGAATCAAATCTATTATCGAACGACTAATGATGCTTCCAACAAACTAGTTCCACTGGTTTCAGCATCACTTGCTTCCATCTTCAGCTAATTAAGAATCTCTGCATTTGCTCTCATCCCAATCATCTTGCTGGAGCAGAGTTCATTATAGGCTACAGCCCACAGCAAGGCTTACTGTCTCAGTTTGTACCATTGTGGAAGCTACAGGGTCACGGTGATTGTAGTGGCAGGTGATATTTTATGGACCCAAATTCTCCCAAAAAAATTCAGACTGGGGTCAGCTGCGAAAGAATTTGCACAGAGACAGATAAGGATACCCATCCTAATTACGAAGAGGGGTGCACAGCTTTTTCCTGGGAAGCCCAGAAAAGCAACAATTATATTGATCGACCACATTTGGACCCCAGCATTCTTCCAAGGAAGCTATGTGTCATTTCATCTTCACAACAATCCTATGCTGGATTGGGGAACACTGACTGGCCCCAAGTCACTTATGGGCCTTCATGGTTGAGGAGGCATCTGAACCCTGTTATATCCCATGTCCAAGCCCAAGACTTGGGTTTTCTTCCTTTCTGCACAGTCGGGAACAGAGGGTGGCGCAAGGTGAGGATGTGTCCACTAGATACCCCCTTTTATGTGGGATTCCACAAGGGGCACTCCTCTCCCCAATGTTATTCAATGTCTATATGCGACCCCTTGCCCAGCTGGTATGGAGCTTTGGGCTGGGATGTCATCAATTCTCAGATGACACCCAGCTATATTTGCTGTTGGACGACCGGTTGGCTGCAGTCCCACCAACTCTGGTCGAGGGTTTGGAGGCCGTGGTGGGCTGACTAAGGAAGAGCAGGTTGAAGCTGAACCCATCATAGACGGAGGTTCTGTGGTTGGGGGGAGTGGGGTTGGAGCTGGAGCTGGAGCGTAGACTGCCGACTCTTGATGGGATGCTACTAACACCAGCGCCTACCATCAAGAGCTTAGGAGTGACACTGGATACCAGTTTGGTGAGTGGTTAAGTGTGTGGACTCTTATCTGGGAGAACCAGGTTTGATTCCCCACTCCTCCACTTGCACCTGCTGGAATGGTCTTGGGTTAGCCACAGCTATCGCAGGAGTTGTCCTTGAAAGTGCAGCTGCTGTGAGAGCCCTCTCAGCCCCACCCACCTCACAGGGTGTCTGTTGTGGGGGGAGAAGACATAGGAGATTATAAGCTTCGGTGGGGTAGGGAGGGATATAAATCGAATGAAATAAAAGCTGCTCTGAGTCTCTGATTCAGGGAGAAGGGCGGGGTATAAATATGCAATTCTTCTTCTTCTTCTCGCTTTCAGTGGAGGCCCAGGTCACACATATTGCCAAGAGGGCATTTTGTCATCTCCATCAAGCCCAGCAGCTGACCTTGAGCAGTCTGGGACTGAGGTATCTCCAGGACTGCCTCCTCCACTATGTCCCTGGAAGGGTGTTGCACTCCAGTAGTCAAAATCTGCTGGTGATCCCTGGCCCGAAAGAAGTCCAGCTGTCCTCAACAAGGGCCAGGGCTTTTTCAGTGCTGGCCCCAACTTGGTGGAACGCTCTGCCAGAAGATATCAGGCCCCTGCGGGATCTTTTACAGTTTTGCAAGGCCTGTAAGGCAGAGATGTTCCGCCAAGCCTTTGCATGAGGACAGCGATGGTAACCGTGCTGGCACCTTTTCCTCTCCACCCCCTCTTGGGGGGCTCTTCCCACCCCTGATGTGATCTAATGTAACTGAATTTTACTTTTGTACATCGCCCTGAGTCTGGCGCCGGCCGGGATAGGGAGATTCATCAAATATAATCAATAATAATAATCTATCCACCTCACAGTCCTACCTGTAGATAACATTTCTGTCCTGTGGATGTGCAAGAATGGTAAACTTTGGAATTTGCTACAGATTTCAAAGGATGCTGAAGGAATCGTCACGTAGTCTACTCCACAGACAAATCCAGATGGGTGAGAAAGCCAACAGAACAAGAATCATGATTATCTTACCTGTTGACAAAGAATCTCTCATCCGATATTCCTCCAAATGAAAACTTCTTGTCCTCTCTTCTCAGGAAAAAAAAAACCTTTTTAAAAATCCAATCATGTAATGATTTTTAAGAGTCATCAAGCTGTGGATCACATTGTAAAAAGGCAGTTCAAATGTAGGCAAGAGAGCCAGTTTGATATAGTGGTTAAGTGTGTGGATTCGAATATGGGAGAACTGGGTTTGATTCTCCACTCCTCCACATGCAGCTGCTGGAGTGACGTTGGGTCAGTCACATTTATCCCAGAGCTGTTTTCTCAAGAGCAATTCTCAAAAGAGCTCTCGCAGCCCTACCTACCTCATAGAGTGTCTGTTGTGGGGAGAGGAAGGGAAGGAGATTGTAAACTGCTCTGAGACTCAGAGTGAAGGGTGGGGTATAAATCCAATCGCCTCCTCTTCCTCCTCCTCTTCTTCTTCTAATGTATTCTCCCTCATAAAAAACACATCTCCCTCTCTCTCTCTCTCTCTCTCTCTCTCTCTCTCTCTCTCTCTCTCTCTCTCTCTCTGTATCTACAATAATGTATCTACCATAAATATTTTTCTCCAAACTGTCCATGCATCATTCTCCAAAGCTTTGGACACAGCTCTCTCTGTGTCCATCCAGCCATGAAGCATCCAGCAGCCATGAAGTTCTGAAAGGAAGGCACTCAAGGGAATAAAGCTGGTGTCTCCCTTCCTCAGAGCTTCCCAAATTAGCCCTAGATAGGAAACCTGTTCTGTCATTGTTTCCTCTCACAGTTTAAGCAGGAAGCTGGTAAAGGAGGTCTTGAGTTTGTTGGGGGAGGTGAGATCAAGGATGGAAAGAAATGATTGGTTTGTAGATGGGGCACAGAAAAGGGAGGCAACTTCTGCCCTGGTTTCTCCAAGATGGACCTGCTAGAAATGGGACAATACGTGCACCATTTTATGAAATGCAAATGTTTCCCCAAAGACACTTTCCCCCAATTTTTCATACAAAGAAGACAACGGCCTAAACAAATTAATCCACTCAAAGAGCATTGGGGATTACTTTGGGGGGGCGGGGCAGAGAGAATGGGACTTCTCATGCTGTTTCATTTCCCATCTTCCACCTTCTTGTTTCTAGTCTGTGTTGAAGGGGGAAAAAATTCTGCACCAATGAAATTATAAAAATTAATCTGTTTTGCATAATGTATCCTGCATTTTCTCCTGAGGAGCGCGGTCAATTCTAGTCTTGCACGGCTACTCTCAGTCCTATGCATCCCCCCCCCCATTCTGCTCTGAGCTTTCTCCTGATACAGCACCCACATTTTCAAGCCAACCTTCACAATTCTAAGGACTAGAAACTATCATCTTTAAGAAGAAGATTGTAGATTTATACCCTGCCCTTCTCTCTGAGTCAGAGTCTCAGAGCGGCTTACAATCTCTTTTATCTTCTTCCCCCACAACAGACACTCTGGGTGAGGCTGAGAGAGCTCTCCCAGAAGCTGCCTTTTCAAGGACAGCTCTGCAAGAGCTATGGCTGACCCAAGGCCATTCCAGCAGTTGCAAGAGGAGGAGTGGGGAATCAAACCTGGTTCTCTCAGATAAGAGTCCACACACTTAACCACTACACAAAACTGACTTTCATTTAAAACAGCAAACCTGGCATTTTCAGGAGGTCAGATTCTTATTGCTAAACCACACAGCTGCATGGATTTGTAGATGCACCTCACTCTAAAAAAAGGAAAAGGTAATCCCCCGTGCAAGCACCAGTCATTTCCGACTTTGAGGTGACATTGCTTTCACAATGTTTTCATGGCAGACTTTTTACAGGGTGGTTTGCCATTGCCTTCCCCAGTCATTTACACTTTCCCCCCAGCAAGCTGGGTACTCATTTTACCAACCTCAGAAAGATGGAAGGCTGAGTCAACCATGAGCCAACTACCTGAACCCAACTTCCGCCAGGATTGAACTCAGGGTGTGAGTAGAGCTTGGACTGCAGTACTGCAGCTTACCGCTCTGCGCCACAGGGCTCTTATCTCACCTCATCTACTTATCTTCGCAGATCATCAGTGCAACATCACTCTACTTATGCTGTAAACCAAAAGACAGAAGAATATGCATGCATTCATATGAATGAATGAATGAATGAATGAATCAGGTATATCAGCTGCAAAAATTGACATTGGAAGATGCAGAGTTCCTGACACCTTCCCATGATGTCCAAGTAGCACTTCTCCATCTCAGATTTAACATCTAGTGGAAACCACTGTGGGAAGGGATGGCAGCCACAGTGTTACATCTCTGGACAAAAACTGCTTCCTGAGATGAGTACAAGCAAAGAGGATGGGGAAGTCCTTTTCCTGATGAGCCTATCAAACCCAGCAACATTTTAACACCCATCACCAGGACTTTTTTTATAGCAGGAGCTCCTTTGCATATTAGGCCACACCCTCCCTGATGTAACCAATCCTCCTGGAGCTTACAGTAGGCTGTGTACTAAGAGCCCTGTAAGCTCTTGGAGGACTGGCTACATCAGGGGCATGTGGCCTAATATGCAAAGGAGCCCCTGCTAGAATTCCAAGCTCTTGGAGGACTGGCTACATCAGGGGCGTGAGGCCTAATATGCAAAGGAGCCCCTGCTAGAATTCCAAGCTCTTGGAGGACTGGCTACATCAGGGGCGTGAGGCCTAATATGCAAAGGAGCCCCTGCTAGAATTCCAAGCTCTTGGAGGACTGGCTACATCAGGGGTGTGTGGCCTAATAGGCAAAGGAGCCCCTGCTAGAATTCCAAGCTCTTGGAGGATTGGCTACATCAGGGGTGTGTGGCCTAATATGCAAAGGAGCCCCTGCTAGAATTCCAAGCTCTTGGAGGACTGGCTACATCAGGGGTGTGTGGCCTAATATGCAAAGGAGCCCCTGCTAGAATTCCAAGCTCTTGGAGGACTGGCTACATCAGGGGTGTGTGGCCTAATATGCAAAGGAGCCCCTGCTAGAATTCCAAGCTCTTGGAGGACTGGCTACCTCAGGGGTGTGTGGCCTAATATGCAAAGGAGCCCCTGCTAGAATTCCAAGCTCTTGGAGGACTGGCTACATCAGGGGCGTGGCCTAAAATGCAAAGGAGTTCCTGCTACAAAAAAAAAAGCCCTGCCCATCACAACATCATTTCTGGGAAACAGAATTACAACAAAT
Source organism: Heteronotia binoei (assembly GCF_032191835.1). Lineage (NCBI taxonomy): Eukaryota > Metazoa > Chordata > Lepidosauria > Squamata > Gekkonidae > Heteronotia > Heteronotia binoei. The sequence goes on along the minus strand of NC_083237.1, from coordinate 8,156,499 downwards.
GGATAAAAGGATCCCCTTTGCAAAGGTGGTCCCTCTAGCCTTGCCTCAGGGGCTCTGACTGGCTCTTCCCACACACACCCAGGCCCAGAGCAGATGTCTTCCCACCCCTGCTGCTTCCTTTACATTAGTGGTTCCAGCCAAAGTTGCAAAGGAAGATGTGCATTTTCACAGATCGTCAGCGCTTGGCTTTTTACTGCAAGTTCCGCTCATGTAGTCTGCACTGATGGGTCGATTTGGAATTCCTCATGGGATGGATCCTGTGAGCCACAAGTCCTTGCAGATGTGGGCTAAACACTCCCTCCACCGACTGCATGGGAGTCTCAGAAAGCTGAAGGTGGGTGTTGGGGAAGCCTTGTGAACAGAATACCACAGGGCATGAGTGTATGCAGCGAGTGTCAGGATCGAAGTGTGATTATTACTAGGTCAAGGGCTTCTTTAAAAAAAAATACTTTATTTAAATCTTCTATATAATACAAAACTATATATATATATATATATATATATATATATATATATATATATATATATATATATATATATATTACTTTTTTTACAGGTAGGAGGAGTGATAGGTACATAAAATAACATAGGTAAGTGTTTTCAATTGAAGGGCTTCTATAATTTCAATCAACCTTCTAACGTATGAGCCCTCTGCTCACGACCTGAGTTGGATTCCTGTGGAAACTGGTTCAGGTAGCCGGCTTGAGGTTGACTCAGCCTTCCATCCTTCTGAGGTTGGTAAAATGAGTCCCCAGCTTGCTGGGGGGAAAGCGGAGATGACTGGGGAAGGCAATGGCAAACCACCCCGTAAAAAGGTCTGCCATGAAAACGTTGTGAAAGCAGCATCACCCCAGAGTCAGAAATGACTGGTGCTTGTACAGGGGATCTTTCCTTTTTCCTCCAACGTATGAAAACATTCAAACAATCAATTCACAATATTCTTAGTTCAGAAGAAGCAATCCTAATAGAACAAGAGAGTATCAGTCCACGTTCAGAAATCTCGTAGTTTAGAAGGCTGATTGTAATTATAGAAGCAATTCAACTAGTAATAATTGATCCATTTGATCTTCATTTTATTATCTCTGGTGCCATTTTATTATCTTCTTTATTATCTCTGGTGCCTTTTTTACAGTCGTTATTTCTGGTTTGCATATATGCTGGCTGTGATCCTCTAGTTTGTTGCTGCAGTGAGCGTGAGACACATAAGATGTATTTCAATATAATGTTCCAGTTTTGCGTGATGTGAGTGATTCGCACACTTCATGCCAGAAACTTGAACCAATAGCAGCTGTATTCATACTTTCAAAATTTAATTACCTTATCCCCTTCATTAATCTCGTTGAGAACCTATCTTTGATAGCTGAAACCAACTTTGTGGAGGTTTTTTTATTAAAAAAAAAAAAGTGTTATTTCTAGGGATAATCACAACATTCTGTTAGCTCAAATTTCACAGTCAAACCTGGTTTCCCTTCCTCATCTAAGAACCCAAACTATAGGGAACTATAATAAGCAGACTGAAAAAGATGACACTCCCCTCCTCTTTCACTTTCACTTAGGGGAGGGACGGTGGCTCAGTGGTAGAGCATCTGCTTAGTAAGCAGAAGGTCCCAGGTTCAATCCCTGGCATCTCCAGCTAAAAAGGGTCCAGGCAAGTAGGTGTGAAAAACCTGGAGAGCTGCTGCCAATCTGAGTAGACAATACTGACCTTGATGGACCAAGGGTCTGATTCAGTATAAGGCAGCTTCATATATGTTCATTGCACACCATTTCGCTTGCATCCAGGGATTTCCCAGGGTTTCCACTGTTGAGGTGTCTGGGTGCTCCTCTCTGCAATTCCTGGATACTCAGAAAAGCACACCCAGGTCTTCCTTCAGGTTGTCTAATCTGCTATAGGGAGATTCTCTAGTGTGTTATGTTTTACCACTGGTCTCACATACCAAAACCTAACCAGCTGCCCATTGATGTTTTGCGGTGCTGACCCATAGGAATATATTCATCCCCAGTCTCCGTAGTCCCACCCCCCATCATCCCAGACTGATGCTACAGCAGCCCATGAAGCCACATGGGGTTTTTGTTGCGTTCTGTATCACAATGGCATACACCTCCACAATCATACACCATATCACTGGTTGGGGAGCACAGTGATCTGCAGCACCCAGCCCATGTACAGAAATACAGTAGGCTGACTTTAAGCGGGAAGCAATCATCGCTGAGCATGGCTGCACTCAAACTTCAGAAGGGAGGTTGTGGCAGATCGCCGCTTTTGCTTGATGAAGATACCAACATCAGCCTTGGGCATCCCAAGTGGCAGGAAAGACCTCTCTTGTCTCAAGACTCATTGTCAGTCAAAGCAGACAATGCTCAACTGGATGGCTCAATATTTGAATTCTGGCTGTCTTGAAGCAGTCAAATTGGGCACTCTGGTGTTTAGGCTTATCTGGAGTTTCTGCTCTCTCCTTTGGGGGCTCAAGATCCCAGCTGGCATCTTCTTCTCCTACTCCCCACTCCAGATGCTTTATAAGTTTTCCCTCCCCCTCTCAGTGTGATGCCTTGCTAGTCCAGAATGCAGAAAAACTTATATGGCACCCTCTGAGATTTTTTAAATAATATATCTGTTGTTTTTAACCAATATATTTCCAATTTAACCAATATATTTTAAACAATATGAGAGCCAGTTTGGTGTGGTGGTGAAGTGTGCAGACTCTTATCTGGGAGAACCAGGTTTGATTCCCCACCTGCAGCTGTTGGAATGGCCCTGTGGAATTCAGACATGGGGCACAGGTCCGCAACATGATGGTTTCGATTCTGTGTGTTGTCATCATAGCTCTTGCAGAGGTTGTCCTTGAAAGGGCAGCTGCTATAAGAGCTCTCTCAGCCCCACCTAACTCACAGGGTGTCTGTTGTGGTGGGGGAAGGTAAAGGAGATTGGGAGCCGTTCTGAGACTCTGAGATCAGAGTGAAGGACAGAATATAAATCCTCTTCTTCTTTTGTTTTAGTGTATGATATCCAGAGCCCAGAGTGAGCCGGAATAGAGAAATTAAAATGATAATAATAATAGTATTAATAATAATAAATTATTATTATTATTTAAAAAGCAGCTCTGAACCCCAAAATAAGGTTTGGACCACCAAAAATCATACACCTCCACATTCAGGGGACACTCCCCTTAGAGGGGACATATGATGTTTCCTAGTACCAAGCCCAGATCTTGTGCCAGCTGCTCCAAAGTGGGGCACCTGAGCTCCAGCAGCAAAATGGCCCTGTGGAAGGTCCCCAACATGATGGTTTCGATTATGTGTGTTGTCATCATGTTGGGGATGTCCTGCCCATCCAGGAATGCCTTCCCAAAGACCCCACAAGGGAAAAAGAAGGACCTGGCAACCATACCCAAACCCTAGCCCAGCATGTGTGAACCCCAAGGCAAGAAAAGGCACAGAGAATCAGCACCGTTTTTAAAGCCCAGTCAGTACAATGGTGAGGAGGCTCCAGACACAGTTCTTTAAAATGTAGTTTATTCTTTAAATGCAGTTTCTTCTTCCCTAGAATGATTTGCAAACTTAAAGTTTAAAAAAGAGCTTTGGAAATCTTTCAATACAAATACATTTTTAAAAGAGCATTTGCAACATCAGTAGGGGAGTTGCCAGGTAGTGTGCCATGGCAACAAAACGAAGCATGTTATTTGCTCAAAGCTTTTTTCTTTTTTGTAGCAGGAACTCCTTTGCATATTAGGCCACACATCCCTGATATAGCCAATCCTCCTGGAGCTTACAGTAGTTCCCTGTAAATTCTTGGAGGATTGGCTACATCAGGGGTGTGTGGGCTAATATGCAAAGGAGTTCCTGTTACAGAAAAAGGCCTGAATTTGCTTATGAGACTGAGCTGAACTCAGTAACAAAGGAAAGTGCATATTTCCCTGGCTCCAGTGGAAGACTTCTCTAGAAAAGGGCCACATGGCTCAGCTACTGTGGAGTTCCCTGGGGAGGGGAGGGAATAGAAAGATGGTGGGGTCTGCCACAGGCCTCCTGTTTCATTGGTTTTTCATGGGAAACCACGGAATGGGACGTCTGTAGCTGGCATGTTTCCATTTCCTTTACCACCCCCTACCACTACCTACATATTCCATTCCCTCTACTCAGGCCTTGAATTCAGCAGGAGCTCACAGAAGCACAGCTCCTGAACCTTTTTGATGGTTCCACCTCCTCCTTCCCACCTACCTTGTCCATTGAATAGTAGGTGCAGCCGCATAACAATCCTTGGATGAGCTCCACCACCTATTTTTCTACAAACAGCTCCTGCCTCCATTACCCCACTCTGTCCCCTCTCCAACTCACCGGAAAGCCCTCCTACACTAACCCTCCTTCACTAACTCTATCCCTCTTTCCTCTGTTTTGACCACCTTCGCTGTGTCTTCTAACATTCTAACCATGGAATGGGAGGTCTGTAGCTAGCAAGTCCTTGCTTCCCTTTCCTTCGCCACCCCATACCACTCCCTGCGCCACTAGCCCTACTCTTCCTGTGGATTCATTCCGAGAACTCTGCAAAATAGGTCTGATTAGCCAGTGCCCACTGCAAATGGGTTCAGTGACAAAGGTGGCCGGAACAGGGTTTTTACCCCGGATTCCTCGTGTGAACTGTTGGAGTGTGAACTGTGGAACCATCAAGAAGTGAACTGCTGAAGGGTGTCTTGAACGACAACTGAACTTGATTTGTGAACTGATGAGTTTGTGAATTAATGAACTCATGTAGAAGTCGGAACTAGTACTGATGCAGAACTGCGTGTTGTCGATGTAATGTGAAATGACAAATCTATGCTGAATTAACACGAAACCATAACGATCTTTTGTACCTAACTATTCTTATTTCTTACTAGGAATAATATCTTGCACGCCTGTGTATAAGTAGCACTTTTGCTCCTGTGCACTTTATAGTATTTTTCACTTAATGGTTAAATTTATTTTCATTCAGTTTGGCTCTATCGCAGTATTTTCTTCTAACACTATGATAATACAGTGGATTCAATGCATGGAAGAGGCGAGGTGGTAATGATCATCAGCTCTTTATTAGATACAGCATAAGATAGACTGCACCTAAAGACTGAAGATTGAGCCAACAGGGCCAACTATATATACACTCCAGGTTCCCATGCTAGCATCCTATTGGACCATTCAAACCACCAGGAGGCCCGTGATTGGAGCAGGGCAGCAGGGATTTGCATCCTACTGCCCATTGTTCCCGAGTCCCCAAGCTCAGTTCTACAAGCTCCAATGAGCCAGGCAAGGACTCATATATTTGACACGTATCCGGTCACGTATATAACAACTACATACATTGCTTTGCTTACTGCAGTCCTTAATAATTACTGTTGAGCTCCTATGAGACGGAAAAATTGCTCCTAAATATTTTAGATAAATGAAATAAATATGGCTTTGTGAAAAACTCTAAACCTTGGGAAAGATGCTGCCAGCCTGAGTAGACAATACTGACTGTGCTGGAGCGATGATCTGGTTTCGTATAAGCCAGCTTCATGCAGTCCTTGCCTTAAGCAACTCCAACAAGCCAACAGGGGAGGAAGTTTTCATCAAGGCTTCAACCACTGTGGCTACGGCTGGGGCACAGTGATACAGGCTCGTACAAAAAGCCCTTTAGAGGCAAGCAAAGTAATCAGCAGCTTCAGATCATGAACTCCATCTGAGCCTCAACACATTGTTCAATGATGTTCAGTTTGGTGTAGTGGTTAAAGAGTGCGGACTCTTATCTTGGAGAACCGGGTTTGATTCCCCACTCCTCCACTTGCAGCTGATGGAATGGCCTTGAGTCGTCGTTGAAAGGGCAGCTTCTGGGAGAGCTCTCTCAGCCCCACCTACCTCACAAGGTGTCTGTTGCGGGGGAGGAACTAAAGGAGATTGTGAACCGCTCTGAGACTCTGAGATATAAATCCAATATCTTCTTCTTCTTCTTCTTCTTCTTCTTCTTCTTCTTTTGGTCTGATGTGGTCCAATTAAGGCTTGGGTTAGGGTCAAGGATTCTGGCCAGCATTCAAGACCCCAAAGCTGCCAAGCAGATGAATCCTAGACGGAACTCATAAGGAGACTGGGAAGTTAAAGAACCTCTGCTATTGCTTGTTTCCAGCATCTGATACTCAAAAGGCCCTCAGAGCAATGTTCCCTCCAAGCTGAGTTAGTGTGAGCTAGCTCAGGTTTTTTTAGCCTCCGGATCACACATTTTTGTCTTAGCTCAGGAAAAATGGCCCCAGAGCAAACTAATCGATGCAGTAGTTCACAACTCTAATGCCAACAGCTCCCGAAGTAGAATATTTGCTCACAAGACCTCACAGCTTTGAGGGAGTATTGCCTCAGAGGTATACTGCCTGAACATGGGAGTTCTATTGCCAATATTATAGACCTCATCCTCCCTTTATTTTTCTATTTCAATTTTTAAAAACCACTGTTAAGCTAGTGGTCACCACTAGCCATTCCAAGCAGTCTGACAATAGTGCAGTTGCCATGGTTTTCTGCCATCAGAACTACACATATTCACATCAGTTCCCTCTAAGAACTGTGAGAGCCAGTTTGGTGTAGTGGTTAAGTGCATGGACTCTTATCTGGGAGAACCGGGTTTGATTCCCCACTCCTCCACTTGCAGCTGCTGGAAGGGCCTTGGGTCAACCATAGCTATCATAGGAGTTGTCCTTGAAAGGGCAGCTTCTGGGAGAGTTCTCTCAACCCCACCTACCTCACAGGGTGTCTGTTGTGGGGGGGGGGAGGTAAAGGAGATTGTGACCGCTCTGAGATTCAGAGTATAGGGCAGGGTATGAATCCAATATCTTCTTCTTCTTCACAAAACTCATGCAGAGTTGTAACAGGCAGCCTCTGCCAGGATGGCACAGTCAAGTCTGACTCTTTGCGACCCAATGGACCAAGTCACAACAGGCCCTCCTGTCTTCCACCATCCTCCAAAATCCACTCATATCCATGTTAGTTACATCAGTAACTTGTGAAACGAGACTAGAGAACACACTTTTTGGGGTGCTCATGCCTACAATGAAGATGAAGTTAGTTATGCCAGATGACTTGTGCCCCTGTCCTGGGACCACTCACCTTTTCCCCAGTAGCAGCAGCATCTCATCTCACATCAGAGGCCACACCTAGCACTGTCAGCTGCAGAAAGGAACTTCTTGGCTATCTAAGAAAGACAGAGGAAGTCATTATTAAGATCATTGCTTAGCCCCCAATGGAAGTTTTGGTAACAGCCATCATCAGTTGGGATTTTGAATTTTTTTTTCTCTCTCTCTCTCACTGTAGAAGAAACCACAGCAAAATGTTTCTGTAGATCTTGAATGACTTTACACCCTTTTCTTTCTGATCCTTCCCTCATTACATCTGAAGGACAAGCTAACCATCTCATCAACTCTTGGAAGTTATTCTCAGTTAGTGTTTGGATGAGGGACCACCAAGGAAGTCCAGAGTTGCCCTGCAGAGTCAGATAATGGCAAACCACCTCTGTTTTCTCTAGCTTGAAAGCCCTATAGGCTAAGAGATACTGGTCTATGGTGCCCAAAATGCTACAAAAAATCTTTTAAAAGACAATTCTATTTAAGCCAGAAATTTTTTTTATTGAATGTAATGCCAGATATAGCAGATAAGGGTGTTAGACATGTATGCATACATTTAGTAACTGCTGCAAGAATCCAATAAGCTAAATTTTGGGAGAAAATACCAACGGAAACAGAATTAATTACGAAATTCTTCGAAATAGCTGAAATGGATGTATTGTCAGACTTATTGAAAGAAGACAGCAAAAAAAAAAATTGAAAGACCTATGGTCACCTTTTTATACGTGGGTTGAAAACTACAAAAAAAGACGCTATGCAGTAGATAGCTGAATATATAATTGACTTAAACTGGATTCAGGGTTTATTACATTGGAGTTGGAGAACTCTTACTGGATAAGAGCTGAAACTGGAGAAATAATTTGACTTTAAGTGTGTTTTATGTTTTGATCCATTCCCCCCCACCCTCACCACCATACCTTCCCCTCTTCCCTCCCATTAACCCTTTATAATATCAATCAATTATTGAAATCGAAAGCCCTACAAGGTCACCATAAGTCTATTGCAACTTGACGGCACATTCCACCATAGTGCTACAACAAAGCAGACCTCAGAACTTTCCCATGATTCCATAACATTGTAAGAAATGGTCAAAAATAATCTATCTATTTCTTCCCCTTTTCTTGTCTCCAAGAAACAAAATATTCACAGGAATAAATTATGACTCCCTCCAGTTTCCTCTTCTTTGTGAAATGGAGTCTTTGGTTTATATGCTACCACTCTACTCAAATTGGAAGCCTTCCTTCAGCCCAAGACCCCTCCCTCTGACAGAAGAAGCTCCAACAAAAAAAGGCTTCTTCAGCCAGAATTAGGATTCTAGCTTGGCTGACCGGCCTGGTAGAACACAATCCTGGTAGAACACAATTTCTCTACAGTTTCCTAAGCAATACTCCAGACTTTCCACCAAATCTCTGGAAATAAACCAGTTTTTCCCCTGAAGCCCTCCGGGGGGAAAAAAGTCATAAAGAAGCAGCATATATGTAAATATATCTACAAACATCCTAAATCAGGGGTGTCAAAATCATTTGTTATGAGGGCCAGATCTTTACCTTGCTGGGATGGGCCATGTGTGTCATGGAGGTATAAACTTTATAAAGAACACAGACAAAAACACAAGCTCAGCCTAATCCACCTCACTGGCTTGTTGAGCCTCAGCCAACAGAAGGAAGAGAGGCTTGGCTCAATAGCTCTGCTGTGCAATTGAGAGAGCCAAGCGAGCTCTCCTTCCCCCACTTCCTCCCCAAGGGAGGAGCTTTGCTCTGTAGCTCCTGTGCGATTGAGCAAGCCCGGCAAAGCAAGTTGTGATGCAGAAGGAAGCAAGAGAGGGAGAAGGAAGCAGACAATGGTGAGTTGCTCACAGGCCTGATAGGAGCCCTCTGGGGCCCTAACTCATCCCCTGGGCCACATGTTTGACACCCCTGTCCTAAATGGTGCATGCCCACCTATCTATCCACTAATCTATCCTCTTCTCTACACTTTGATATGATAGACTTGATAGCATTTTTTCCAACTTTTTCTTGAGCTAAGCTGAGCAAGCATATATAGCCATGACTTACACTCCCTTGCTTTTCAATCATACTGTGGATAGTACAGGCACAGATCCAGGACAAGAAGTTATTGTCAAGGTTTGTATCAGTGTGGAAGCTACGGGGGGACACAGTGGTTTCTAGCCATGCAAATACCAACAGCAGCCACTAAGCTCTTGATATAGAAAACACAACCTGGGCATTCAATTAGTATCTTGGCATTCTCATTTTAAAAAGAGTAGACAGAACCCAAGGCTGTTGCATAAGTGTCTAGTGAGGAATACTGTCTTAAGTAAGGTGACAGGCTTTCCCCTGGTCTCACTGAAAAGCAACAATTTGTTGATATGAATACATTTGTGTCTCTTCTATCCTACATACATGGGACTGTCCCTATGTAACCACAAAAGAGCATGGACTCAGAGACAGTGCTCCCTCTAAGCTGAGTCAGTGTGAGCTAGCTCACCGGGTTTTTTTAGCTTCCGGCTCATACATTTTTGTCTTAGTTCCGGAAAAATAGCCCCAGAGCAAACTAACTTATGCAGGAGCTCATAATTCAAATGCCAGTAGCTCACCAAGTAGAATTTTTGCTCACAAGACTCCACAGCTTAGAGGGAGCTCAGAGCCTAACCCAAATTACAGGCTCACCTTCATGATTGTGGACAAAGGTCTGAACCTCAGGTTATGCCAAATGCAAAGACCATCTCTGTTTCTACTACAATAACTCTCTGACTCACTAAGTGTTTGGGTGTGATTCAAGAGGAGAGATGTGGGAGGGGGGAGCTATAGACCGAGGTTGCTCCTGCCTATGAATGGCCTTTGACAGCATACCTTGCCATCCAAAACACATTCCTTGGAAAGTTACTTTCTATTACATGAAATCAAACAAGCTTCAAAGCAACATGTTCCTGATTCAGGAAATCCCTCCAATTAATGACTGGTGGGTGATGTTCAAAGTTATAGATAAGATTACAGGGGTGGGATTCTAGCAGGAGCTCCTTTGCATATTAGGCCACCCCCCCTTGATGTAGCCAATCCTCCTGGAGTTTACAAAAAAGAGCCTTGTAAGCTCTTGGAGGATTGGTTACATCAGGGGGTATGGCCTAATATGCAAAGGAGCTCCTGCTAGAATTCTACCCCTGGGTAAGAAACATTTTAAGTTATCAAGACCGATGTCAGTAGAGATGACAGATGATAGACAGATGATAGGTAGATCCACCTAAATCTTAGCTACAATTTAAATTCCTATCCCCACATTCAATGGACTGTGCTTCCTACCTGGTGTAGAACCCAGAAGAAGTCAAGGGTTCAGCAGTGCATCTCATACAGAAAAACCAGGAAAGCTCCAGTAGGCTACAGAAGGTCAGTAATGGCATCTCATTTCCTGTAGAGACAGATACATAGATTTGTAGTCCTCCAGGAAGAAGCACGTGCTGTTGGCCTCTTGTCTCTCCAAGCAAAGCGTTGTTTAAATCCAGCCATGTGATGATATTGAAAAGCCATCATGGTGCTGATCTGCTGCAACCTCAGGCATACCTCAGCAATCTCTCCCTCTGAACCACAGAGACACACAGTCGCTCCAATTCCTCTCCCTCTTGAGGTATGAGAAACTAGTCTGCAGTCAGGAGGAACCCTCCGGACAAATGCATTAGGGCATGGAAACTGGTTCCTCTCTTTCTTGTGGCATCTTAAACTTAATTTGGGACAGGAAATCTGTTCTACAGGAAGCTGATAAAGTCCCCCTGAGGATGGCTGAGCAGATGGGATGAGATGAAAAGAACAATTAATGGCTAGACAACTTGGAGGGCGTGACAAGGAAGTACCATCCTCCTCTGTGGTTTCTTGAAAATGCCACTAGACATGAAAAATGAAAGCCATGTGATAATTTTTAAGATGGAAAAGTCACCTTTCCATCACTAAATTTTTGAAACCTTCTGAGTCTTACCACCACCACCACCAGCATATTAGAGAGTTTTGTTCACTGCTTATTTGCAAGCCTGTGTATGACCTATGCTAAGGAAAGCAATTAAAATCCTGCACCAAATACAGTTATGCACTTAGCAGAATTCGGTTATACTACTTAGAAGGAAGAGGTACATGACCACAGGCAAATCTAAGTTACCCTCATCCTACTATAACTCTGAACTCTTTTCCATGCATCAAACCTACCTTCAGAAAGCCTTGAAAGAAAGAAAGAAAGAAAGAAAGAAAGAAAGAAAGAAAGAAAGAAAGAAAGAAAGAAAGAAAGAAAGAAAGAAAGAAAGAAAGAAAGAAAGAAAGAATCTCAGGATGCTAAATTTTTATTATGAAATTCTCTGCCTGCATGGAGTCCTAGTACTTATATTGTCCTAGTACTTATATTGGCACAGTGACAGTCCTAGTACTTATATTGTAAATTAAGAAAAGAAGGAGGAAGATTGAAATGAATTAATGCACATTTTCTCAAGTGAATGATGTCCACCAGTTGCCAAAGTGAATTTTGATCATGGAGAATTCCTGACACTCTCCAATGATTGTGCCTCCCTATATCACAAACTAATAAGGGTTTTAGTGCTAGCCCAAATCAATGTGGGATGGTATAGCGGCCACAGTGCTACATTCCAATACAAAAACTGCATTGCCAACCAGGCATAATGGATTTTACGCCAGTTCTAGCCAGGTCTTTTTTTTTCTGTTTAACACATCAAATCCTTCTAGGGTTGCCAAGTCCAATTCAAGAAATATTTGGGGACTTTGGGGGTGGAGCCAGGAGCAAGGTTGTGACAAGCATAACTGAACTCCAAAGGGAGTGCTGGCCATCACATTTAAAGGAACTGCACACCTTTTAAATGCCTTCCCTCCACTGGAAATAATGGATAGGGGCACCTTCTTTGGGGGCTCATAGAATTGGACCACCTAGTCCAATTGTTTTGAAACTTGGAGGGTGTTTTGAGGAGAGGTACCGGATGCTATGCTGAAAATTTGGTGCTTCTACCTCAAAACACAGCCCCTCAGAGCCCCAGATACCAGCCGATCAATTCTCCATTATACTCTCAGAGCGGCTCACAATCTCCTTTCCCTTCCTCCCCCACAACAGACACCCTGTGAGGTGGGTGGGGCTGAGAGGGCTCTCCCAGAAGCTGCCCTATCAAGGACAACCTCTGCCAGAGCTATGGCTGACCCAAGGCCATTCCAGCAGGTGCAAATGAAGGAGTGGGAAATCAAACCTGGTTCTTCCAGATAAGAGTCCGCACACTTAACCACTACACCAAACTGGCTTTCAGTGGGTTTTGCACATGCACTATCAGCAGATAGAATTTTCTGCGTCACCCATAAAAACTCAAGAAGAGACCCGCTGGATCAGACAAAAGGTCCATCTAGCCCAGCAATTTGTTCCCACAGTGGCCGACCAGCTACCTGTAGGAAACCCACAAAATTGTAACAGCATCATCCTACCTGTGCTGCCCAGCAATTTAATCCCCAGAATTTAAAGAAGTGTCCTACCTTTGGCACTGGAGGGAATAGAGATCCCTCACGATTAGTACATATTGATAGCCCAGTCCTCCATGAATTTGTCCACTCCTCTTTTTAAAGCCTTCCAAGTTGGCCCTCATCGCCACATCTTGTGGCAGTGAGTTCCACAAATTAACTATACACCCAGTGAAGAAATACTTCTTTTTTGTCTGACCTGAATCGCCCGCCTTTCAGTTTGAGTGGAGGACTCCAGGTTCTAGTATTGTGGGAGAAGGAGAAAAGTTTCTCTATGTCCATTGTCTCCATGCCATGCCTAAGGTCATAAAGCTCTGTCATGTCTCTTTCTACTCGCCTTTTCTCTAGGCTAAACCAACCCTCACAGGGCAACCCTCACATTCTGGTTGCTCTTTTCTGCACCTTTTCAAGCTTTACAGCATCATCTTTCAGATGCGGTGACAGGAACTGTGCACAATATTTGCAAAAGCGCAGTAAGATAGCAGTAGTTTTATTCTCTATTCCTGTTCTAATTATGATATGCATCTTCCATTCAGTCACAAGACATTAAACTGACCTACTTTTTGAGCACGGTTCACTCACTATAACTTACACTTCAACACAGCTGGTTAATATCCTGTTTCCTAGTCAAAATCAGGGGGCTGATTGTTCAAATGTGTCCTAATAAATCTGAATATGTCCATTAGCAGGATTACACTCTTTTCTCAAATGGTTCAGTTTTTTCCTCTCCCCCTCCTCATCCTCCGCTGCTATCTCAGGTTATTAAAATGGCATGTTATAATTTTTTTAAAAAATCAGTTTGAGATTCTTGAGTTGAGACTTACTACTTAGTGTCTCTGAAGTACCACTGGAGTCTGCCTCGGAAATTGCCAGGCGTTGTGATCAGTTCTTGCACCTACTGCAGGCAATGAGTCCTATCTGCCATTATACATTTAAGAGATGTATTCAGCTGCCCAAGTGCAAAAAGAAGATGAACCGCAGTGATTTTGTGCTTTATACAAACTAGTCAGTTTAGGATCTGAATAACCATGTCCTGAGGGGATATTACTTTTTCTCCAGTAACTAATAGGATGTGGTGCTTTAACAGGGGGAAAACAATACAGCTAAGGGGCAAGGGGCCCATTATATGGTTGTATTGAGCAATTCAATCTGAGAAGAAAGGATATTTTTTGTCAAGGCTTCAATCATTGTGTATGGAGTGGCAACCACAGTGATAGAGTCCCATACAAAAAGGCCTTTGGGGACAGGAGAGGAAATCACCAAGTTGACTCTAACTGCTTCTCGGCAAAACATATAACTATGGCCATCTCCCATAATTTTATTCTCAGCATCGGGCACTCTGGGATAGAACTGTGTCTGTGTTTAGCTTTATTTCTTTATTTAAGGGATCGACAGCCTACTTCAAGTTGCTCCCACAGTAAAAATAATCCAGCAATAAAATCATAAAAATGACATCAAAACAAGGGACTTAAAAACAATAGTTTAAAATAATACCAAGGAATACCAAAATAATACCAAGGAATACCAAATAATACCAAGGAATACCAAAATAAAAACAGCAGCTTAAAATAATACCAAGGAATGGGTCACAAAAACACAACTGAAAATAATGGAACACATTGGTTAAAAGCCTGAGGGGAGAGAAATGTTTGGACCTGCCTATGGAGAGACAGTAAAGTAGTTGCTATCAGAAACATCTAAGGGGGGAGAGAGCTGTGAGGAACTCATGAGGGAGCAGATATCCCACCTGGCATGGGTCCCTGCTTTCTATTACTTGTCTCTATTGCGTTCTCCTCCTTTCCCCACCTGCTTCCACCACCAGCACCTCCTACTTTACTTCAGCCCTCTGCCACTATCTCCTCTTATTCTCATCCCAGCCATCACCTCTTCCTCAGATTCCCAACCATGCTTCTCTCCTTCCTTCTCTCCTGCCAGTGTTTTGACTTCCTTTCTCTGAGCCACTCCCGACTTTTTTCTCCATCATCTGATTAGCTTGGCAATGATGATGTGGGAGCTCCATCACAGCGCCATTGGGGAAATTGCTTCCCATTTTTAAAACATTTCTTAGATTTTTCAGCAAATTGGGAGGCTCCAGGTTTATTGCACCTTGACAGGTGTCAGCTAAAGGGAACACATTCATCAAGCGATTCTGGCTGCTGAGTATTACTTTTGAAGTCCTAAATAGTATGGAACCAGAATACTGAGAAGGCTACCTGCTTCTGCAAATGCCTTCTCCCCATTGCTAAAATTTTCCTCAGAGGATTTGTTTTGTTTTTTTCTCCACCACCTCACCCATTGGGAGCTCTGCTATTGCTCTGGGTGCCATCTTCCTAGTTTACTATTACTTTGATGAAGCTTGTATTCAGCGCTACTACTGTAAGAGTTCCAGAGACATTTTCTTAGTAATGCTACCGAGATTGGCAAATTGTGATTTCCCCTCTTATCCTAGGAAAGCACTGTTCTTCTCACAATGTACCCGTAGGTGGCAGCATTCCATGTACAAAAGGAGAAATCTCCTTGTGCTTAAAGGTGCGGTATAATGTTGGTGTGTACAGAACCACTTTGGCACCTGTAATAGCTTGGCCTGTTTTGGCTCTGAACTGCTTCAGCTAGCGGCAAAGGAGTCATGCACACCTGTTGCCAATGGCAGAATTTAAGACCATTTTGAGTTTTGGTATGCCACATTGTGATGACTCAGATGACATTATCTTGGTGTGCCCAGAACTGAATTGTGATATATGCCAATAAAGGCTTGTGTGTGTGTGTGAGTACATCAGTCACTGCTCACCCACTGAACTCTTCTACCACTGTTTGTACAAACACCCTTTGGTACCCAAAGATTTCTGGTTTTGGATCCTAGAGGCTGTTATCAACTGGGAAACCCAACTGCTCCCGGTTTCTATTGGTGTCTCCAGCAATGTTGCCTCTAAGCTGCAGAGTCCTGTGAGCAAAAATTCTACTTTGTGAGCTACTGGCATTAAAGTTGTGAGCAACTGCAAAAATTATTGTGCTCTGGAGCCGTTTTTCCTGAGCGAAGACAAAAAGGTGTGAGCTGGAGGCTAAAAATCTGTGAGCTAACTCATGCAAACTCAGCTTAGAGGAAACACTGGTCTCCAGTTAGGGATTCCAGACCATGCCAGGCAACCAGCAGGAGCATGGGGGAGAGAGATGAAGGTCACCAAGGGTGGCATGCACCCAGCCCTCATTTCTGGTGAAAAACAGAAGTGATGTCACATTGCTCCAGAAACTCTATGGTATAACCATGGAGTTTCTAGCAATTCCTAGAGTCAAATGACATCCTTTCCAGGTTTCCCCAGTGGTGATGGCTATGCCATTCACTCAATGAGGGGCTAGAGACAACTGCAGATGATCACGCTGCTCTGTGTGAAAGCCTCTTGAGAAAGCGGTCGTCACACTACTGTTGGGTCCTGCAAGAGGATTTTACACAGCTGTGTAGCACTGTGGTGGATGGGACTACCACAGTGAAATGCAGCATATCATAAAGCTTGCATTTTTGCATTGGGAAAAAGAACCCCAGCATAATCTGGGCATACACATGAGGCGACTTCAAAAAGGGTTGTGTTCGCAGGGCAACACCTAAAATTGTTTGTGTGCCCCTTTAACGTAATGGAGCAGTCCTGAGACCCAGATACACCACTGCTACTCCCGAGAGATGACACAGGTTCCACATGAGAAAAACCATATAGGCTAGGGTTGCCAATCCCCAGATGGGGGCAGAGGATACCCCAGTTTGGAGGCCCTTCCCCCCCTTCAGTGTCATCAGAAAGCAGGGGGGAGGGAAATGTCTGCTGGGCACTCCATTATTCCCTATGGAGACTGATTCCCTTAGAGTATAATGGAGAATTGATCTGCAGGTATCTGGGACTCTGGGGTGGGGCTATGTTTTAAGGTAAAGGCACCAAATTTGCAGCATAGCATCCAAGGCCTCTCCTCAAAATACCCTCCAATTTTCAAAAGGATTTGACCAGAATTGGACCCCAAAAGAAGGTGCCCTTATCCTTTATTATTTCTAATGGAGGGACGGCATTTAAAAGGCGTGTGGTCCCTTTAAATGTGATGGCCAGAACTCCCTTCGGAGTTCAATTATGCTTGCCACAACCTTGCTCCTGGCTGCACCCCCAATATCTCCTGGCTCCACCCCCAAAGTCCCCAGATATGTCTTGAATTGGACCTGGCAACTCTTGAGAATCATATTGAAGCAGTAATTTGTAAATTTGTCCTAATAAATGGTCTTTAGATTGTGAAAGCGCTTAAAGCATCAAGAATTTTAACGACGAGCGCTACTAACGCCATCCTGGAAACACAAATTATATCTTAATTATATTGTCATATATTTTTAAATAATGCTTTATTGTAATGATTTTGTAATAATTTTATTGTAATAATTCAACATTGTTGTTTTACAGTTTTACTTGTTGTTTAGCTGCCCTGAGCCCAACTGGGGAGGGCGGGGTATAAATGCAAATAATAAATAATAAATAAATAATATAGGCTGCAGATTCTTCTACAAATACAATTGCCAGGCAAACTGGCCTTTGATTAAACTTTCTCTCCAATACATGAGGTGAGTTCCTGGTCAGCTCACCTCAATGTTTATTGACAAAATGAATCTGGACCACCACGCCTGCAGTGGATTTATGGTGCACATTCCAATGGCACAGTCTGTTTCCTCCCTCTGATACCTGGGGGTGCTGACTTCATCTCATCGGGTGGAGTCCCCGCTGGAAATGGGCACAAACCAGGAAAACAGTCTCACGAACCATGAACCTCCACAAACCTTTCCGTTCATCCAAGAGGGGCAGGGGTTTTCGACTGACTGTATACCACGGTGTATAGACCTGGCTACCACACTGTTATGATGCTTATCAAAAACCTGCACCCCTGTAGACCAGGCCTGTGCAGCACACATGAGCTGCGCATGTTTTGTGGCATCCTGCAGATTCCTCAATCCTCCTAATTTTCCTGCTTGCCAGGAATGTACAGGCCACGGGATATGACTGGAGGACTAAGTTTGGCCTGGTATGTCACCCGTTTCTCAAGGAAATGTGTCATTCCATAAGGCAGCTGCATGGGAAAGAGTTCCGTCCATCTAGATGAAATCTTGCCAGGGGATTTGGTACAGCTCTGCAGCACAGTGCTAGGTGGAGCAGTGGCTACCACAGTGGAAAGAACCCCGTCAAAAAGCTGGGCTCACTACGCTTGCATTTGCTGTTGAACAAGAACAAAAATCGTGCAGCAAAGTATATCAGCTTTCTGCTAAAATTGCATCTGCCTGAAATTTTGCAGAAAAAAGAAAGTATCTGAATTGCAAAAAAAAAAAAAAAGTTCACGTTACTTTGAAACCCTACTTTGAAGCCGAGTGATCCCTGAGGCTGTCTGTGTATATTACAAAAGTAATGAAGTAGTTGTATCCATCTTGCATACTTTTTTAATTCATCCAACATCTCCACAAAATGTACTCTTCACCACCCAAATGAGTGGATACCTCTGTTAGTTATAGATTCTAAAAGTGATATAAACCCGCAGACATTCTCTTTTTTAACATGAAACACGATGGTGCTTAGCTACAACGTTGAGAACATTTATGCACTCATATAGCATTGGTGCTAACACACTGTACATATGAACAAGAATAGTAACACGGACCTTGCCAAAAGTTTCATCCATTCATAAATTCTACAAACTTTGATTCAAACACAGCAACATTTGCACTTCTACCCAATATACCGTTCCTAGTTTTCTACAACCAAAATTGAAGGGTACATTAAAATCTATGAAAAAGGTCACTGAAGAATATGAACTCAAAGGAAAGTTTCTATCAGTTTTCTACCAATCATCCAATATTTTGCTGTTATTTGTCTCATGTGTCCACTGGGAGAAAGAAGTCTCATAAGAGCAAACTTACAACTGTGGTACTATGGGGCAAACACCACCTCACCCTCTATCTAGAAGAAATCATTCATCTTCCATATTTGTCCAGCCATGTATCACAGTGCACAATATACAGTAGCTGGGGCAGCTACCACGGTGATGCAGACTTGGTCAAAAACTTGTTGATTGTCATCTGGATGTAAAGCCATATCAGCTAAGCCTTTTTGCCTAATAGATCTACACAAAATTATGAATTCAAACATCCACAGTTCGATGGGAAAGGGATGTTTCTATTTTCCAAAATGTCAACTGAAATATTTAGACTACTTTCAAGCATGCCAATCTACTTCTTTGTACGCACTGTGACATCGGCTCCTATCATTGCATTGAAGGTCATTGCTAAAGATCCCCCAATAATTTTTTTTGCTTTGTTCGTTTTGCAGTGGTCCCTATGGTTATAGAGGGATGCCTCCACAAGAAGGGGTCTCAGAAGTCCCATCATACACCCTCAGATCCCTGCATCAGGCCTCAAATACACATACTACAATGGATGTCTTGTTGAATTAGTTAGTATGGATCCAGATGTTCACAAGCCAACATACATCTCAGAATTCTGACTGCTGTTTCCTTATTACTCAAACACACATACACACATATGACTGCTGATTTGCAGGAGTGAACAAATTGCACGCATTTCATCATGCACATTCATCATTGAAAGTCTTGTTCCAACCTTACTTTATGCTCAGGACCAAGCCACAAATGGTTTACAATTAAGATTCATTATGTTCATGCCTTTATTTGGATAGCCCAGGTAAGCCTGACGTTATCAGCTCTTGGAAGCTAAGCAGGATTGGCCCTGGTTAGTATTTGGAAGAGAGATCAGCAAGAAATACCAGGATCATTGTGCAGAGCCAAGCAATGGCATAAAAACATAAGAGAAGCCATGCTGGATCAGGCCAATGGCCTATCCAGTCCAACACTCTGTGTCCCACAATGGCCAAAAAACCCAGATGCCATCAGGAGGTCCACCAGTGGGGCCAGGACACTAGAAGCCCTCCCACTGTTGCCTCCTCCAAGCACACAGAATACAGAGCATCTCTGCCCCACACAGAGAGTTCCATCTATAAGAACATAAGAGAAGCCATGTTGGATCAGGCCAATGGCCCATCCAGTCCAACACTCTGTGTCACACAGTGGCCAAAAAACCCAGGTGCCATCAGGAGGTCCATCAGTGGGGCCAGGACACTAGAAGACCTCACACTGTTGCCCCTCCCAAACACCAAGAACACAGAGCACCAAGAATACAGAGGTGCCAAAAGCACCTCTGAATGTCTCTTGCCTTGAAAACTCTACAGGGTCGCCATAAATAAGGTGTCACTTGACAGCGAAGAAAAAAATCATGAATAAGGCTAGATGATAAGATATGAAAATACTTCTCCGGAGAATTAGTATTCTTTGTTTTTGCATGGAGACACATCACTGTGCTCCTGGGGGCAGCACTGTGATTAACACTCATACAAATTCCCCCAGGCTCAAAAGGAGAAGTAGAAGAAAATAACATAATTGATAACCAAGTTCAATAAGGCAACTACATCCATCATGAATGTGTGAAGCAGTTCTTGACTAGGATCTGAAATGAAGCAAACAAATTTCTTTCCCCTTTTTTGAGCTTCAATAAGCAGCTAAAATATTCTATAGGAATTTCACAATTTTCTATACAGACCTATCTCACATAATAGAGCATGAATGAATGAAAGTTTAATACGGTCAAAGACCAATCAATTAAATACAAATAACTTAATAAGATACAGTCAGGCAATACTATAATGGCAATAAAACATACACAGTATAAAATATAATTAGGCAATACTATAATGAGAATAAAACATAGACAGTATAAAATATAATTTCCTCCCCAAAAACA
Organism: Heteronotia binoei; assembly: GCF_032191835.1. Taxonomy (NCBI): domain Eukaryota; kingdom Metazoa; phylum Chordata; class Lepidosauria; order Squamata; family Gekkonidae; genus Heteronotia; species Heteronotia binoei. The sequence continues at coordinate 8,136,079 of NC_083237.1, read as the reverse complement.
CTGATTAAATTCCAGAACCAAGGTGTTCAGTTGGGTATTTCCCTTAGGAATTGCTTCCGGAGACTTATAGCTCGCGAAGCTATAAGATACAGTCAGGCAATACTATAATGGGAATAAAACATACACGGTATAAAATATAATTAGGAAATACTATAATGAGAATAAAACATAGACAGTATAAAATATAATTTCCTCCCCAAAACACTGATTAAATTCCAGAACCAAGGCGTTCAGTTGGGTATTCCCCTTAAGAATTGCTTCCGGAGACTTATAGCTCGCGAAGCAAATTTTGCCACACATAAGGTGGTTCCTTTGTTCCTATCAGCCAATAATTTGTCTAGCTGAAATAATAATAGAGCATGACTCGGAATTCGAGGTGGAAAATCTTGGCTCAAATCTTGCCTCAGCCATGATGCTAGTTGGACATGTCATTGTCCCTAAGCTAGGGCTGCCAAGTTCCCAGGCCAGGTTGGGGTTCTCCCACCCAGAAGGTTCCCAGCCTGCCAGCCCACATTGGATCCTCCCCCAACATCGCTGGCACAATGACATCATTCACAAGTGACATCATTGTGCTGGCGTGTGCCAGCTGCTCTAGGAGTTTCAGGGGAAACTCTATGGTTTTCCTGGATGCTCTAGCAATTTGGAAGGGAAAACTCTATGGTAAAATAGGTACCATAGAATTTTACCTCCCAAATTGCTAGAGCATCTGGGAAGACCATAGAGTTTTCCTGGAAGCTCCTAGAGTTGCCAGCACACAATGTTGCCGGCACGATGGCATTACTTGCAAGTGATGTCATCACACTGTGCATGCTGAGCGCAGCTGAAAACAGTCCCCCATCAGAGGTCACAGGGAACTTGGCAACCCTACCCTAAGCCTAGGGCCCGACAGCTGATACTGAGATTGTAAAGTATTGGCCTACCTGCCAGAGTTCTTGGGAAGATTTATACTGTAAACCATCTTGAGCTCAGAAAGGAAGAAAGGTGGCTAATAAAACAATGAATGAATGCTGCAAAAAAAGTTTATTAAATACTGGGAACATTATGTCGCTATGATTATATGTCTGCCTCTTTACTTATTCAACATACCTTTGTGTATTTTAGCAGATTTTTGCCCCAACCTGGATGGCCCATGTTAGCCTAGTCTCGTCAGATCTCAGACGCTAAGCAGAGTTCTCCCTGGTTAATACTTGGATCAGAGACAACCAAGGAAGGTCCAGAGTTTCTATGCAGAGGCAGGCAATGGCAAACCACCTCTGTTCATCTCCTGCCTTGAAACCCCTACAAGGTTACTGGAAGTCCTCTGCAACTTGATGGTATTTTCCACCACCATCTTTATTTCTATTTCAAATTATCTCACCGATCTGGACCTCTATGTGACTGACACTAAAACTCAGAAAAGCAAACTTGAAAGCACGCAGATCCCAATGGCAAATGATGAAATATCAAAACAATCAAATCCACTATCAAAAAGAGAGACAGATTTTTAAAAAAAAAAAAGAAAATATAAATTTGAGAAATCCTTACCAAAGTCTTTCAAAAACAAAAAATATTCTAATGAGTATTAAGCAAGCATGCGCATCTCTGTGTGAACTGTGTATGACTTTCTTAAGTGTATGTGCGCATCTCTCTGTCCACCAATCCATGCTCGGTTCAACAGCTTTAAACATTATATATTGGTACATGGCTGCAACATTTCAAGCTAAGCGCCTGGGCATCAGCCACTCAATCCTTTGCATCTTTATGTCATACTATATAGTCTTGGAACCACAACAGAAGTTTTTGTCGGGGTTTGAATCATTGTGGATATTATAGCAGCACAGTGATTTGGAGCCATGCAAATACCACCTGCAGTCACCAAGAAAACACAGCCTGGGATGAAGGAACTTCATATTGCCTTCAAAAAAGACAGAGATGAGGGATATTGCATTTATAAAAACTGGAGACTTTGGAGAAAAACCTAGCTGGTGACATTACTTTCTAAGAAAGCAGCTTTAGAAAGGGGCTGTTACACCACTGCTCAGCCAGGCAAGAGGATTTTAGACAGCTATGTATCACAGTGATGACTGGAACTACCACAGTGAAATGCAGTGTATCAAAAAGGCAAGGACGTCAATAGGGCTGCTTGGATTCTCTGACCCCAGACTCTGTTTCCTGCCAGACAGTAAGAGAATGGCAGGCAGAAAAATGATGTCAGCGATGGTGTGACATCACTTCCAGGGAAAACCTGGAAGTAACATCTGTCCTCTCTTGGAATTGCTAAAAACTCTATGGTTTTATCACAGAGATCCAGAAATTCCTAGAGAGCTGTTATGTCATTTCCGAGTTTCCCACAAAAGGGAACATCACATCACTGCTGGTATCCCCGGTGTCCCTACTGCCTCCTAATTCCCACCACTTGTCAGCTGTCAACCCTAACAAGGTTTCAGAAATGTAATAAAAAAGTAGCACAACGTTATGTTGGCAGAGTGATACAGGAGAGTATTCAAAAAATGGGATGTGTGCCACCCCTCACAATGCTTGGCTATATCCTAAAAAGAAACCACTCAGAAATCCAGATTCACCTGTACTGATTTTGGGGAAGGTGAAGAAGGTTTCATAACATGATATTAAATGAGATAGATTATATTTGTCTTCCACTGTATGGCAAGTGATTTGTGAGAAACATCTTGCCACTGTGTTCTAATTCTGCTCCAATTTCACATACAAACACATCAAAAGTCATGTGCGCACGCACACACACCATGGTAAAGCACAATAAGAAGGTGCATGCACAAACCACAGGATGCAATTTAAGACAATTTCAAGGAGTTGATGAAAACCATGATAGAGGTTTACAAGATTATACATGGGATGTCCTTTTCTCCCTTTCTCACAATACAAGAACGCGTGGGCATTCAATGAAATTGCTGAGCAGTCAGGTTAAAACGGATAAAAGGAAGTACTTCTTCACCCAAAGGGTGATTGACATATGGAATTCACTGCCACAGGAGGTGGTGGCAGCTACAAGCATAACCAGCTTCAAGAGCGGATTGGATAAAAATATGGAGCAGAGGTCCATCAGTGGCTATTAGCCACAGAGAGAGAGAGAGAGAGTGTGTGTGTGTGTGTGTTTGTATATTGGCCACTGTGTGATACAGAGTGTTGGACTGGATGGGCCATTGGCCTTATCCAATATGTCTTCTCTTATGTTCTTATGTAAAACCAAACATTATTTCAAGGGCTCAAAGTTGCTATTTGCCATGGCCATCAAATTACAGTTCCAACAGAGTAGGGTTCATCATCCACAACTAACCCATTCCTGGCTGTATTCTAACTGGGATGTATAAGAAAGTCCCCAAACAAACCACATCAGTGATACTTTTGCTATTGTTATGTTCCTACTTGTTGGACCTAAATGCAGAATATAAAGACATATCAAAAGGGGAACCTAGCTGTTTCTGCTGGGAAGATAAGATATGCTTTCAGAGCATTTAAAAAAAATCATTCTCTATTAAAAGTGTCCACTGAGCTGGGCCAGGGGAGGGGGTCTGGCTCTACACCAAACCCCCTTGATGCAATACCTGTCAAAAACCCAGACAACCACAAATTGCAGCTGCATATCTTGTGATGCTCCAAGTTGCCCATAGAAGAAGAAGAATTGCAGATTTATACCCCGCCCTTCTCCCTGAATCAGAGACTCAGAGTGGCTTACAATCTCCTATATCTTCTCCCCCCCACACACAACAGGCACCCTGTGAGATAGGTGGGGCTGAGAGGGCTCTGACAGCAGCTGCCGTTTCAAGGACAACTTCTGCCAGGGCTATGGCTAACTCAAGGCCATTCCAGCAGGTGCAAGTGGAGAAGTAGGGAATCAAACCCGGTTCTCCCAGATAAGAGTCCACGCACTTAACCACTACACCAACCATTGATTCTGGACTTCTAGACATCTATAAGACTCCAGTGTGGTGATAACCAGTGTGGAACCATGGGAAGACTGGAAGACTAGGACCTTGGGTGAGTCAAGTTCAAATCCCCACTTCTACCATGGAAGCTCGCTGGGTGATTTTGGGCCTGTCATAACCTCTCATCCTAGCTTACCTCACAGCATGGTTACTATAAGAAAATGGAGGAGAGGGGAATGATGTTCAAAGCTGCTTTGAATCTTGACTAGGGAGAAAAATTGAATATAAATATATAAAAGTGGGCTATAAATCAATAAATGCATACCTAGTACAAGCCTTTTTTTCTTTGCTGTCTGACCATCAGGACTTGTAAAACATGGTGAGTACAAGAAATGGCTGGTGGACTTAGGGTTGCCAAGTCCAACTCAAGAAATATCTTGGGACTTTGGGGGTGGAGCCAGGAGCAAGGGTGTGACAAGCATGATTGAACTCCAGAAGGAGTTCTGGCCATCACATTTAAAAGGACCACATGCCTTTAAATGCCTTCCTTCCATAGGAAATAATGGAGGATAGGTACCTTCTTTGGGAGCTCATAGAATTAGACACACTGGTCCAAACTTTTTGAAAATTTGGGAAATTTTTGAGGAGAGGCACTGGATACTATGCTGAAATTTTAGTGCCTCTAACTCAAAAACCAGCTCTCCCCCCCAGAACTCCAGATACCCACATATCAATTCTCCATTATATCCTATGGGAATTGGTCTCCATAGGGAGTAATGGAGTGCCCAGCAGACATTTTCCTTCCCACCACACACTTTCTGATAACCCTGAAGCAGGGGGAGGGCCTCTAAACTGGGGATCCCCTGCCCCCAGCTGGGGATTACCAACCCTAGGTGGACTGCATGCCAGTTGGTAGATCACAAGATGCTCAGGGCCAGTGTTCCCTCTAAGCTGAGTTAGTTTAAGCTAGCTCACATTTTTTTAGCCTCTGTCTTAGCTCAGGAAGAATGACCCCAGAACACAGTTTATGGAGTAGCTCACAACTTCAATGCCAGTAGCTCACCAAGCAGAATTTTTGCTCACAAGACTCCACAGCTTCGAGGGGCTATTGTTCAGGACAGAGGTTAAATCAAGACAATCACTCCATGAGACAACTGCACCAGAAACACGTCAAACCACCAAGACTATTGCCTTCCAAGGGATTTTGCAAAGCTCTGAAGCATGGTGATAATTGGGGGAGCAGCTACCACAGTGAAATGAGCCCGATCAAAAAGGTGGTCGTTTGCTGCACAGTGTTGATACAGCACCACGCTCAGGAAAGTGTTAAAATTCAAAAAATTGAAGTGCAAACTTCACTGTGAAATGCAGTAGTGCGGAACACTTCTAGAAATAAAGACCTTGAATCAATCAAGTATCTACTTTTTAGACTTTTTTTTTAAAAAAATCCTCCTAAACTCAACCATGCTAATAACTGTGAACATCAAAAAACGAACAGGAATGTAGCAAGGGCAACTTGAGAACATAGTCCACCCCAACTCCTTTCAGCTCGTCTTCATTCATATCCTCATTCTATAAAGGGCCACATCCCCATGCTAGAATCTCACTTGATAGGGTTAATCAATTCCCAGTTGGGGGCAGGGGATCAATCAGTTGGTATCTGGGGCTCTGGAGGAGCTGTTTTTTGAGGTAGAGACATCATATTTTCAGCATAGCACCTGGTGCGTCTCCTTAAAAAATCCCCCAAGTTTCAAAAAGATGAGCCCCCAAAGAAGGTGCCTTCATCCTCCATTATTTCCAATGAAGGGAAGGCATTTAAAAGAAACGCGGTCTCTTTCAATGTGATGGCCAGAACTCCCTTCGGAGTTCAGTTGTGCTTGTCACAACCTTGTTCCTCTCTTCACCCCCCAAATCCCCAGATATTTCCTGAGTTAGGCCTGGTAACCCTACACCTGCATCAATGACGATGATACACAAAAACTGTTTGGATGTGTCTGAATGAATGTGTACATGTGCCTATTTGCTTCATTATGCTGCTTCCCCACCCCCAACCCCACCATGATTAGGGTGTTTTTTAACAACTGTATTCCTACCACATACCAATTAAATCCCAAGAGGTTCCTATGGCTTCACTAGGATCACTCAAGAGTAGACCCTTTCATGGCCACATTTTAGAATCCCATCGGAAAACAGCAGATACCTTATGCATGCGATCCATATTAAAACAAGCCTTCCTTGTTCTCTGGTTGGGACACGGGAATCCCTCACATCCAGATCCCATTGTCCACCACTTCTCCAAAGGGCAATGGGAGAAAAATATAAACAGCATCAGTGTCACGTGTGCCATTACATCACTTCCAGAGGAAAACAAAAGTGCCAGAGGGTAGCTCAAGGAATGACTGGAAGCTGTATGGTTATAGAGTTTTTGGTGATCCCTACAGCTAGTCTCCGTACATTCTGAGTTTTCCCTGGAAGTGACATAATGGCACGCATGATTTCGTAACTCCGTCCCACATCTCTGCCCCCAGTCTTCTGCCAGGCGTGGTCTAGTAACCCTACTCCCAAATACATATTTGTATGGAGCTCTTTTTTGTCAAGCCATGTGTCACAGTGTAGAATATGGTAGCTACCACATTGATGGACGCTCTGTCAAAAACCTGTTCTGGCAACTGGATTCCATGCTGGACCTGTTTATCACTCATATCAAGACAATGTCTTTTAATATGCTACATTCAGCTATCACTAACCACTCAATTGAGAAGAAGCAAAACTGGTTTGACTGGCCTCATCCTGGAATAGTTTCATCATCACTTTTCTCAGTTCTCTCGGAAGAGCAATTATCTTACACTTGGTGCATTGTAGGCTAAAGTCAGAACAAATGCCTTGCCTCATGCATTTATATTAGGGTTGCCAATCCCCAGCTGGGGGCAAGGGATACCCTGGTTTGGAGGTGCTCTCCCTACTTCAGGGTCATCAGAAAGCAGGGGGGGATGTCTGCTGGGCACTCCATTATACCCTATGGAGATTGATTCCCATAGGGTATAATGGAAAATTGATCAGTGGGTATCTGGGGCTCCAGAGGGGAAGTTTTTTGAGGTTGAGGCACCAGACTTTCCACATAGCATCCAGTGCCTCTCCTCAAAACATTCCCAAATTTTCAAAGTTAGTGGACCAGTAGGTCCAATTCTATGAGCCCCCAAAGAAGGTGCCCCTATCCTCCAATATTTCCTATGGAAGGAAGGCATTTAAAAGGAGCACGGTCCCTTTAAATGTGATTGCCAGAACTCCCTTTGGAGTTCAGTTGTGCTTGTCACACCCTTGCCCCTGGCTCCAACCCAAAATTGTCTCCTGACTCCACCCCCAAGGTCTGATATTTCTTGAGTTGGACTTGGCAACCCTAATTTATATGGAGCGTTTTCACACTGACCTTAATCGGGAGCGACGTCCCTCTTCACCGCGCAGCGTCTGCGCAGATTTCGCACTAATTGCTCCGCAGAACCCGGAAGAGCCACAAAGTCCCGCGACTTTTGCGTCACAAATGTAAACTGGAAGCCGCAGGACTTTGCGGCTCTTCCGGGTTCTGCGGAGCAATTAGTGCGAAATCCACGCAGACGCTGCACGGTGAAGAGGGACGTCGCTCCCGATTAAGGTCAGTGCGAAAACGCCCACAGTCTTCTTAAATGTTTTGTATTTGTTAAGCTGTGTATCATGGTGCATACTACAGTGGGGGCTACCACAGTGATGGATGCTCAGTCAAAAACCAGCTCTGATTATCCAGGGACCAACAGTTTCCACATTAAATCTGTTTATCACTGCTTGAAGGCAGTGCTTTTCAGCAGGCTATATCAAACAGTCACCAACCATCTAAGCCAGAAAAGGCTCCACTGGCTTCACTAGCCTTCATCCTAGAATAAATGGTTCCTTCATCACCTTTTAGAATTCTGAGAAGTGCAAATCTCTTACATGTGGGGTTTCCCAGGCAAAGATCAGAAGGGGTAAGATTGCCAACTCTGGGTTGGCAAAATTCCTGGAGATTTAGAGAGACTGTGGGGCAGGGCTTTGGGAAGAAAGGGGCCTCAGGAGGTTATAGCGCCATAAAAGTTCACCCTCCAAAGCAGCCATTTTCTCTATGCAAACCGATCTCTGTATTCTGGAGATCAGTTATAATTCTGGGAGATCACCAGGCCCCACCTGAAGGAGAACCAATTTGCCTGTGTAAATGTTGGAACTGATTTCCTGATAATACTATGAGCCTTGGTTCCAGAGACATAATCACGTGGTCAAAGAAAAAGATGGTCGAAACACATGAAGATAAGAAAACCTAGGAAGCGTGTTACCACGTTTTTGAATCCATGCACATGAATAATCAACAGAAAAACAGTCTTGATTCATTCTTCCAAGCCTACGCTTAATTCAAAGACTGTTGACTTTGTCGGTTGGGTACACTGCAAACTTTGCATGTTGTACACAGAAGTAATTGCTGTTTAAAGTTGCAAAACGTTGCATGTTTTCCTCAGAAGTATTGTTGTTAAAAAGTTGACTGTCGTATTTCCCCTTTAAACGCTAACATAAATACTAAATATAGTACAGAGTTTAATTAAGCACTGATATGATATTGTGGAGGGTGTGTAATTCATATATTAAGCTGTGTTACACTAGCTGAAATTATTGTTTGCATAGTAGTTTTTCAAATCCTCCCACGTTTTTCTCAACCTTGGCTGTGTTTCCTTTGTTTAATTGCCCACCTGAAAGATGGCAGTTCTAATATTTGAACAGCATTCCTGAATCTTCCATATTTGTCAAGCCATGTATCATGGTGGATACTATTACGTTGGGAGCTACCACAGTGAAGAATGTTCAGTCAAAAACTCTGATTAGCAATGGACTCCTGGATCCCATACCATGTCTGTTTCACCACTCACACGAAGACAAGAAGATGATGATATTGGATTATATCCCGCCCTCCACTCCGAAGAGTCTCAGAGTGGCTCACAATCTCCTTTCCCTTCCTCCCTCACAACAGACACCATGTGAGGTAGATGAAGATATTGGATTTATATCCTGCCCTCCACTCCAAAGAGATCGGCTCACAATCTCCTTTCCCTTCCGCCCCCACAACAGACACCCTGTGAGGTAGATGAAGATATTGGATTTATAACCCGCCCTCCACTCCGAAGAGTCTCAGAGTGGCTCACAATCTCCTTTACCTTCCTCCCCCACAACAGACACCCTGTGAGGTGGGTGGGGCTGGAGAGGGCTCTCACAGCAGCTGTCCTTTCAAGAACAACCTCTGCCAGAGCTATGGCTGACCCAAGGCCATTCCAGCACGTGCAAGTGGAGGAGTGGGAAATCAAACCCGGTTCTCCCAGATAATAGTCCGCACACTTAACCACTACACCAAACTGGCTCTCACTACAAAACTTTCTAATATACAACACCAGTTATCCAGGTCAGAAAAGGCTCCACTAGCTTGCTTTTCCTCTTCCAGAAAGCCATGGTCCCAGGATCACCACCTTAGAATTCTATTAAACGATAGGAAATATCTTACATCTCAGCTACCATGGGCCAAAGTCCATATCTCTGAACAACATTCCTGAATCCTCCATATTTGTCAAGCCATGTATCATGGTGCCTACTATTATGGCCTGAGCTACCACAGTGACAGATGCTCTATCAAAAAACATGCTCTGATTATCTGTGGACAGCTGACTCCAATGCTGTAGCTGCTAAATCCACTCATCCGTCGCATACATAACCTGTGTAATGGCAACGTACTTTTATATCCTTACAAAATATTTCATGTTCAGGAAGAAAAGGCAGCCACGGAGAAGAGATGGAAAATGTGCCACATGATGTATCTAGTTAATGGGAATATCATCTCAGTCACAAATATATGACCGGAGCCCGCTACCTGTGGGTGTCCTGTTACTTCAAGGCATGACTCAACTGCTTTCCCCCTCTGCCACCAGGGTGGGCAAGAATGAAGATTCCACTTGTCTTTCATTGGCTGCTCAAGTTCAGTGCCCTCTTGGGATTGGCTGCCTGCCTCTGGCAGGCAGGTCTCTAAGGCTGGAGCATGTGTGGATATAGCCCACTTTTGGCTACTGTGGGTTTTCAGCTTTGGGTTGTCTGTTTGTTTTGCAGGGTTCCCTTCACAAGCAAGCAAGGCAAAAGGGGGGGGGGGTGTTGCTGGCTGCTGCTGATGCTTTCCTTGAAGGGTTTTTTTTTTTAAAAAAAAGGTGCGCACTCACAGAGGGTCCCAAGAGTTGGTTGCAGGAACTTTTGTGAGAGGAGCCTTGCAAAGTGCACCTAAGCTTTTGGGACGAGCACCGCTCCTCTGAAGACCACACAACACCATGCAGCGGTGGCTTGCTCTTTTTGCCTGCTTGGCTTTTGTGCTGCTGGCAGCCCTTTGCAGAGGGCAAGATTTTGACCTGGGAGATGCACTCGAAGCTGAACCTACACCTACAAAGACGCCAGATCCAGGACCCAAAAAGCCAACATCTGATGATGAATTTAGCTTAGAGGATGCCCTGGATGAACCCAGTCAACCTCAGCAGCCTGGAGGTCATGGAGGAGGATTCAGTGATAGTGACTTAATTGATGGGAGTCTGCCTCCACAAAAGCTAGAGGGCCATGCTTCTAACCCATCTGCAGGTGGACCAGGTGCAGATCCCACCACTGGTAAGACTGCTCAAGACAGTGGGATGCTAGCTGGCATTGTTAGCTCAGTAGTAGCGGCAGTGGCTGGGGCTGTGTTGGGCTTCATAGCTTACCTGAAGAAAAAGCTTTAAGCAAGTGAAGAAAAAGCTCTGCTTTAAAGCAAGTGATGAAGAGAATGTTCATATGGAAAGCCAACAGGGAGCACTTGCTGAGCCACCTGTTCAACACACTCTTTTACAGAAAGCGTAATGGAGTTTAAAGGGAAGTTCAGCAAAACTGTGCACGTTCCCCTGACAAGTACCACAGAGTGCCAACAGCAAAACTTGGAGCTGTAGAAGAGACTTAAAATAATTGTGCTGGAATGTCTTTGAGAGGGAGCAGGATGCTCTAACAAATCAAACAACTTGTGTCATCTGTGACAAACTGTGAAGCATTTTCCCTTTCGTCTTTGGCTTCAATGAACGTTTTAGGCTTATGAACCAGACAGAAGTTATTGACCGGGTTTGCATCAGTGTGGAAACTACGGGGGCACAGTGATTTCCAGGCATACAAATACTAACAGCCAAGTCTGGGTCATTCATGAAATGCAGATTGGGATCAACCAACAAAAGAAAGCAAACACACAGTCTGTTATGACTCAGTTTCCATGGCTCACTGGAAAGCAATAAGTTATTGACTATCATAGTCATGTGATAGTCCTTTCTCTGATGAAGAGGGCTTTGCCTCTCAAAAGCTCACACTCTGAAAATCTTGTCCATCTTTTAGGAGCTACTGGAGCTGAATCCAGCCTTTCTCCAAGCAGTGTGCATAATGGCATCACAACAATCCCATGGAGGAAATGACTGGGTTGAAACATACAGTTAACTTCTGAATGCTTATTGTCTGAATAAGGTTTTGAACTCAGCAATATCCCATGCCCATATCTCAGTTCAGTATACCATTAGAACATAACAGCTGCAGAATCAGATTAATGAACTATCTAGTCCGTTATCCAAACAGATTCCCCTGGTCCATACTGACTCTTTAAGGGCTAGGTGTCCTTGCTGCAGAGAACATGGAGACCTGACAGATTCAAAAGAACCATGCACTGAGTGACCATAAACAAAAGATTGGCATAATTTATAAACTGGTTAAACTATAATATAGGGATTAAGAGAATGTATGCCACAACTATAAATGCATTACTTGGGAATAAATTCCATTATACCTACCCAGACATTCCCCATGCGCTGAACCCTACCCAGCTTCATGACTTTTGGATAAAGTTGATAGTATATGTGAGAAGGAAAATGGATAGTAATGGGGGCTAGCAAAGAAAAACATGAGCTGGAAAGACAGGAAGAAGAGGGAGACATGAGATGAGAGAGGAGCAAGCAGGAAGGGAAACTGACACAATTAGATTCAGAATTGTGAGCAGAAGCTTTGAAAACTCAAAAAAAAAAGTTTGCTTTATATCCCATGGTCAAAAGTATTGTCATCCAAGTCTTGTCTATCAAGAACTTCAAGGCACTGAAAAAGTAAGTAGTTCAACTCACCCTTCACAGTGAAGGTCAAGTAGATAAGGACAGTAATGACATCTCATTTTCTGATGAAGAAAAGCATACAGACCTGATATCCTTCAGGAGTAAGCAAATGTTGTTGATCTGTTGCCTCACAAGAACAAAGCAACTTTCAAATCCACTAACTTAATAAATGCCAAGGTGCAGAAAGTTGCCATTATCAAAAACTGCTGACTGAAAAAAATGACAAATTCAAGCATGTGCACTTAAACTTTTTCTCCCTCTCAGTAACAGGCACATACATCCCAGTTCTTCAGTAATCTATATATGACTGAATAATGAGCCTTCAACTCACAATCATCTCATGAAAACCATATGGATTGGGTTGCCAAGGCAAGAGATGAGTGGAGGAGGCTTGCCGTTGCCTTCCTCTGCATAGCAAGCCCAGTCTTCTTTGGTGGACTTCCATCCAAGAATTAACCATGTTGACCTTGTTTACCTTTCAAGTTGTGATGAGTTCAGGCTAACCTAGGCTGTTTGGGCTGCTCATCCATAAATATCCATCTCCATAATTTTGTACACAGTATATGCTCTATATATACAGTATACCATATACTGTGCTGAGGATATGTCTAACTCAGCACAGAGTCCTCTCTTTCTCCTCTCTCACAGTTCTTTGTCTCTGAACATCTCACATCTGTCCTAGATGTCATACAAATCTCAAGATAAGCACAGCCAAGCTGCCATCTAAAATCCCTTAGAATGCCACACTGGAGGATAAAATGGGCATCTTGTGGCTGTCTCAAAGCATCCAAAATTAATCTTCTACAGGAAGCCTGTTCTAATTTGGTTTCCTCTGACAGTTTAAGCACCAGGATGTTAGCTGCACAGATGAGATGAGATGACAAAAATAAAGAATGGAATGGGGGATGGGACAGTAAAGAAAGCAAGACTTCCCCCTTTGGTTTCTCAAAAGTAAGCTTAAACAAGGCTTGTAAGAAGGAAATTTAGGAATAACTCAAAGAGAAATCTCACTTCACAGTGACTTTTCCCTTAGTGTTTATATGGTGCTAAGTTCCAAAAACAGAAAGTTAGTTCACCAGGAAAAGCATATGCACTGATTGGAACTATGGGACAGCCACCTTTTCACTTTTTCCATTCTCTTTTCAGCCATTTTTATTCACTCCTCCTCTACTGGTTTGCCTATGGAAAGTTAAACAAATCCTCACCAAATGCAAATATGCAAATTAAGCCATTTATGCTGCCTCTGCCATTGATAAGGAAGGGTATGCTGGGCCTTCTAACCCCATCACAGATCCACTGGCAATCATAATCAAGCTGCTCGCCATTCAGGAGCATTTATAATTTATATTTTCTATATACTTTTACAGTTCTAGGGTTGGATCCAGTCAGCTATGTCCAGTTCTCCTCCTTTCCTACATGGCTTTTGCCCTTGAAGGCCTCATGATCAACAGATGAGCCTTTTTTGAGTGATCCCTCTTTCACCAGCAGAAAGGCTGTTTGGATCCAATTAGGACTACCATTCCCTCACCTCCAAATGGGAGCTTCCTGCTCCCTGTGGAGGGGAAATGATGGGGAATTAGGAGGGGGGGTGGTAGAATATCACCAGTGTCCTGCACCCCTTGACCCCAGAAGTGATCCCAGTGTATTGCCAAGGAACAATAGGGACATATTGGCATTTGGACACAACTTTAGGTTAAATCATAGAGTTCTGGCCAAATGCCAGAATGTCCAGAGCATCCCCAAGTAAGGTGCTGACATCACTTTTAGGAGCACAGAGAATGACATCAGAGTGTAAGCAGCCACCTCGTTATGTCACCTTAGGGTTGCCAAGTCCAATTCAAGAAATATCTGGGGACTTTGGGGGTGGAGCCAGGAGTCATTGGGGGTGGAGCCAGGAGCAAGGGTGTGACAAGCATAATTGAACTCCAAAGAGAGTTTTGGCCATCACATTTCAAGGGACTGCACATCTTTTAAATGCCTTCTTTCCATAGGAAATAATGAAGGATAAGGGCACCTTCTTTGGGGGCTCATAGAATTGGACTAGGGGGTCCCCTGCCCCCACCTGGGGATTGGCAACCCTATGTCACCTGCTAGGGCCCCTGCTGCCTGTAACTTCCCCCAAGTTGCCAGGCCCTGTCCAACAACTGTAGATCTACCCGATAAGGTCTAGAAAATTCCCGCTTTTCAAACAATCTAATATGTTCAGGGAGCTAAATTCTTGTTCCTGAATCCAATGTCTACATAAAATAACTGATGCACCAGCCCCACATATGGTGTAAGCTGGAAGAAGAACACAGAACCAAATGCGGGCATGATTTTCCGAGTCTAAATCACATGTCATCCATGGCAGAAGCCTTCATATAGGACTACATAATTCCTAACAGTCTCCCACAAGGTCTCCATGATGTATCTCTGCCTCATGTACTAATGAAGGTTTTACTACCAGAGGAAACCACTGTGAGACAATATAGCGGCCACAGTGTTACGTCTCAGTACAAAAACTGCTTCCTGGGATGAGTGTGTTCTCAGTAGTCATTGGTGGATACGTTTTCTGGGTGGCAGCCCAAATCCAGCTCTTCTTTGCAGTTCCTCTCTGGGGCCTTGACATTCATCATAAAACATCACAGGTTCATCCTCAGGAAAATGTTACAAATGTCTCATTCCGATAAAGCTTAGATCTGGGTCAGAAACACAGTGGAGGACGAGGAGGAGATCGGCTTTATATCCCACCCTTCCGAGTCTTGGGATAGCTTAGTCTCCTTTCCCCTCCCCTCCCCACAACTGACACCCTGTGAGGCAGATGGGGCTGAGAGAGCTCTCCAGAACTGTTTTTGAGCAGAACAGCTCTGAGAGAGTTATAACTGACCCAAGGTCACTCCAGCAGGTGCATGCAGTCAACTGGGGAATCAAACCAGGTTCTCCCGGATAGGAGTCTGCACACTTAACCACTACACCAACATGGCTGTCTTACACCACTAAGAGCTGTTCTGCTCAGGAACAATTTTGGGAGAACTCTGTCTTACACCTAACTTCCTAATGCTGAATGGCACCAGCTGTCCAAAGATCCAGGCCAACATTTTCCCCCGTCCTGCTATCTCTGATTGTTTTGAAAAGTTTAAACCCAAAGACTTGCACACATCGAGCACATGCTTTGTCAATGAGCCCACGGCCTCTCCTTTTCCAAGTTTAGACTTGCGCAATGTTCATTCTGTACCTAACATTTGGACAGTTAGTAAAGTCAGATGGAAGATGGCAGAAATGGTCTCCTAATTGAATGTGGAGGGGACCCTAGCCAAAAGGAGCTGTCGTGTAATGTGGGCTGCCAATCTGGGGTTGAGAAAACCCTAACGATTTAGGGGTGGAGCCTGGGAAGGATGGAGTTTGGAGAAGGAAGGGAGCTCAGCAGGGGTGAGATATCACAGTCAGCGCTCTGAAGCTGCCATTTTCTCCAGGGAATTGATTTCTGTATGTATTCTGGAGATGAGCTGTAATTCTGGGAGGACTCCAGGCCCCACCTGGAAAGGTGCTGGAAAGGTGCTGATCTGGAAAGGTGCTGCTTGCAATCTGGGAGGGTGAGAGGTCCTGCAGACCACATAGGGTTGCCAATCCCCAGGTGGTGGCAGGGGATCCCCCGGTTTGGAGACCCTTCCCCCGCTTCAGGGTCATCAGAAAGCGGGGGGGGGAGGGAAATGTCTGCTGGGAACTCTGTTATTCCCTATGGAGATTTATTCCCATAGAAGATCATGGAGAATTGATCTGTGGGTATCTGGGGCTCTGGGGGGGGGCTGTCATTTGGGGTAGAGGCACCAAATTTTCAGTATAGCATCTAGTGCCTCTCCCCAATATACCCCCCAAGTTTCAAAAAGATTGGACCAGGGGATCCAATTCTATGAGCCCCAAAAGAAGGTGCCCCTATCCTTCATTATTTCCTATGGAAGGAAGGAATTGAAAAGGTGTGCCGTCCCTTTAAATGTGATGGCCAGAACTCCCTTTGGAGTTCAATTATGCTTGTCACAGCCTTGATCTTGGCTCCACCCCTAATGTCTCCCGGCTCCACCCCCAAAGTCCCCAGATATTTCTTGAATTGGACTTGGCAACCCTAAGACCACAAAGCAAGTCCAAATGAGTGAGAAGTCAGACTCCCACCTCCAAGTGAGGGCTGGAGTTCTCCCAGAATGGATGTGATCTCAAGACTGTAAGGATCAGTTTCCCTGAAGAAAATAGCAGCTTCAAATAGGGCTGCCAATCCCCAGATGTTGGGAGGGGATCCCCTGGGTTGGAGGCCCTCCCCCCACTTCAGGGTTATCAGAAAGCAGGTTGGTGAGGGAAATGTCTGCTGGGCACTCTGTAGAGACAAATTCCCTTAGGATATAATGGAGAATTGATCTGTAAGTATCTGGGGCTTGGGGGGCTGTTTTTTCAGAGGTAGAGGCACCAAATTTTCCATATAGCATCCAGTTCCTCTCCTCAAAGCACCCCCCAAGTTTCAAAAAGATTGGACCAGGGGGTGCAATTCTATGAGCCCCAAAAGAAGGTGCCCCTATCCTTCATTATTTCCAAAGAGAAGGAAGGCATTTAAGAGGCATGCGGTCCCTTGAAATGTGATGGCCAGAACTCCCTTCAGAGTTCGATTGTGCTTGCCACACCTTTTCTCCTGGCTCCACCCCCCAAAGTCTCCAGATATTTCTTGAGTCGGACCTGGCAACCCTAGCTTCAAACGGTGGACCATATGGCACTGCATCTTTGCTGAGCTCCTTCCTTGCTAAGCCAGCAAGATCTTGTGGTGAAGAGTGGCAGATTCCATTCTGGAGAACTGGGTTTTATTCCCCACTCTTCCACATGAAGCCTTCTGTGAGAGCTTCTTCTTCCCCTCCCAAAACTCTGGCCTCCCCAGGCTCTTTCCCCAAATCTCCAGGAATTTCTCAACTCCGACCTGACAATTCCAAGTCAGTCCCAGAAAGGAGTCACTATCAATGTACCACAATGCCAAAAGCTAGCTCTCTTTAATTTCATATCAGCCCCTAGGTCTGGTTTGTGGTAATGTTTCATTCATTCAGCCATTTATTTATTTCTTAACGAGCTAAAAGAGATGTCCAGATGTTTCCTACCAAGGTAGGGATGATGTGATTTAGCAGAGACGTTCCTCCTTGACTGATACATTACTCATTGTAGGTTTCTAATAAGAAGGTGAAAGCAAATGGAATTTCTGTTAGTAGCCACAGTTGTATGTATCCTTCCATAATTCACATGCCCTGCAATTGATAGCACTTTCATAGGAAAGGTGTGTCACAGGCTGAGACAAATGAGGAACCAAGCTGAAACAATATTAAAGGAGACAACCTTTTCTTTATAAGTCATAGCCAAATGATGTTCTGCAATTAGGGTTGCCAACATCAGCTTGGGAACTTCCTGGAGATTTGGGGGCATGGTTTAGGGAAGGAAGAGACCTCAGTGGGGAATAATATCACAGTCCAGCCTACAAAGCAATCATGTTATCCAGGAGAGCTGATCGTTGCCGTTTGGAATTCAGTTGCAATTCCAGGAGATCCCCAGGACTTACCTCAAGGTTGGCAACCCAGTCTTCATTGCAGCCATATAAACCTTCTATGTGCTCCAGGTGCAAGATGGATGTACACAGGTGAGGAGGATTTATGTATGCCTTGCTTTGCCCTGCCACAGCAAATCAGAACCAAGCTTCTGCACATGTGCTGATCCACTTGACCACATTTGTCAGAGGAAAACAAAGAAATTCCAGACTGAATTCTCATGCTCCTTTTTCATATGATCGTGGCAGCCTCTGAGGTTTTTGTTGTGCTCTATAGCAAAGTGGGAGCTGGCTGGAGGAACCCACTGATAAGCCATTCTACAAAAGCTGGTCGTTCAGCACTGGGAAATCTTCAGAGAGCAAACAGTAATTGGAAACCACTGAAACTGCAAAGGAGACATTAATATACCATGTTGGCACAAGCTGTTGCATGCACCTTCACAGATGTGCACACTGAAAGGACACAGACACCCATTTGTGCTTGCACTCAGCAGTTTCCACAAGTTGGAAGGAAATGGAGTTTTTGTCAAGCTTTCAGTCATTGTGGATGGGGGGGCACAGTGATACAATCCCATACAAAAATAAGCCTTTGAGTCAACATCAGATTTGCTCCATCAGCTGCAAATGAACCACAAGTTAGAAGTCCCAACGCAAAATGGAGAAACCACAAAATGGAGAAACTACACACACACACACACAAAAGGTTGCCTTGAGAGAGTTGTTGTCTCAATCTACCTATCCCAGCATTCTGTGTTCAGAAGCAATGACCCAGACAATTTTGGAAGATCACAGAGTGAGCATCAACTCCTATTGTTGTTTCTGCTGATAGAAACTGGTCTGCTGCCCCTGAACATGGCAATTCCATGCCTAATGGGCAACAGGATTTGTCTCTTTCTTTAAAAATTAAAGCTTAAAAACTAAAATTAAAGATTTGTCTGGCAGAGGTTGTCCTTGAAAGGGCAGCTGGTGTGAGAGCCCTCTCAGCCCCACCCACCTCACAGGGTGTCTGTTGTGGGGGTGGAAGGGAAAGGAGATTTTGAGCCGCTCTGAGTCTCTGATTCAAAGAGAAAGGCAAAGTATAAATCTGCAGTATTCTTCAGTTTGGTGTAGTGATTAAGTGTGCGGACTCTTTTCTGGGAGAACCGGGTTTGATTCCCCACTCCTCCACTTGCATCTGCTGGAATGGCCTTGGGTCAGCCATAGCTCTGGCAGAGGTTGTCCTTGAAAGGGCAGCTGCTGGGAGAGCCCTCTCCAGCCCCACCCACCTCACAGGGTGTCTGTTGTGGGGGAGGAAGGTAAAGGAGATTGTGAGCCGCTCTGAGATTCTTCAGAGTGGAGGGCGGGATATAAATCCAATATCTTCTTCTTCTTCAGTATAAGATAATGTCCCGAGGGCACTTCTTCTCCAGCTTATTGCAAGCAGACTTGCCATTTAACTTACTAGGATATTTCCTGGTGGGTCCCTGATGCCCAGAAGCATGTGGTGCCAAGCCCTAACAAGCACTTTGGAGGCCACTTGTTTTTTAGAACCTTCAGCAATGGCAATTGAAACCTGTTGTGTTTTTTTCTGATGCCAGTTTTCTGGAGGAAGGAATGGGCACAGTTATGCCCATTGCTCACACCACTGAGCTGAATGACCTCTGCAGTAGGGGCCTGTAGCACCACAGGGACCTCTCAGTGTGGCTTGCCCCAGGGCCATTTTCACTTCCCGGTCCACTCCTGCTGCTTATGGGCAATCGCCAACACTAGGGTTGCCAAGTCCAATTCATGAAATATCTGGGGACTTTGAGGGTGGAGCCAGGAGACATTAGGGGTGGAGCCAAGATCAAGGCTGTGACAAGCATGAGTGAACTCTAAAGGGAGTTCTGGTCCTCACATTTAAAGGAACGGCACACCTTTTCAATTCCTTCCTTCCATAGGAAATAATGAAGGATAGGGGCACCTTCTTTTGAGGCTCATAGAATTGGACCGCCTGGTCCAATCTTTTTGAAACTTGGGAGGTATTTTGGGGAGAGGCACTAGATGCTATACTGAAAATTTGGTGCCTCTACCCCAAAAAAGCAGCCCCCCCCAGAGCCCCAGATACCCGCAGATCAATTCTCCATGATTTTCTATGGGAATAAATCTCCATAGGGAATAATAGAGTTCCCAGCAGACATTTCCCTCCCCTCCCCCCGCTTTCTGGCGGCCCTGAAGCAGGGGGAGGGCCTCCAAACAGGGGGATCCCCTGCCCCCATCTGGGGATTGACAACCCTAGACAACACGGAAGAGAACGGCACAACTGAAACCATGTGAAACCATGCGCATTCCTTTCTCCCTGTGCATGTAGGAAGTCTCCAGAGTTTCACGTCATTTTGAGTTAAAACAAACTCATCACCAAGGGAGGCACTTGGGGTGACACCTCTACCCAATGTGCCCTCCCTCCTCTTGGCTGCCGCCCCTGCTGGCCCCAGGAGGAGGGGAGCCTGGGGTGACCAGCAACAACCACACTTGCCAGCATCATATCGCTGTGCCACACTCCAAGTATTTGGATAGAAGCTGGTTGGCCAGAACTGTCAAAACCTATGACAAACACATGGACTACTAGGATATGTATCTATAAATAAGGTTGCCAGCCCCAGGTCAGGAAACTCCTGGATATCTGGGGTAGAGCCTGGGGTGGGCATGGTTTAAGGAGGAGAAGAGGCACACTGGGAGACGTGATGCCATAGCATCCACCCTCCAAAGCAGCAACTTTCTCTAGGTGGGCTGGTCTCTGTAGAATGGGGATAGGTTGCAATGCCAGGAGATTTCCAGGCTCCACCTGGAGGCTGGCAACCCTTTCTACAAAGCACATTGCAGATTGAGGAACATTATATACATTAGACCTATCTGAATCTTTCCATGAAGCTAGGAAGGGGGAAAAAATGGAATGCTTCTCAAAGTTCCTGAAACTTGAACATGATTACCAAGAAAGCATGCCTTGATGGAACTCCTTGTAGGTGCATAAATTGCACTCCCTTAATAGATCACCCCAATGCTGATTTATGTTTGGTTCAAATTCCATAGCATTTGTCCCTGAGTGGTAGCCACGTGCTCCAGGAACATTTGTGCCTTGCTTGTGCCTTGCCAGGTAAATTTCATTTACTTTTATATTGCAGCTTACAGCCCCAATTGCTCCTGTGCAGTTGGCAAAGTCTATCTTCTCAAGGCATGGGAGAAGAGGGCACATATCTCCAGGGTCCTGGTTGGGCCATTAAAGTCACCTACATTTCAGCACAAGTCACTAGCAGTTTGTCTCCCTCCTCATCCCCAAGCAGCAGAATGCACTGTTAAATTGACCTGGGTTAGGGTTGCAAATTTCCAGGTGGGGATCTCCTGGAGATCTCCTGGAATTACAACTGATCTTCAGAGAACAGAGGTCAGCTACCCTGGAGACAATGGCAACTTTGGAAGGTGGACTCCATGAGGTTCCTTCCTTCCCCAAACCCCAGACTCTACTCACAAATCTCCAGGAATTTCTCCACCCTGAGTTGGCAACCCTACCTAAAGTGGAGACACCACCTGGTTTTTGTACATAAGAGACATATCCATGAATATTCCCTCAAACATTTGGCTCCTATGCATGAGGAGGTCACCAGTGGAACCAGCAGGTAATTGACCACCCCTATATATGAATAGGCTATCTGCAAACCATAAGTACAAAATACAGCATAGAATTTTACATTCTTACGGAGGCAGACACCTTTCTAAGTATCAGATTACTGCTGGTATCTAACAAGTTTTGACCCAGCATTCTATTTTCCAAAAAAACTTGATCCAAGTGCCCACCAAGGATTTTGACATGTTCGGTGGGACTTTTGGCCTTTAACATGCAACACAGTGTTTTTAAGAACCTAAGACCATGAGAGAAGCTATCATTCAGTCCAACACTCTGTTTCACCCAGTGGCCAAAACTCAGGTGCCATCAGGAGGTCCACCAGCGGGGCTAGAATTCCAGAAGCCCTCCCACTGTTGCCCCCCCCAGCACAAAAAAGACAGGGCATCACCGATCCAGGCAGTGTTCCATAATAATAATAATAAGTTTTTATTTATACCCCGCACTCCCCGCCGAGGCAGGCTCAGGGCGGCTTACAGAGCATGATACAGTATCATGGCATAACAATAACAGATAAAATCAATCAACAATATAAATACAAAATATAAATTAATTTAACAATAAGTTAAAACAATACAGTGGTGCTACAGTCTCTGTTTATCCAGGCAGCGTAATATTCATTCTGGTTACATCTTAAAGGCTTCTTGGAAGAGGGCAGTTTTGCAGGCCCTACAGAACTGGTTGAGATCCCGCAGGGCCCGCACCTCCTCCGGCAGCTGATTCCACCATTGGGGCGCTTTTATAGAGAAGGCCAGCTCCCTAGTTGTTTTAAGTTTGGCCTCCTTAGGCCCAGGGATTTCCAAAAGATTTCCATCTATATCATGTAGCTAATAGCCACTGATAGACCTCCGCTGCATATCTTTAGCCAATTCTCTCTTGAAGCTGTATATGCTTGTTGCCAATGCAACTTCTTGCAGCAGTGAATTCCACATGTTAATTACTCTTTGGGTGAAGAAGTACTGCCTTTTATCTTTTTTAAGCTTAACTGCTCGTTAATTTAATTGAATGCCCACGAGTTCTCATATTGTGAAAAAGGACTTCTTTCTCTACCTTCTCTATAGCATGCATAATTCTGTCAGCCTCTATCATGTCACTCCTCAATCGTCATTTCTCCCAGAAAAAGAGTCCTAACCTATTTGACCTTCCTTTATAGGAAAGGTGTTTCATCCCCTTAATCATTTTAGTTGCCCATTTTCTGCACTCTTCCCAATGCCATAATATCATTTTGGAGGTGTGGTGATCAGAATTGTACACAGTATTCCAAATGAGGCTGCACCACAGATTGATATAGATTTTTATATATTGCAAACCGCTTTTTGAAATGTCAGCTTCCAGATGAGCTTTCTGTGTGGCATGGGGGAGGGTGTATTTTGAAAAATTCAAATCCCCTTGGGTATACAGAAGTGGATGCAAGCTTCAATGATTTGGAGCCTACATCTGAGAAACTACAGTATACCATGCCAACTGAAAGAAGTTTTCAGATTGGTTAAAAATGGAACTATGGGGTGATGGAAATCGCGGTCAAGTTGCAGCTGATTTAGGACAACCTGATAGGGTTTTGAAGGCAAGAGATGGTTTGCCGTTGCCTGCCTCTGCATAGCAAATCTGAATTTCCTTGGTGGTCTCCCATTAGGATTGCCAGATCCCCCACCCGGGGCAGGAGAATCCCCACTTTTGCTGGGTGCTTCCCTGCCACCATGAGCCCCGTGGCGCAGAGTGGCAAAGCTGCAGTACTGCAGTCCTAAGCTCTGCTCACGACCTGAGTTCGATCCTGGTGGAAGCTAGGTTCAGGTAGCCGGCTCCAGGTTGACTCAGCCTTCCATCCATTCAAGGTCGGTAAAATGACTACCCAGCTTGCTGGAGGGGAAGTGTAGAAGACAGGGGAAGGTAATGGCAAACCACTCCATTAAAAAGTCTGCCGTGAAAACCCTGTGAAAGCAACGTCACCCCAGAGTCGGAAACTACTGGTGCTTGCATAGGGGGCTACCTTCCCTTCCACCAGCTGGCCAGTAGGGGGGGGATCTCTCCCTCAACTGGCCTGAAAGGCAACATGATGATGTCACCTGGAAGTGACATCATCATGACGCTGATGTTGCACATTGACACTCTAGTTTTGGGGCAAAACTCTATGGTAAAATCAGCTACAAACCAAAAAGTTTTGCCCCAAAACTAGAGCATCTCTCACACAAAACACCTGACATCAGTGACACTACGAATACTACCCCACCTACCACCCCACCCCAGCTGGAAGGTTGAACCTGGTAACCCTTTCTCTCACTCAAGCTTGCTAGCTCTCATAACAAAGTACTCACATGAGTTTTAGACATTTATTTTCTGAAAAGAGGGAACTGTTTCCACCTTTTGATTCAGTCAACAGGAGAATAAATTATAGATGTTTATCTGTGGGGGAAGGGGACATTTCAAATACTTCGAGTGCAAAGGAAACACAGTAGGTGCTAGATAAAGACTGTGGGCAGGCTCTACTGGTCTCACAATGCTCAACCTGTGCCAAGACTGGGGGGGGGGGGGTACTTGTGGTTAACAGAAGGACATTTATTAAGTATCATGAAACCACATTGACTATAAATATTCCTTTTATTTACCTTTGAACTTATCAGCAATAATCAATTATTGTTCAGAGTAGGTCTCTTCACCCAGGAACTTCCACTTTTAAAAGTATAATACAATGATAGAGCTCTCATTTATTGTAGTTTTATCCTGTATTCTGTCCAATGACATTAAGGCAATAGTTCTTCCCTCCTCCATTTTATCCTCACAGAAACCCTATGAGGCAGGCTAAGAGAGTACAAGTGGCCCAAGGAAAATATTATGGCTGAGTAAAGATTTGAATTTGGGTCTTTCCTATCTAGTTCAACCTTCTAAAGACTGCATCATATTGGCTACCTGCCTTTATAGGTCTCTCTACCTGCCCCCGATACCCAGCCATCTTTCTTTTTATTCCTCCCCATCCTTACCACTCACTTCAGGATATACAATTACATATATAATGGATTCCTTCCATTGCTTCAGTTAAGATATAAGAACATAAGAGAAGCCATGTTGGGTCAGGCCAATGGCCCATCCAGTCCAACACTCTGTGTCACACAGTGGCCAAAAAAACCCAAGTGACATCAGGAGGTCCATCAGTGGGGCCAGGACACTAGAAGTCCTCACACTGTTGCCCCTCCCAAGCACCGAGATAAACATAATAATAGGGTTTTTTTTAATTAGACCAAATGTCCATCCAGTTACCCATCCTGTTTCCCACAATGGACAACGTGATGCCTCTGGGAAACCTACAAGCAATATAGCCCTCTCATTATATTGCCCTCCATGGAATTGGTGTTCAGAGGTATACTTGGAACATAAAAGTTTCATTTAGGTATCATTGCCTATGTCCACCATTGGCCACTGAGAAACTTCTCTTATATGGTTATTGTGGTGGTGGAAAGTATCAAGTCCTAGACAACTTCTGACAAGCCTGTAGAATTTTCAAGGCAAGAGACAAACTGATGTCATTTGCCATTCTCCTTCTTCTATATACTAATTCTGGACTTTCTTGGTGGTACCATCAGAGGTCATTTCATAGAAAAAAGGTGCCAGAGCTCATTAACACAACTCATTTGCATAACTATTTGCATATGTCAGACACCCCTGACATCACTGGAAGGTGTACTAAATTATATCAGCTCAGCATCTACCTTAAAATGCTTCTTGAATTATAATTGTCATAATAAGACCTTACTCCCATCGTACTTTTTAAATTACTTTCTCCTATGTGGCCACTGCAGCATGATGAAGATTTCCATCTGTCTGCTTTATATGTTTTGGTTATTTTCTTTTTCTTTTTCTTTTTTGGGGAGGGGGGAATATTAGAAAGTTTGTCACATCTTAGAGTTTAGCAAAATTCTCACAGGCAGTTTGAACAATGGAGTCTAGAAGCACGTATTTTTGGGAGTGGGGTAAAAAAGAAAGCACAATAAAATGTAGAGGTTCCGGAGCTCTGCTCCTGTGAGCTCCTGCCCAAAATGAGGCCTGGGTACCATCCAAGTACTAACCAAGGCCCACTTTGCTTAACTTCCAAGAACTGATTAAGATGAGGCTAGCCTGAACCACTCAAGCCAGGGTGTGAATTTGAGCAGTCCTCTTTAAAGTCATCTACACTAGCGACCATTGCTACATTTTGTAGCAGTGCGTTCCATCTTTGCTACATGAGACCCTCTCATACAGCAAGCTTAGAAAATTGCTATTTGGATGCAAATACACATGGCACTCTTTCTGGTGAAGAAGTTCATTGAAGACATGCAGTGTTGCACTGGATTGGTTTCAATTACTGGGGCCAAGGAACTACAGTTACCGTGACCACAGGTAAGTCTGAGCAATGTTTCCTGATGTTTAAAGATTGAATATTGTGATATTTTCCAGTTCCAACCAGATAACTATGAAAAAGTTAGTTTGGTAAACACAAGAAAGGTTGTTAGCATCTTCTGTATAACTGGAATGTGGATGAACCTTTGAGTCCTGGGAACAGCCCATCTGCAGGTTGCAGTAAAGGTTGGGCTTGAACTAAGAACCATACTACTGTGCAATTGGGAGCTTGACTACTGGGGAAAAGGAACCTTGGTGACCATAACCTCAGGTAAGTGATTCCCTGTTTTGAATGCGTTCCTTCCTACCATCTGCTTCTGTATTCATACCTTTTTTAAAAAAAAATCTGATGTTGAGTTGGTCCTTAGTTGCTTCCTGACTCAAGCCAAAATGCTCAAAACTAGGGGTGGCTAGATAAAATCCAGGACAGGGCTACTGAACTTTTGCTAGATGAGGCAATTTAGCCAAAATTCTTCCTTCACACAAAACTGGATTACACTGGTCTGTCTCTAGCTCTGATCTAGGTCTCTGTCGGGTGATGACTCCAAGTATGAATTAAGGCTAGAGCCCTAATCCACTTGAATGGGGTCAGCCCCAGTGAATAAAATGGGACTGATATCTGAGTGAACATGCTTAAGACTGCACTGTCTGTTGAATTTTGCTTGAAAAGAAGTTGCTCATGATTTAGTTGGTAAAAGGAGCTTCAATCGATCAACCAATTAACATTTTATTTATATCCCGCCCTCCCCGCCGAAGCAGGCTCAGGGCGGCTAACAACATCAATTACAATAGATTATACAATAAATATTTAAAATCAGTATCTAGCTTTAAAACAGTCTAATTTAAAATTTAAAATTAACATTCTGGTGCTATTTCCAATAAGCATGATGGCGAAAATCACTTAGGTGAGTCCCTCTGTCATTAATCAATCAACAATCAGCTTCCATATAATATCTTCCCCATCCAAGAAGAATAAATTTCTGACAGCTTAAAACTGAGGGGGATTGATTAAACTGGTGCAATCATCACTGACTGCTGTAGAAATGGGCAGAACTGGTTTAAAAATACCATATGGCTGATGGCTGGGGCTGATGGGAGTTGTAGGCAAAAAACATCTGGAGAGCTACCGTTGGCCACCCCTGCAATTTTGTTGGTAGATCCATAACATAATTTTAAGTAGGATTTTGCATGGCTGTCAAAAGAAAGTTGAGTGTTGTGCTACTTCGAGTATTGGGGGAAAGGGACCCTCGTCACAGTCACATCAGGTAAACGGCTTTATTTTCCTTCTTTGATCCTATTGAAATCTTTCCCTAATCCCAGTTTCTTTGAGCATTGGTGTTAAAATCACTACCTCGAGAACAGTCTATCCAAACTGTTGGCTCGTATGCAACTGCTTTCCTCAGTACTAACATGATTTCAGAAGGGCAACCCCAGAAAAAAGTGCATTTAGATTCTTTCTTGATGTTGTTTCGATCCCAGAGGATAAACAGCAACAAATATGTTTTTGTGAATCAAATTCCACTTCCAAAGATGGGAGCAGTTTTAGTGTTTCCCTCTCAATGTAAGTGAGGTTCATCTATGAGGTCAAAACCCAGAATGCAAAGTATTTGTAGAGTTCCAGTTAGGATGGATACAATTGTGCTACTACGGCTATGCTATGGATTATTGGGGCCAAGGGACATTGGTCACAGTTACTTCAGGTAAACATTTCTTCCTTTCTGTTTGTTGTTATTTCATCAATTAATGGTAGGGTCTCAAGGAGAAATTGCTAGGAACTATTCCCTACTTTTCTATTGTGGTTTATTTGTGCCTTGCTCAATGGTTTCCTTAGTTCATCCATGAATTTGGCATACTATGGATTGCCACCCAATTTATTTTAAAATCATATTGGGCAAGGAACATTGATCTGTAATTTTAGAAAGCTGTCTAGCATCTTAGGCAAGTCCTAGGACCCCCTGATCCAAATTGGGTCTTAAATTAACTCTAGGGGCCATTCCATCAGTGGATACATTTGGGGAGAACCAATAGGAAAGAGATTTGCTGTTCTACAAATAAAAAGTCTATAAATAAAAAGTATTATTATTATTACCTGCCAGATTTTGATTGCTGGGGATCAGGCAGCTTGGTTACTGTTACATCTGGTAAACATCTAAATTGCAATCAAGTCCTCATTTCTAGCAACCATTCTTCAGTGATTGAATGGTGGGGTTGGATTCTTCATTGAGTATTTGAAATGAGTAGCTTGGATAGTAAGTGACTGTGTTACGGCTGGGATGCTTTCGATCACTGGGGACAAGGTACCTTGGTCACTGTCACATCAGGTAAATATCTCATTCTTCCTCAGTTTCTTATTTCTAATATGAAATGTATGAATCTTGACTTTCTTGGGTTGGTTTTTGAACTGAGGAGCTGGGATGTTAGGTGACTGTGTTACAGCTGGATAGCCTTCGATAAGTGGGGACAAGGCACCTTGGTCACAGTCACATCAGGTAAATATCTTACCTTCCATCACAATTCTCAGCTTTCTTGGGTTGGATTCTTCCATGGGTATTTGAACTGAGGAGCAGGGATGTTAGGTGACTGTGTTACAACTGGGCAGCCTTCGATAAGTGGGGACCAGGCACCTTGGTTACAGTCACATCAGGTAAGTGTCCAATCCTTATTTACACCATAAAATGTATGGTTCTTGACTTCTTGGACTGGGTTCTTCCTTGAGTATTTGAACAGGGCAGTTTCAACAAGGTGTGACTGTGTTACTACTGGGAAGCTTTCGATTATTGGGGTAAAGGCACCCTCGTCACTGTCACATCAGGTAAGGCTCTGCTTTTTGATCCCAGTGATATTAATACAAAATATGAAAGAAATTTTCTGAAAGGGGGGTTTATGAGTTTACCATCTGGGATATTTTCATTCCAACTGGTAGCGGCAACCCTGAAACGTGAGCCTTTGCTCCCAAACTGTGTGCCTGTAAGTTGCGGTCAAATTTTTAGTTTTGTACCTAAAATTAAAATCTATCCCTGATCTTTTTTCCCCCTATACTATCAGTGTAATTTAGACCCATTGAAACAAATAGGCACACTCAGATAGGCCAGATTTGATTAAAACCTTTTTTTTTTTAATCTGGACTGTATTTATCATAAGAGAAAAAACATGCGTTGCAAGGAATCTCTAAGGTAGTTTACGGATAGACTAAGACTGTGGCATAATATATGAGTTAGCCTAAATGTTGCTTTTTAAAGCAAAAGAAAGGAACAAAGAAAGCATGCAGCAAAAGACGCTGTCCACTAAATCAGTGAGCCCAACAGAAAAGTGTTGCTGTTGTCTGGAAAGAAAACATGTCCTACCCTATCTTTATGGGTTTTGCGGCTTGATTTCTAAAGCGCCTTCTCGGTGGAAGTCTCACTTCACAGGGAATTGTTAGCAGAAATGTTGTAGCCCAATAGAGCAAATAGAAACAGGTGCTTTTGCAACAGGAAAGAGCTTTTTGTACAGAAGTAATATGGGATTATTCCTGTGTGCTACCCATTTGATCACTGGGGTCAGGGGACCCTGGTGACTGTAACATCAGGTAAGGATTCTTTCCAATCGTAATCCATTTAATCTCGGCACATTTTGGTTTTGTCTCAAGAGATGTGAAATGTAATTGTTGGGGCTGCTTTGAGATGAGCCATATGAAGCCTGCTTCCAATGTTCCTTTGTACAGAACCATACCAAGATCCGCATCTCACAATGGATATCTCATCGATGAGATAATGTGCTAAAAGTAACTGGCAAAATGTTTAAGGTTGGCTTTTCCACCTTATCTTATCTTGCCAACAAAGCAGGTAAAAACCGCTTATGGGTTTTACAAGTCTGCCTGTAAAAGAATATAGGGGGCGGGGGGGAGAATCTCTTGGTTAAAGCTGAAAAGTAAGAGAAGAAAAGATGGATAAAGAAGAGGGCAGTGTTATGCCATTAATCTGCATTAGAAAAACAAAAGGAAGTATCTTTGAGATTTCTGCATAAGGAAGAAATCTCATTTGTTCTTCTAACTAGTTTGGTTTGGGCTGGGAAATCTGGAAAAAGATCAGAGAGATTGTTTTGGAACCAAACTGTAGGGAGTTAACTTTTTCTTTGGAGTAACACCATATGTGTCCAAAACATCTAAACAGCATGGAGGTTTTGTGCCAGATACCTAATTAGAAGTATCTCTGTGCTACTGGTACTTTGATCAGTGGGGGAAAGGCACCATGGTGACCGTCACTACAGGTAATTATTTTTATTCTTCAAGTGCTATTTGTTGCAAGTTAACCTAGTACTTTTGTTGTTGTTGTTCCCTGCTCCATAATTTTGAATGTGGGTCTTTTCTATTCCCTCTCTGCCATCTGAGGTTTAGAAAAATCAGGAGAAAAATTGGTGGATTTCTTGTGTTTTAAAGACAAATGCTACTTTTAAAAGAAAAACAACTTGTTCCAGGGGGTCCTAAAATTCACAACCTGTTTGAATTAGAGAAGTCATATTAACACCAACAAGGCTGCACCAGATTAACTGAGCTGTGGATCAGTAATTAACTTGCCTAAAACCTGTGAATTTTAATGAAGCGAATAAGAGAGACAGTGAATCAAATCTGTCATGGGGGTTATTTCAAAGCTGGAAATATAAGGCCCAAATCTAAAGGCTCTTACTTATGAATAAGTCCTCCAAAAGCCATTCTACCAGTTCTTTGGATCCCAGCCATAAAACACAGGCATTTATTCCATGCTGAAAGCTGACCAGTTCCCTGCAAAAATCATCATGCAGCTTTTTGTACATAATTGAAAAGGGAGTTAACCAGTGTGATTACTGGGGATTGGAGTACTGGGGACAAGGCACCCCAGTGACCGTCACATCAGGTAAAAAAAATACATATTTCATTATCGCAGTCTGTAGAAAGTTTGCTTGAAATTGTATTCTTTTTTAAAAACTCAGGTTTGATTTTTTTTTCCCCCTACTGTTGTTTTCTGGCTTCTTTCAGCCCTCAGTTTTATTCTTGTCATGCATAAAGTCTTGCTCCTCTTTAAAACTCCAAAATGCCTTGTAAATGCGACATAGCAGAATTAAAAAAGAGGTTTGTGGTACCTTAATAACTAACAAATTTCTTATGGCAAAAGCCATCATGGGCTGTGATCCATATTCCTTTTATGCCATAATAAATCTGTTAGTGGTTAAGATGCCACCAGATATACTTTTTCTGAAGTTCCCGAGGTAACTGGTCTAGGACTTTATTTTTTGAGCTCAAGAACTCTAGGAAAAAATAGCTTAGATCACTCAGAAGAAGGGTATTATTAATCTGTGTTGCTACTTTACTTTGATGACTGGGGGCAAGGAACCCAACTTTTGATCTCAGAAAGGTTTTTTTAAAAAAAAAAAAACTTCAATCAGTGGTATCTGTCTGTACTATGATATTGGGACACATTTATTAATGAAGTAGGATTTTGTGCAACAGTCAATAAATAAATGAGTGTTGTGCTACGTCTACTTTGTCAACTGGGGACAAGGGACCCTTGTCACAGTCACAACAGGTAAAAGTACTTCTCTTTAGTGGTCCTTTAAAGAACCAGAGCCATTAAATATTTCTAAGTAGGGTTTTGCAGTGGATAATTGAGTAGCGTGCTACTTCTACTACTGGGGACAAGGGACCCTTGTCACAGTCACAACAAGTAAAAAGAAACCTTCCCTTTGGTGGTCCTTTAAAGAATCAGACCCATTAACCACTTCTAAGTAGGATTTTGTACACCTTATAGTAGACAATTGAGTAGTGTGCTACTATGGCTACTTTGACAAATGGGGACCAGGGACCCTCGTCACAGTCTCAACAGGTAAAAGAAAACCATCTTTTTTGTAGTGATTGAAAGAACCAGACCTCTTAACTACTTCTAATTAGGATTTTGTACACCTCATAGTAGACAACTGAGTAGTGTGCTACTATGACTACTTTGACAAATGGGGACCAGGGACCCTCGTCACAGTCACAACAGGTAAAAATATCTCTCTCTTTTGCTGTGCTGTAAATGGACAGACCCATTAACTAATTCTACGTGAGATTTTGCACACCCTTTGGTAACACATTGTACAGTGTGTTACTACAATTACTTTGACTATTGGGGAAAAGGAACCCTTGTCACAGTCACATCAGGTAACCATTCTTATGACTTTTTTTTCCAACCGGTAGAAAACTGTCTTGAAATGTTTGTTTGACCCCAAATCTATGTCAGCAATTTTTCTTGATTACCTAGCTTTGGGTCACATCTACATAAATATATATATATATTAACTTTAGTTATTATTTCAGTGAAAATGTTTCACAGATTGCAGATATAATTTAAAAGCAGTTAACATGAAAACGTCTAGATTCCATAACTATTGAATATTCAGTTCCCATATATCAGTAAACTGAAACTTAAACAAAATTTACAGCTGTACAATATAGTCCCTAAGACTAGGTATTTGAAGCCAATTTAATCTTCTTGAAATGAATAGCCTATTGCAGCTTAAATCTAATGTGAACCGGCTTTTAGAAATCCCACATTTAGCCACATCAATGCTGAAGAAAGGTCCGTCGACTTCTGTGTAAGGGACTTCTCAGTGGAATTTCTAGGGCTGACTGCTAAGCAAATAGGTTTACAATTAGGATGCAAGAACTATAGATGTAATTTTTATTGTGTCAATAATAAATTTGCATTGATGAAATTTAGATTACTTTCCTCCAAAACATACATTCAACATCTAGAAGTATGCTTGGAGGGACACACAACAGATAAATGGAAGAAATCATAACAGCAATAGTTAAAGGGGTAAACCAGAAAGTGTAGAAATGGGGGGGGTTTTCCCGCTGAGTTCATTGTCAGACTGTATGTGGTTTTAAATTATCTTAATATCACCTCACAAGTGGTCTTGTAATATAGCCATCATGTTTGGTTATTGTTCACATGCCAATGGCAGAGTAATCAATGTGATTACTATGCTCGCTTTGATTATTGGGGCCAAGGGACCATGGTGACAGTCACTTCAGGTAAAGCTTTTTCCTCTTTTTCCATTTTGCGTTTCTCGATTAAAATATCTAGTCTATTTGGCAAAATTATCAGATTTTCACGATGTCAATTTTTAAAATGTTTTTTTTTAAACAAGGTGATTTTCTTAGGTGTCCCCCAACACAGTGTGAGTTAGACAATCATGAGTTAGTAATCGTTATTTAAAAAAAAGAAGAAGAAGGAAAGGGCATTTGTTTCTCTGAGAGATAATTTAGAAGGTAAAGACCACCAGACAGAAGTGATCTCTAGCATCTCGAGTTTAGGGAACAATGTTTTTAGACACCTAAGATGGGAGTTAAGACCACTGTGACTACTATGCTTTTGACTATTGGGGCAAAGGAACCATGGTGACAGTAACCGCTGGTAAGTTCAGTCTCCTTGTTTAATTCTGTCTGACATGTATTTTAGAATTTTGTGCACTTTTTTTAGGGGTTGGCAAATAGACTGATAATTCCAGCTGCTTCCTTTGACCTCCTTTTCTCAGTCTATTTACTCCAGAATATTCACTGCCTTTAAATAAGACAAGTCTAAACTGTTTTAATTCTACAACAGTCTCACTTATGACTCAAATAGATTAGTGGTGAATTTATTTTCCTTAATCTCTCATTAATATCGTGTATGTCCAGGCAATTGTTTCCACCTGATTTTGTTATTTTATAGGCTTGAAAACCACCATTTGAGAGATAACTAAAGGTTTGGAGGGTTGTGAAGGACAGATGTAGCCATTGTTAAGGTTTTTGTGTGTGGTGTAGAAAGGGACTAGGCAATGTGGCTACTTCTACTACTGGGGGAAAGGGACTATGGTCACTGTCACTTCAGGTATGATTTTAATTCCTTTTAAGCTTGTTAGTGTTTAACTTGAGAGTTGCCCTTATTTTTTTGAAGTGAATCTTTTTGGGAAAAAAATTGGTCTTTCCCATTGCGACTTTGGGGGTCTTAAAGTTCCTATTGGGACCATGTTCTAGGATTTGAGAGTCAACAGTGTTACTCCAGAGGAGGCTCATTCTGTTCAGTGGGACTGGCAATTTGCTGGAGACAAATTGCCAGACTGGACCTTTGTTCCAATCCAGAAATGCAATTTGTAAGCAAGTTTGTGTGTTCTTAATAAGAACGTGTTCTTATTTGAGGTAATCTTTAAATAATCCTAAAATGGTATACATGGGGGAAAGGGCAGTGTTTATTATAAAATATTATAAGTCACTTTCAAACATACATTTAAGATTTAGATTTTAAGACAGGGACATAAAACCCAGTCCAAGTCGTGCTTACTCAGAAATAAGACCCACTATGTTCAATGGGAAAATGAATTAATTAATAAATGAACTGATGGGCAAAATAGGTTTTTGTATTGGGTCCCTATGTATACCTCCCAGTGTGACTGGTTTGACTACTGGGGATCAGGGACCTTCGTCACTGTTACAACAGGTAAAATTAATATTCTTTTTTTGAATATGCTCAGTTGGCATGATTTTCTTTGCAATTATTGTTAGACAAATACAACTTTTGCTGCATCCAGTGGAATGCTTTTCATGAGCTTCAGTGAGAACAGAATTTTTCCATCTAGTTCATAAACTGGAAACCCAGATCATTCTTAGCATTTCTTTCAACTAGAAACTATATACTCTCTGTGGTTTTCCTGTTCTCTGAAAATATTGTACTATATGTTTGATACATTTCATAAAAAGTCTACAAATGCGTATTGCCAGTATAAAAATACTTTATTAGACTTTTTCTAAAATAAAAAAGCACATTTAAAGGGACTTAAGTAACTGGAGAAAATGCATTTATTCTCCTTAAAATTTAGTACTAGATCTTTTTGATATACATTCCTGTTGTTAGTGACTAGAGATTAGGTACAAGACCAACCGAAACTTATGTTAGTGTGTACTACGGATTCCGCGATTGGGGCCAGGGGACCCTGGTGACCATTACTTCAGGTAAATTAATATTCTTCTAATTCAAACTAATTTCTCTCAACACTAAGGAGATAAGATTTGTCTTTGGCTAGGCCATTTTTACAATGTTAGGGTTTTGCAATTATAATGCCTTTGGAGAGGTTATACAAAATGAAATTCTACATATTAACTGGGAAATACAGGATGGCTGTCCCTTACCAAGTTCTTACTATCTTCCATAAAAGACAAAAAGCTTCTATACAGAATGGGAAATATGTATTTTAACTATTTGCTAGTTCAGAAAATCTGTCTATCCATTGCACAGATACATCCATCTGTCATGTGTTTTTTTGTCTCTGTACATAATAATTCTCCCTTATTAATTCTTTAATCCATTACCTTCAATCTACTAGATATTCATTTTCTCTAGCCACTTATCTTTAGTCTTTCTGTCCATTTATTTGTATCCTTTCTGTCTTTCAAAATATAAGAGGAAGAGAAAATAGGTAGTTACAGCAAAAATGGCTACTTTGGGCTAATGGATAAATTAATTTCATGGTCATAAATTTAAATCTTCATCTATATCAGCTGAAATAGGTTCCTTTCTATAAAAGTTCATGCCAGAATCTGTTAAATAGATTATTTCTTATTTTATCTATCTATCTTTCTTTCTAATGGTCAGCATGTAAAGTTCTACTTTAGATATGTCCAAGTACTTAAGTTAATTTTCTAATAATTGTCCCCACATTCTACAATAATGAAAGGCAAGGTTTCACTCCATCTTTCTTAGATGTCAGATTTATGGGGGTCTGGTTCAGATTTCTTAGAGATGAAGGGAAAGTATTCTGCATATGCTCTTAGTACTGTTTCTATTTGTTCATACGTTCAGGGGTGAATCATGATTGTTGAATGATGGTTCTAGGGGTTTCTTGGTTCAGAATCAATATTTGGGTGACTGGTGTCCCTTACATCTCAATCAAACACAGGGAAGTCAATAGCACATTAGTGACAATTAATATGCATTAAAATCTGAAGTCACTACAGCAATTAATAAAAGATTTTTAAAGCAGCTTTTCTCAGTAAGCCTTAAAATAGAAGCTCTGAAATCAGTACTCTCTGGGGAAACTGAAAAAAACAGGTGGCTTTAGAGTCATTTCTTGGTTTTGGTTTATTTTAAGATCTTGAGTTCCTTTATGAAAAGCTAAAATGGCTTTGCATGACCGAAAATAGCTGGAATGTTTCGAAAACAACAACATAACACCTGCCCTTTTAAGATGTGTGGTTTCCATCTTTTTTAAAAAAAATAATCCAAATTAATCATGGTTTTTTTGTTTTAAAGAAAAAAAATAACCTGGTTCTTATGTTATAGTGGTACATCAACCATTTCAACTAGAAAATTGTGCATTTAAGGGGTAAGAAAAATGAATTTGTTCCTCTAAAAGTATTTTTTAAGATTTTTTTCAGTATTGGGAATAACCAGTTATAAGATAGCAATGATTCTTTTATTACTTTGATTATTGTTATGCATCTTAAATACAATTTATGAATATTTAGAATGAGACCTTGCCCTATAGAAGTATTTGAGCAGGTAAAGTTTTTTTGGTTTTTTTATTCTTTCTATATTTTTTGTAAAGCAGGGGTAATGAATTTGGGTAGTTAAACATTATTTTATTGCTGGTTTTCACAAAATAAGCCATTTTAAAAATTTAATTGGGGGCTGGAATTTTGCCTAACATTTTGTTTCTCTTTTTTATCCTTCATTCTTTGTGAAAGGGGTTACAGCTGTGTTTCTATTTTTTATTTTTTA
The DNA here is from genome assembly GCF_032191835.1 of Heteronotia binoei. NCBI lineage: Eukaryota > Metazoa > Chordata > Lepidosauria > Squamata > Gekkonidae > Heteronotia > Heteronotia binoei. The sequence goes on along the minus strand of NC_083237.1, from coordinate 8,099,714 downwards.
TTTAAACCTTCCCCCCCCCCCCCCCCTAATGTCCTCTATATATAGTATAACTGGATTTACTTCATTAAGATCAGTAACTGGAAAAAGAATGATTTTTAAAAAATATTATCTGAATTGATCTTTCATAGGAACAGGGTGTTTTGCAACTGCTTGAATAGCCATTTTGCTTGTATGTTTGTTTGTTTTTAATTTTCTACTTCTCAATCAATTTATTTAATGTTCAATTAGTGAATTAATTTTCATGCTTATTAAATAGAATTTGTGATTGCAGTTATGAGGATTAATGATGGTGGTTGATTATTTAGCAATATTTCCAGGGATATTGGTTGTGTTTGGACTATCAGTAGCTTTTCTCAATTCCCCAGAACCCAGTTTTTAAATCAAGAGGGGTGCCCCAATCAAGATAGAAACCTAGCCATGCATGAAGAGGCATAGAAGTCCCCCATCAGAACACTACCATTGCAAATTTGCAAATCTTTGGCAAAAATAGTGGGAGAATAGGGAGCTGCCATAGACCCCCTGAACAATGCTGAGTAATCAAAGGTTGAGATTGCTCCCTGCTCAGTGGTGGTATCGGGCATCACCCTAGCTAGCCTGAAGACCATGGAACAGGGAAGCCTTGCAGTTCTTTTTGTAGCAATAGCTGGAGCATAGGGAGCTGCCACAGTCTCTCCAAAGCCCAAGGCTGAGAAGTGGATGCTTTCTGTGGCATTCTCCTGAATGTTAATGTTGTGAATGATGGGAAATGCACTCGGCATCCCCCTAGCTAACATGAAGACCACCATGCACCAAGGAGCCAGGAAAACCTTGCAGAACTTTTGCAGCAATAGCTAGGCAACAAGGAGCTACCACAATCTCTCAGAAGCCCAAAGGAGAAGCTTTGGTTGATCCTTGCAGAGCTGTAGTGTTGTGAATGATTGGGAAAGCCCCCAGCAATCCCCATGCATCCCACCGCAGAGCAGGGAGCCACACAAGCCTTTCAGAATCAGATCTTTTGTGCCAACAGCTAGGCACTGGGATCTACCAGAGTCCTACCAAAGCCCAGTGTTGAGCAGCTGAAGGTTTTGGTGGCTCCCAGCAGTGTAGTTGGGTTGGGAAGGATCAAGAAACCGCCTGGCATCTTCCTAGCTAGTCTGAAGACCACTATGGAGTGGGGAGCTAGGGAAGCCTTGCAAATCTTTTGCAGAAATAGCTGGGTATGGGGAGCTATCCTAGATCCCCTGGTGCCCAATACTGAGCAATGGTGAGTTCGGTTGGCCACCTGCAGTGTTGTAGGTTTGCAACTGATCAGAAAAGCACCTGGCGTCTCCCTAGCTAGCCTGAAGACCACTATGGAGTGAGGAGCTAGGGAAGCCCTGCCGGTCTTTCACACACATAGCTGGGGCACAAAGAGCTCCCGCAATCCCTCCGAAGCCCTGTGCTAAGCCAGGGAAGGTTCGAGTGGCTCCTTGTCGAACTGTAGTGTTGTGAATGGTAGCTGAAACCCCCGGCATCCCCCTAGCTAGCCTATAGCCCACCATGGAGCAGGGAGCCAAGCAAGCCTTGCAGATCTTTTGCAGCAATAGCTGGGGCATGGGGAGAGACCGCAGTCCCTCCAAAGCCCAGTGCTGAGCTGGGGAAGGCTTGGGTGGCTCCCTGCGGGACTGTATGGGTGGAAATGGCAGGGAAAGCACCCAGCATCCCCCTAGCTAGCCTGTAGCCCACCATGGAGCAGAGAGCCAGGCAAGCCTTGCAGATCTTTTGCAGCAATAGCTGGGGCACGGGGAGAGACCGCAGTCCCTACAAAGCCCAGTGCTGAGCTGGGGAAGGCTCTTGTGGCTCCCTGCGGGGCTGTACGGTTGGAAATGGTAGGGAAAGCACCCGGCATCCCCCTAGCTAGCCTGTAGTCCACCATGAAGCAGGGAGCCAGGCAAGCCTTGCAGATCTTTTGCAGCAATAGCTGGGGCATGGGGAGAGACCGCAGTCCCTACAAAGCCCAGTGCTGAGCTGGGGAAGGCTTGGGTGGCTCCCTGCGGGACTGTATGGTTGGAAATGGCAGGGAAAGCACCCAGCATCCCCCTAGCTAGCCTGTAGCCCACCATGGAGCAGAGAGCCAGGCAAGCCTTGCAGATCTTTTGCAGCAATAGCTGGGGCACGGGGAGAGACCGCAGTCCCTCCAAAGCCCAGTGCTGAGCTGGGGAAGGCTCGGGTGGCTCCCTGCGGGGCTGTACGGTTGGAAATGGCAGGGAAAGCACCCGGCATCCCCCTAGCTGTCCTGTAGCCCACCATGGAGCAGGGAGCCAGGCAAGCCTTGCAGATCTTTTGCAGCAATAGCTGGGGCACGAAGAGAGACCGCAGTCCCTCCAATGCCCAGTGCTGAGCTGGGGGAGGCTCTGGTGGCTCCCTGCGGGACTGTATGGTTGGAAATGGTAAGGAAAGCACCCGGCATCTCCCTAGCTAGCCTGTAGTCAACCATGGAGCAGGGAGCCAGGCAAGCCTTGCAGATCTTTTGCAGCAATAGCTGGGGCACGGTGAGTGACCGCAGTCCCACCAAAGCCCAGTGCTGAGCTGGGGAAGGCTTGGGTAGCTCCCTGTGAGGCTATATGGTTGGAAATGGTAGGGAAAGCACCCGGCATCCCCCTAGCTAGCCTCTAGTCCACCATGGAGCAGGGAGCCAGGCAAGCCTTGCAGATCTTTTGCAGCAATAGCTGGGCCATGGGGAGAGACCGCAGTCCCTCCAAAGTCCAGTGCTGAGCTGGGGAAGGCTTGGGTGGCTCCCTGAATGGCTGCATAGTTGGAAATGGTACTGAAAGCACCTGGCATTCCCCTAGCAAGCCAGGAGGCTACCATGGAACAGGAAGGCAGGCAAACCTTGCAGATCTTGTGCAGCAATAGCTGGGCCATGGGGAGAAACCGCAGTCCCTACAAAACCCAGTGCTGAGCTGGGGAAGGCTTGGGTGGCTCCCTGCATGGCTTCATAGTTGGAAATAGTACTGAAAGCACCCGGCATTCCCCTAGCTAGCCAAGAGGCTACCATGGAACAGGAAGGCAGGCAAACCTTGCAGATATTGTGCAGCAATAGCTGGGGCATGGGGAGAGACCACATTCCCTCCAAAGCCCAGTGCTGAGCTGGGGAAGGTTTGGGTGACTCTCTGCGGGACTGTATGGTTGGAAATGGTAGGGAAAGCACCCGGCATCCCCCTAGCTAGCCTGTAGTCCACCATGGAGCAGGGAGCCAGGCAAGCCTTGCAGATCTTTTGCAGCAATAGCTGGGGCATGGGGAGAGACCGCAGTCCCTCCAAAGCCCAGTGCTGAGCTGGGGAAGGCTTGGGTGGCTCCCTGCGGGACTGTATGGTTGGAAATGGCAGGGAAAGCACCCAGCATCCCCCTAGCTAGCCTGTAGCCCACAATGGAGCAGGGAGCCAGGCAAGCCTTGCAGATCTTTTGCAGCAATAGTTGGGGCATGAGGAGAGACCGCAATCCCTCCAATGCCCAGTTCTGAGCTGGGGAAGGCTCTGGTGGCTCCCTGTGAGACTGTAAGGTTGGAAATGGTAGGGAAAGCACCCGGCATCCCCCTAGCTAGCCTGTAGCCCACAATGGAGCAGGGAGCCAAGCAAGCCTTGCAGATCTTTTGCAGCAATAGCTGGAGCACGGGGAGAGACCGCAGTCCCTCCAATGCCCAGTGCTGAGCTGGGGAAGGCTTGGGTGGCTCCCTGTGGGGCTGTATGGTTGGAAATGGCAGGGAAAGCACCCAGCATCCCCCTAGCTAGCCTGTAGCCCACCATGGAGCAGGGAGCCAGGCAAGCCTTGCAGATCTTCTGCAGCAATAGCTGGGGCACGGGGAGAGACCGCAGTCCCACCAAAGCCCAGTGCTGAGCTGGGAAAGGCTTGGGTGGCTCCCTGTGGGGCTGTATGGTTGGAAATGGCAGGGAAAGCACCCAGCATCCCCCAAGCTATCCTGTAGCCCACCATGGAGCAGGGAGCCACCCAACCCTTGCAGATCTTTTGCCGCAATAGTTGGGGCACGAGGAGAGACCGCAGTCCCTCCAATGCCCAGCGCTGAACTGGAGAAGGCTCTGGTAGCTCCCTGCGAGAGTGTAAGGTTCGAAATTGTAGGGAAAGCACCCGGCATCCCACTAGCTAGCCTGTAGCCCACCATGGAGCAGGGAGCCAGGCAAGCCTTGCAGATCTTTTGCAGCAATAGCTGGGCCATGGGGAGAGACCGCAGTCCCTCCAAAGTCCAGTGCTGAGCTGGGGAAGGCTTGGTTAGCTCCCTGCATGGCTGCATAGTTGGAAATGGTACTGAAAGCACCTGGCATTCCCCTAGCGAGCCAGGAGGCTACCATGGAACAGGAAGGTAGGCAAACCTTGCAGATCTTGTGCAGCAATAGCTGGGCCATGGGGAGAGACCGCAGTCCCTACAAAGCCCAGTGCTGAGCTGGGGAAGGCTTGGGTGTTCCCTGCGGGGCTGTACGGTTGGAAATGGCAGGGAAAGCACCCGGTATCCCCCTTGCTATCCTGTAGCCCACCATGAAGCAGGGAGCCAGGCAAGCCTTGCAGCTCTTTTTCAGCAATAGCTGGGGCACGGGGAGAGACCGCAGTCCCTCCAAAGCCCAGTGCTGATCTGGGGAAGGCTTGGGTGGCTCCCTGCGGGACTGTATGGTTGGAAATGGTAGGGAAAGCACCCGGCATCCCCCTAGCTAGCCTGTAGCCCACCACGGAGCAGGGAGCCAGGCAAGCCTTGCAGATCTTTTTCAGCAATAGCAATAGCTGGGGCACGGGGAGAGACCGCAGTCCCTCCAAAGTCCAGTGCTGAGCTGGGGAAGGCTTGGGTGGCTCCCTGCATGGCTGCATAGTTGGAAATGGTACTGAAAGCACCTGGCATTCCCCTAGCTAGCCAGGAGGCTACCATGGAACAGGAAGGCAGGCAAACCTTGCAGATCTTGTGCAGCAATAGCTGGGGCACGGGGAGAGACCGCAGTCCTCCAAAGCCCAGTGATGAGCTGGGGAAGGCTTGGGTGGCTCCCTGCATGGCTGTATAGTTGGAAATGGCTGTGAAAGCACTCAGCATTCCCCTAGCTAGCCAGAAGGCTACCATGGAGCAGGGAGGCAGGCAAGCCTTGCTGATCTTTTGCAGCAATAGCTGCGGCACGGAGAGAGACCACAGTGCCTTCAAAGTCCAGTGCTAAGCTCAGGAAGGTTTGGGAGGCTCCCTGCAGGGTTGTATGGTTGCAAATGTGGAGGATAGCAACCGGCATCCCCCTAGCTAGCCAGAAGGTTATCATGGAGCTGGGAGCCAGGCAAGCCTTGCAGATCTTTTGCAGCTGTAGCTAGGCAATTGCAATCCCATCAAATCTCCTTGCTGAGCAAAGGAAGGCTTTGGTTGCCCCCTGCATTGTTGTACTGTTGTGAATGATCATGAAAGCATCCCCCTCAGATCACCTGTAGCCCACCATAGAGCAGGGAGCCAGGCACGCCTTGCAGATCATTTGCAGTAGTAGCCAGGGCATGGAGAGGGACCGCGGTCCCTTCAAAGCCCAGTGCTGAGCTGTCAAAGGCTTGGGTGGCTCTCTGCACGGCTGTATAATTGAAAAGCACCCGGCATTTCCCTAGCTAGCCAGAAAGCTGCCATGGAGCAGGAAGGCAGGCAAACCTTGCAGATCTTTTGCATCAATAGCTGGGGCATGGGGAGCAACCGCAGTCCCTCCAAAGCCCAGTGCTGATCTGGGGAAGGCTTGGGTGGCTCCCTGCGGGACTGTATGGTTGGAAATGGTAGGGAAAGCACCCGGCATCCCCCTAGCTAGCCTGTAGCCCACCACGGAGCAGGGAGCCAGGCAAGCCTTGCAGATCTTTTTCAGCAATAGCAATAGCTGGGGCACGGGGAGAGACCGCAGTCCCTCCAAAGTCCAGTGCTGAGCTGGGGAAGGCTTGGGTGGCTCCCTGCATGGCTGCATAGTTGGAAATGGTACTGAAAGCATTCCCCTAGCTAGCCAGAAGGCTAGCATGGAGCAGGGAGGCAGGCAAGCCTTGCTGATCTTTTGCAGCAATAGCTGCGGCACGGAGAGAGACCGCAGTCCCTTCAAAGTCCTGTGCTAAGCTCAGGAAGGTTTGGCAGGCTCCCTGCAGGGTTGTATGGTTGCAAATGTGGAGGATAGCAACCGGCATCCCCCTAGCTATCCTGTAGCCCACCAGGAAGGTAGGCAAACCTTGCAGATCATGTGCAGCAATAGCTGGGGCATGGGGAGAGACCGCAGTCCCTATAAAGCCCAGTGCTGAGCTGTCGAAGGCTTGGGTGGCTCTCTGCACGGCTGTATAATTGAAAAGCACCCGGCATTTCCCTAGCTAGCCAGAAAGCTGCCATGGAGCAGGAAGGCAGGCAAACTTTGCAGATCTTTTGCAGCAATAGCTGGGGCACAGGGTGAGACCGCAGTCCCTCCAAAGCGCAGTGTTCAGCTGGGGAAGTTTTGGGCTGCTCCCTGCAAGGTTTTCTTGTAGCAAATGCTCAAAAAAGCACCCGGCTTCCCATTAGCTAGCTAAAAGACCACCATGGAGCAGGGAGCCAGGCAAGCCTTGCAGATCTTTTGCAGCAATAGCAATAGCTGGGGCACGGGGAGAGACCACAGTCCCTCCAAAGACCAGTGCTGAGCTGGGGAAGGCTTGGGTGACTCCCTGCAAGGTTGTATGGTTGGAAATGGCAGGGAAAGCACCCGGCTACCAGAAGGCTACCATGGAGCAGGGAGCCAGGCAACCCTTGCCAATCTTTTGCAGCAATAGCTGGGACACAGGGGAGACCGCAGTCCCTCCAAAGCCCAGTGCTGAGCTGGGAAAGGCTTGGGTGGCTCCCTGCAGGGCTGTATAGTTGGAAATGACAGTGAAACCACTCAGCATTCCCCTAGTTAGCCAGAAGGCTACCGGGGAGCTGGGAGGCAGGCAAGCCTTGCAGATCTTTCGCATCAATAGCTGGGGCATGGGGAGCAACCGCAGTCCCTCCAAAGCCCAGTGCTGAGCTGAGGAAGGCTTCGGTGGCTCCCTGCAGGGCTGTATAGTTGGAAATGGTAGGGAAAGCAGCCGGCATCCCCCTACTAGCCAAAAGGTCACCATGGAGCAGGAAGCCCGGCAAGCCTTGCAGATCCCTTGCAGCAATGGCTGGGGCCCAGGGAACTGCCTTCAGCGATCCCTCCAAAACCCAGTGCTAAGCAAAGGAAGGTTTGGCTGGCTCCTTGCTGAGCTGTAGGGCTGCAAATGGTGGCTAAAGCACCCAGCAACTCCCAAGCTGCCCTAAAGCCCCCATGGACCAGGGATCCGAGCTACCCTTCCAGAACATTTGTGATGTTAGCTGGGTGTGGGGAGCTGCTACGCATCAGCCGGAGCCCCATGCTCAACAGCGGCGGGTTTGGTGGGCTGTCTGTGGCGTTGCAGGGTTGTGAATGATCAGAAAAGCACTCATCATCCCCAAAGCTAGCCTGAAGTTCACTTAGGAGTTGGGAGCCAGGATTTTCCTGGCAAGAGCTGGGCATTTGGAGCGTCCACAGTCCCCCCACTGAACATCCCCCTAGCTAGCGCCGAAGACCACTATGGAGAAGGGAACGAGGAAGCCTTGCAGGTCTTTTGTAGCAATAGCTGGGGCGCAGGGAGCTACCACAGCCTCTGCAAAGACAGCAGTCTGTAGGGGAAGGGTTGGGTGGCTCCCTGCTGAACGGTGATATTAGGAGTAATGACCGAAGCACCAGGCATCCCCCTAACTAGCCTGACACTCACCATGGAGCCAGGAAAGCCTTGCAGTTCTTTTGCAGTCATCGCTGGGTACGGGGAGGCAAGCAGTCTCTCCAAAACCCAGTGCTAAGCTGGGGAAGGCTTGGGGCACTCTTTGCCATGTTATAGGGTTGGGAATGGAGGGGTAAAGCAGTCAGTGCCTCCCCTAGCTACCATGAAGACCATTAGAGTGGGGAGCTGGTCAGCCTGGCAGGTCTTTGGCTGCAATAGTTGGCTGCAGAGGGGTACAGCAGTCCCTGAGAAGCCCAGTTCTATGCAGGGTGGCTTCATTGGCTCCCCATTGAACTGGGGTATCGTGAATGGGGGCTGTTGCACCCGGCAGCCCCCTCGCTTGCCTGAAAGTGACCACAGAACAGTGAGCCAGACAAACCTTTCAAGTCTTTTGCAGCAATAGCTGGGTGCAGGGGGGGCTATTGCAGTCCCACCCAAGCCCCGTGCTGAGCAGGGAAAGGTTCGGAGGGCTCCCTGCAGTGTGGTTGGGTTGTGAGTGATAGGAGACCCCCTATCTAACTTGAAGACCACTATGGGGAAGGGAGTCAGGCAAACCTTGCTGATTTGTTTGCCGCTATAGCCAAGGTGCAGAGAGCTCTCAAAAGATGAGCAGGCTGTACAGGAAGGTTTGGGTGGCTCCCTGCCGAATGGTGGGGTCGGGAATGATGGCTGAAGCACCCAGCAACGCCCCTTAGCTGCGCTGAAGCCCATCATGGAGAACGGAGCCCGACGAACCTTCCAGATCTTTCGTATTAATCGCCAGGTACAGGGAGTTAGTGTAGTTCCTACAATCTTCAGTGCTGAGCCGGGGTGGGTTTGCATGGCTCTCCATTGTGTTGCAGGGTTGTACACGGTGAGGAAAGTGCTTGGCATTTCCTTAGCTAGTTTGGAGACCACTACAGAGCAGGGAACCAAGCATTCCTTGCAGGCCTTTTACAGCATCAGCCGAGCGCGGGGAGCTACTGGATCCCCACGCTCTCCGTTGGAGAAGCTTTGGGTGGCCCCCTGGGGAACGGTGATGTTGTGGAGGGTAGGTGAAGCAATCAGCAACCCCACATGCTACCCTGCAGCCCACCATGGAGCAAGGAGCCAGGAAAGCCTTCCACAATTTGGGCAGTTATAGCTAGGCATGGGGAGGGATCGCAGTCCCTCTGAAGCCCAGCGCTCAGCAGGAGGAAGCTTGGGTAGCTCCCAGCATGGTTGCAGGATTGCGAACGGTTTGGAAAGCACCTGACTTCCCCCTAGCTAGCCAGGAGAGCACTATATAGAATAAGGATCTAAGCCAGCTGGGCAGGTCTCTTGTGACAATAGCTTGATACAGGGAGCTGCCATCGTTCTCTACCTCCCTTTGCTCAGTAGGGGTGGGTTTGGGTGGCCCCCTGTGGTGTGGCAGGGTTTCTGATAATCAGGAAAGCCCCCAGCATTCCCATAGCTAGCCTAAAGACCCTTCTGGAGTATGGGGCAAGCCTTGCATGTCTGTTGCTGCTACAGCAGTGAGTGCCTGCAAAGCACCAGAAGGCTTCATTGGCTCCCTCCTGAATGGTAGGGTTGGTTATGATGGAAGAAGCACCCGGCATCCCCCTAGCTATTCCATCCTCCTAACTACTCCATAGTGGTTATGGAGCAGGGCACCTTGTAGGACATTTCCAGGAACAGCCAGGTGTGGGGAGCGCCAACAGTCTCTCCCAAGCCCAGGGCTGGGCAGGGGAAGGACTAGGGGACTTCCTGCTGAACTGTAGTGTTGTGAATTACGGTGAAGCAACACACAGTGACTCCCTAGCTACCCTGAACTACCTTAGCTACAACAGAGCTAGGAGCCAGGCAAGCCTTCCCATCTGTTTGCAGCAATAGCTGGGGGCAGGGAGCCCCTGAGGTCTCTCCAGAGCCCAGTGCTGAACATGGGAAGGTTTGGGTGGCTCCCTGCATTGTTGTTGGGTTGAGAATGAGGGGCAAAGCCCATGGCATTCCTCTAGCTAGGCTGAAAACCACTACAGAGGAGGAAGCTGGGAAGCCTGGCAGGTCTTTTGCAGAAATACTAGGGTATAGGGAGTTACAGAAGTCCTTGCAAAGCCCAGTGCTGTCCAGGGGAAGGTCTGGATGGCTCCCTACTGAATTGCAGTGTTATGAATGATGAGTGAAATAACCAGTTACCCTGAAGCCCGCCACAGAGCAGGCAAGACTTTCAGATATTTTTTGTAACAACAGCTGGGGCTCGGTCCCTCTAAAGACCATTTCTGAGCAGAGGTAGGTTTGGCTGGTTCCCTGCAATGTTTTAGGGTTCAGAATGGTGAGAAAAGAAGTCAGTATTTCTCTAGCTCACCTGAAGTCCACTACAGAGCAGGGAACCAAGTGAGCCCTGCAGGAATAGCTAGGTGCAAGAAGCTACACCAGTCCCCGTGAACCCTAGTAAAATGGATAGCTTTGGTGGCTCCCTGCTGAACGGTGGTGTTGGGAATAAAAGGTGAAGTGCCCAGCATCACTGTGGCTACTCTGAAGCCCACCATGGAGCAGGGAGCCAGGCAAACCTCTCAGATCTTTTACAGCTATCATGACCATCGCTATGGAGCTACCAGTGGTCCCTCTGAATAGCAGCTGTCTGCAAGGGAAGTCTTGCATGCCTCCCTGCTGGATTCTGCTGTTGAGAACTGTGGGTGAAGTAACTGGCAAGCCCTTCACTACTCTGAAGCCCGCCATGGGGCAGGGAGCCAGGCAAAACTTTCAATCCTTTGGCAGTAATAGCTGGACACAGGGAGGGATCTCCATCCTTCCAAAGCCCAGTGCTGAGCAGGGGAAGGCTTGGCTCCCAGAGCTGTAGCATTGCAAATTTTTGAAGATGCATCCAGCTTTCCCTTAGCTAGCCTGAAGACCACCATGGGTCAGGGAGCCAGACAAATCTTTCAGATCATTTGCAGCAATAGTTGGGCATGGAGAGGCATTGCAATGCCTCCAAAGCTCAGCGCTGACCAGGAGAAGATCTGAGTGGCTCCCTGCTGAACTGTGGTGTTGCCAGTTATGGGTGAAGCATCCAGCGATTCCCAAGCTATTCTAAAGCTTAGAGCCAGACAAACCATGCTGATCTTTTGCAGCAATGGCTGAGGGATAGAGTCCTACTGCAGGCTCTTCACAGCACAGGGATCTGCAATGGGAGATTTCTGTGACTCCCTGGTCACTTGTGGGTTTGAGGATGATGGGAGAAGCCACCGGCATCCTCCTAGCTACCCTTAAGCTTATCATGGAGTTCAGCAAACCTTCCCAGTCATTGAAAGCAACAGCCAGGTGCAGGAATCTCCTGAAGTCCCTCCCAAGGCCAGTCTAGCAGGGGAAGGTTGAGCTGCTGTGTTGGGCAGGATGGGAAAAGCACCTAGCCTCCCCCAGCTATGCTGAAGACTACCATGTGGCTGGGTGTTAGGCAAGCCTTGCCCATCTTTTGCAGCCCTTACTGGAGCATGGGGGGTTTGACATCCAGTGCAAAGCCCAGTGTTCTGCAGTGACAGGTTTGGTGGCTCCCGGATGAGTTTTAGCATTGGGAATGATGCTTGATGCACTCAACAGCCCCCATCTGTCCTGAAGCCTATCATGACCTGGGACCTTGGGCAGCCAAGCAGATCTTTTTTTCCCTCAATAGCTGGCAGTAGGGGACATAGGAGATGCAGCAAAACCACAGTGCTTTGTAGGAGGTGATTTGGATTGCTCCCCGTTGAATTGGTGTGTTGTGCATAATGGGTGAAGCCAGCAACCAGCATCCCCTCTAGTTACACTGAAGCCTACCATGGAGCTGGGAGCAATGTAAACCTTAGAGATCTTTTGCAGCAACGGTCATGACGTGTGAACACATGAAGCTCCAAAATGGAGCTAATAATTCCCTCCGGGGTTCTTTCATCTTGAGAAAATGGCATGGGAGAAGTTCTCCCTCCCTCCCTTATGCAGTCCAGAGCAGAACTGGGCCCCTGCAGACTGTCACAATGAAGTTCCCTGAGGAACCCAAACTCAACTTGTTAGAAACCATGGCTCAGTGATAGAGCATCACTTTGGCATGCAGAAGGTCCTAGGTTCAATTCCCTGTATCTCCAGCTAAAAGGATTAAGTAGCGGGTGATCTGAAATCTCTACCTCATGCTCTGAACAGCCTCTGCCCCACAGAGTAGACAGTACTGACCTGGATGAACTTCAGTATAAGGCAGCTTCATGCATTCATACCGTATAGCCTGTAGAAATCATATCAGGTCAGTGAACAACTAGTAAATACTCGCTTTCGACTTGAATGCTAAACTTCCGAGAAATAAAAGTGTCACTCAGTTTCCATCTGCACATGTTAAGTCTCTCAGATCTCGTTTATATCCAGAATTGAACTGTGTTGACTCTGGAGGTACCACTGGACTCAAATTCGGTTCTCACATCTGTTTGTTAACTCTTGCATGTGTATGCTAATTTACTGCTGTTCACAGATCTTACCAGCCTCTTTAATTTAATCTCAGCTATAATCACCCAGTTACTTATACATCGTGACTGCAACTAGCCCTTCCTGGCAACTTCTCCCCCCACCCACACAAAGTCTACCTGTATGTAATGGCAGAGATTGTTCTGTTTCACTGGATCCGAAAAAGTGTGCGTGCACAAGAAAGCTTATGCTTTGAATACAACTTTGACGGTCTTAAAGGTGCCGCGGGACTCCAACTTTGTTCAGCTTCCTTCTAAGTATTTCAGAACGAGTATCTGAGCTGGCTTTAGGATTGCCAGCTGTTCACCTAGCTGCTGCAGTGACATATTTAACAACAGGTTTGTGCGCAGATGTTAGTGAGAGATAACGTTTATTTCCATAGTTTGGAAAGCTTCACCTACTGAAGCTGCTGTTGAAAGGCACAGGAAGGCCCAGCCCATCCAATAGGTTAGCAACTCTGATTTCTTTTCTTTATATAGTACTGTATTTACTTAAAGGCAAGTCTAGGGCTTTTTTTCTAGGTATGCTGTCAGAAAAGGGGGAGGCCGTCACTTTACATTTCCATACAGCTACGTCAAATAATATTTTTGTGTGCGCATAATATTTTGAATGAATAAGATACTTGCGGTAACCTTGCTAGTTCTAACAGGTGGAATGAAGAAGCAGAAGAACAGGTGTCCGGAGGTAGTTGTTCCATCTTGTATCTGCACTAAATACACTTGTGAGCAATACTCCCTCTAAGCTGTGGAGTCTTGTGAGCAAAAATTCTGCTCTGTGAGCTACTGGCATTAAAGTTGTGAGCTACGGCATACATTAGTTTATTCTCGGGCCACTTTTCCTGAGCTAAGACAAAAATGTGTGAGCCAGAGGCTAAAAAAAACCTGTGAGCTAGCTCATACTAACTCTGCTTAGAGGGAACATTGCTTGTGAGATGTGTAAGTCTCTGTGGTGGGGGGGACACATCAGAATCTCTTCCTCCCTGTACTTTGCTTTGTATTTTTAAGGGGGGGAAGAGGAGGGATTCAGGGTTTGTTGTTATTTTATCTTTGATTTTAGCTGGGGATATTTTAACTACAGCCGTTTTGAACCAAGACCCATATACTCTCCAGGAATTTCCCAACGCAGAGATGGCAACCCTACCAAGGAGTTTTGTGTGTTCTGACAAGCATAACTTGATGGATGCAGGCATTCAAACAAATGTCCCTAAATTTCTATTATTTCTTTATTAAAAATTAGATGAGGTTTTCCAAAAGGGTTGTTTTTTCTTTAAAGATCCTTTACAGTTATCGGTGATAGTCCTTCTGTGATATAAATACTATAAACAAATAACAAGAGGAATGTTAAATGATCGGGTAGGGCTGTGGTGGGAAAGAATGTGTGGTTTTATTGAATATTTAACATCAGCATCTTTTTTAAAAAAAAAGATCTGTTTCCTTTTATTGCATATAAAAATTGCTGGAATTAAAAATGCTGTAGTTTCAGAACTAGTCATGGTAGAGGAGCAACTATGTTTCTAAAACAATAGGAAAGAAAGCAAATGTACAAAACAAAATTTTAAAAATCACCAGTTTCAAACTCTCATAAAACATAAGAACATAAGAGAAGCCATGTTGGATCAGGCCATTGGCTCATCCAGTCCAACACTATGTGTCACACAAGGTTTACAAGGTTTCTTCATCTGGATCCATTCTCTTCAGTAACTTGTTTCTCTGGGTTAAAAATTCTCTAAAGTTCATGCGCTTCCTCATTGGCCAATATAAGCATTCTGGTATAGGCCCAAATAGGGGCATTACAAAATGGATTCCATTTCCAGCACAGCTTTGAGCCAAGCTGAAAAGTGACATGATGATAAGAGAGTTTCTCTACTGGTCCTTGCAACTTCACTAAAGGTACTTTGCCTTGTTTGTGGATATTCTAAAGAAGGTTCACCAACGTTTTTTCAGAACTTCATCAGAACACTGCCCATCCACAAAGAAAGGGGGACATCTGGATGTCTTCAATTTCCTCCAGTTGAAATCTTTCAGTAATAATATTACAAGTAGTTGGGGTCTAGCAAAGCTTACTGGATGGCAGACCCCCAATATAATCAGAGAGCCAGTTTGGTGTAGTGGCTAAGTGAATGGACTCTAATCTGGGAGAACTGGGTTTGGTTTCTCACTCCTCTACATGCAACTGCTGGCGTAACCTTGGGTCAATCACAATTTCTCTCAGAGCTGCTCTCTCAAGAGCAGTTCTTGAAAGAGCTTTCTCAGTCCTACCTCCCTCACAGGGTGTCTGTTGTGGGGAGGGAAAGGGAAAGGAGATTGTAAATTGCTCTGAGACTCCAAGTGAATGGCAGGATAAATCCAATCTCTTCTTCTACTACTACGATATGAAAGGGAGTTCTCCCTTTTTTGTCTGTCATTGATGAGGAAAATATATATATATGCACATCTGATATTGGATAATCTCATCTTTCTTATCTGTTTAGGGTTAATCAAACCCAGATGAACATTTAACACCTTCCAAAAAACCCTCCATCCTTTTGTTTTTTTCTTCTCCCTCAGCTTCCCAAACTGCCCCTTCTCTTTTCCCCCTTATTCCATCATCGGACTACACTGGAGACATCGTCACCATTGCGTGCTTGGCCAAGGATTTCCTACCTGACTCACTCACTCTCTCTTGGCAAAAGCCAAACAATGACAGCCTTGAGGCAGAAAAAATCAGGCGATTCCCTTCTATTGCTAACTCTAATGGGGTCTACACCGCAAGCTCAGAGGCGACCATCCCTGCTAATCAGTGGGAGGCATTTGAACCCTTCTTCTGCAAGGCCGAACTTGCTTCTCAGACCAGGGTGACGCGAGTCGTTCGTCAAAGTAAGTATATACGTATGGTTTGTTTTGCTTGACTAGCAATGCCCCTACCCCTGCCAGGCTACAAGAACACAGACCCATTTCAGAAGACTAGCAACTAGTAGTCAGGAAGTGATGTAGAGATTTATTCTCTCGTAACATTTTGTAGGAAATACTGCTTACATAGGATCCAATAAGCATTTAGTCCCTAAAGTGCTACATCCCTTTATTGTTTCAACATAATATTTACCAGCACAGGAAGTTTTCCATTCTGCACTGGAAAAACTTTCTCCAAACTAGAGATGCAGATGAGGGAGAGGTGATTATTTTATTATGTGCATGCCCTGTATCAATCTTTCGGAGATTATAAGCTCCTCTCTTTTGAGGATGAGCAGCCCAGACATGAAGGAAGCCCTGCTTCTCATGGTTTCACATGGAGGTGAGAGAGTTTCTCCAGAAGGAGAACATCAGGCATACCACTTGGTGTGTTTGAAGGAGATAGATTCCTGGCGAGATCTGGTTCTTTAGATGTGTGAGTAAAGTACCATTAAGTCGCAGCTGATTTACAGAGACCCCATAGAGTGCTCAAGGCAGGAGATAAACAGAGATGGTTTGCCATTGTTGGCCTCTAAGTAGCAATCCTGGACTTCCTTAGTGGTCTCCCACCCAAGCTGATCCTGCTTAGTTTCTGGGATCTGATGAAACCAGGCTAGACTGGACTATTTGGATGGGTGGTTCTATAATTTACATATAAATATAGTTTCAATTACTCTTTAAATGTTGCTCTTGGGGTAATAAATGTACCTGAAATACATTTGTTCTTCTTCTAATTGTCCTTCCTTTCGGTAGCTTCAATCTCATGTGAGGAACTTGAACCTACGATTACTATCGGCGTGCCTCCTCTAGAAGATTTTCGAAGTGCGTACCTCAATGCCACTCTTCTCTGCAAGGCTGATAACCTGCACACTGAGAAGACTACCATTAAGTGGCTGAAGAACGGACAGGTGCTTCCCTCTGGATTCACCACCTATGCACCAGTCAGAGGAGGCCGTGGCAGTTACTCCATCAACAGCGAGCTCATCGTCACCAGAAAGGACTGGTACGCTGAAGAGGTATTTTCCTGCCAAGTGCAAAATGACAAGTTCAATCTGATCAAGAATGTCAGCAAATCTTCTGTTTGTGAAGGTGAGTAGAACTGTTCCATCCTACTGTGTCAGAGAACCTTCCAAATCGATTTCCAAACGATGTTGACTCCTCCATTTTTGTCACAAGTTAAAAAAGGACTCAACATAAGCAAGTGGAATGACCAATGACTGAGCAGAGAGATTTGATGCTTTAAAATTTAAAAATGGCGATTGACTTTGAATTGGCAAGCATTCACACACAGTGAAACCTAGAAGTCCCTGAAGAAATTGGAGTAGGGGGCAGGAGAGGAGCACCATGGTAACTGCCAGTACTTCCCTTGCTGGCCACCAAGCTTTTCAGAAACAGGCAGGGGCCACTGAAAGGCAGGGCTTGTTATTGTGATAGGCTGTTCTAATTTACATGAAAGAGTTTTTCATTGGGAGCTCAGAAGGACTGGTTAGCAACTGGGCTTTCTTTAACTAGCATATAGTTCCATTCCCTCCTTCTTCCCAGGAGGTGTGAGGAGAGAGCAATTCCATTTGGTTCGACTGCCTCCCATGGCAGTCATTTTTGGGTGCTCCTTACTACCCCCCTCTCCAAATTTCAAAGGTGGCTTCAGGCTCAAAAAGTGGAGGACCCCTGGTCTGGGCATGACCTGAAAGTATGTGGAGCAGCACTCTGGGATGTCAGTCCAAAGCCTAGGGAGGAGATTACCTGGGTTCCCTATACATGCTGCCTTGAGTTCTATGGAGTGAATGAGGGAAACCAATATATAATCAATGACACTAGCTCCTCTGTGTGTTGGAGCGAATGAGGGTTATAATCACCCCCACATGGGATATAAGCATATTGTTAAATTTTGAAATGGCTTTAAGGTCCAGTATTGAGAATTTAAGACAGTCTTGAGGGAAAATAAAAATCTCTCTACTGCAAAGTAAGTAGGCAAGTGGCCATCATTCTTTAGTCCCAGCTCCCCAGATAAGTACTTGGTGCCCATATAGCTTAAAACAGTGTCCTTTGGCATGTCCCAGAATGCCTCTTGGATAGGGCCAATGTTGGCTTTGATATTGGTTAGAACCATCAGTTCATCCATATTTTGTTATCCCTAAGAAAACTGTTCTCCTCCGTGATAATTCAGACTTTAAATTCTATTTAAAGCTGAAATGCCTTGGGGGAAAGGAAGACAAATTCTTCTGACTTAAATCTGCTAGTGAATATTTGAATTTCTGTCCTCTCAATTTTTTTTAAAGAGTGCTTTGTGATATGAGACTTTATGAAAAGGCACCAATAAAACTGTTGCCTTAGAATTCATCAGCAGTGCTTAAGATGCTAGTTAACCCCCCCCCCAGTATCAAAAACAATATTTTGAGTCAAATTTGTACAAAACATGCTTATTATAGCTCCAGTCATGTTGTTCTGCTTTCATCTTTAAGATGTACAAAAGAGGAAAAAATGGCCAAATACTGAGAATGGCTGAGTATCAGGAGCCAGCAAATGCCATGTTCTCATTTACTACAGAACTGAACGTTGTTCTCAGTTGTCCCTTTATTGCTCCTCAGGTTGTGAAGGTAGTACTGTGCCAGTTCGTGTGGAGACCATCCCACCAGCCTTCGCTGATATGTTCCTGACCAAGACAGCTTACGTGACCTGCAGAATCTCCAACTTACCCTATGGGCAGGATCTTGCAAAACTGAATGTCACCTGGACACGAGAACACAGCAACGGACGAGTGGAAATATTGCCAACCGAAACAGGGCAGCCTAAAGAGCAAGAAAACAGAGAGCTGGTATATGTGGATACCACAGCCAACATTTGCGTAGAGGACTGGGAGAGTGGTGATAACTTCCAGTGCACGGTTAGACTTCCCCTACTTGCAAGTACAGAAATAAGGAATTTGAAGAAGCAGAAAGGTAGGTGACTATATCATCCCACAAAATGCTGAAAGAACCCCCAATAGCTTTGTCTTCTGTGCCTGTTTGCTTTCTGTGCCTGTTTGTTAGACTTCAGAGCGTCTAGAATGGTTCTGAACTGCCCTAAGAATAATTTGCCACAACTTGAATCAGAAGCAGGGAGTGCCCAAAAAAACCCCTTACCTCAATAGCTGCAGGAACCAATGAGACCCTGTTAATGATAGACAGAGCTCTTTTTGTCCTTTCTGTTTTAGTGGCTTGGCGTTGCCTGCCTCTGCGTACTGACCCTGGACTTCCTTAGTGATCTCCCATGTAAATACTAACCACAACCAACCCTGCTTAGCCTTCTGAGATCTGAAGAGATCTGCCTGGGCCATGCAGGTTGCGGCTCCCTTTCCCTTTTACTGTTTTATAATGACTCTTTGAGGTCAAAATTAGAGCATGTGATCTGACCAGGGCCAACCCGAGAGCTTCCACTGAAGTTGCACATGGACTTCTTTGATCCAAATCAAGAAAAACTGGTTAGAATGCTAGCACTACTGCAGAGGCTGTTCTTTCGGTCCACGCCCTTCTATTTGGAACTGAAACAGCATTATTGCTTTCATTAATAATAATAATAATAATAATCTTTTATTTATATCCCGCCCTCCCCGCCAAGGCAGGCTCAGGGCGGCTCACAAGACATGGAATGTACCATGATTATAATAAATTAAGATCGTTGTGCCTAATTTGCAGCCCACTTAATCAAAGGCAACCCCGCCATCCATATAATGTGTGACCTTTCTATTTATTTACTTATTAAAATAATTATGTCCCACCTTTCCTCGTAGTTCAAGGCAGCTTACAATAATAGTTAAAATTTTAAATCAATTAAAACCAAAAATAAAATAGCAAACCCCAAATCTCTCCCATCCCCCCCTCCCCTTAAAAGATGTCTGCTATTCAGACCTCCCTCAAAAGCCGTGGCAAACAGGAAGGACTTGCACTGCCTCCTGAAGATTTCCAAGGAAGGCCCCTCTCACCTGTTCAGAAAGCCTATTCTGTAGAGGCAGGCCCATGATGAAAAAGGCCCATGCTCTGGCTGATACCATACAATAACACCAGGTGCTGGGACAGTCAGCTGTTGTCTGCCTGGTGACCATAGCTGGTGCACAGGGAAACATGGAAGGAGATGGACTTTCAAATGACTGGGAGTTCCAAGAAAGCAGCAGAAAGTTCAATAGTTAAAAATGTTTTCCATTAAAACTAAATAAAACAACAAACCCTAAGTCTCTCCTGCCTTTCCTCCCCCCCCCCCCCTTAAAAGAGCGCTTTTCAAGCGTTTGGAGGCCCACCATACATGATGGAAGCAACCAAAGCGGCCGCATTAGGGCTGGCTTGCTCACAAGCAGTGTTCCCTCTAAGCTGAGTTAGCGTGAGCTAGCTCTCCATATTTTAGTCTCCAGATCACACCTTTTTTGCCTTAGCTCAGGAAAAATGGCCTCAGAGCAAACTTAATTTGCGCAGTAGCTTTAATGCCAGTAGCTCAAAAAGTAGAATTTTTGCTCACAAGACTTCATAGTTTAGAGGGAGCATAGCTCACAAGGTGTTAAAAACCAACCTGAGGAGTACCTGCTTACTCATTCCTACAAGGAAAAGCATTGTTGTGTTCAATAAAAGATGGCCGGCTAGAAAGCTGTCTCATGAAAACTCTGCATCTGTTTTGCTGAGGACCCTTTTGCTGAATCCAGGCCACCCTTTAGAAGTGCTCCACTATGCTGTTTGTGCTCTGCTTCTCTCATGACAAGCTAGTTGAGTTAATTGAGTGGCCAGAGTTAAAATGGCATCTCACAAAGCTAAAAAGGGCATATTAAGAATTCCCTTGAACATCGCAAGCAGCATGCATTTGTCGTTCTCCTTGTGCCCACATACATTTTTTTTTCTTCTTCTCACCATGATCCAGGTGATAGCCACAATCCCCCATCTGTCTATGTCCTTCCTCCTCCCTCGGAACAGTTGGCTTTGCAGGAAACAGCCACCGTCACTTGCCTGATAAGAAATTACTACCCCAACGACTTCTTTGTACAATGGATGCGGAACGATGAAGCCGTACCAGCCTCAGATTACTACGTCGGAAAACCCATAGAGGAATCCAAGAGCCCCCAGCGGTTCTTCACCTATAGCACCATGAATGTCAATCAGCAGGATTGGAATTATGGAGCCAGATACACTTGTGTGGTGGGACACGAGGCGCTTCCCCTCAACACAATCCAGAAGACGATAGACAAGAACACGGGTAAACCCACTTTTGTCAACGTCTCCCTTGTGCTCTCCGACATGACCTCCAATTGCTACTAACCACCATTGCCGTTCCTACTGAACACCCTCCAGCCTCCTCCACCTACCAGCGTCTTTCCATTGTTGTGTCTCCCCTTGTCTCATTATTGGTTCTTTCGCAGAATGGTATAAGGCAGTGTTGGAGATCTAAAATATGTTAAATCATTGGCTGGCTTCATCTTTCTGAAGAAGAATTTGCAATAAAGTATGTTTTTCAAAACAAAGAAAAATACCTGGCTTGCTGTGAGAAATGGTGTTGGGGAGGGGTAATATCTTTAAACTGCACAAGCATGGAAAGGGTTATCAGTTCCCATTTGAATTCAATGGGAAGTAAGGCTTCTTTTAAAAAAAATCTACCCACTGCATCTTCTCAACACCTGAGATTTTCATATAATGCTAAAAGTATTAGATGTCCAATTTTGCACAGGGCAGGGAGGTACCACAAGGACTGGCTTTCATCTCTCATGCATACTCTGGCTCTGCTCTTTTGTTAATACTTTCTCTTTCAAGTCACTCTTACATTGCTTCCTCTCTTTCTTCATCTCCATTACACGTGACAACAATCTTTGCTCTAAATTGTTCTATTTCCGTATCTACGATAGGGAATGCCTTTTTAAGGAAACTAGGAGATACCCTTTCACATATTTCTCATCATGGATTTTCTGCCACTATGGCAAATTGTTCCCCATATCATCTCAAGAACTATCTCTATACATGTAGGGTCTGGGATGAAAAAAGACCCTAGACGCCTCTCTTTTAATAGGTTTATTTGAGAAACTCACTCACTGGGTGTCTGCGGCCACATTATTTTACCAAGACAAGCACATTATTAAGCATTCTGATGAAAATCTGATACACACTTTAAAGTGATGTACAATGTGTCTAGGGACAGCAGAGCTTTTTCCAGTTCACTGATGCACAAACATTTCTCTCTACAGAGGTGACAAATAAATGATTTAAATAAATATAGTTATACACCTTATGCACATCAAAAGATAGCTGATGGCTTCTGTTCAAGCACACTACCTTCAAACAAGTTAACGCACTTTGTTTTTCTTCGACTTGCAAACAAAGATTGGAGGTACCAATTATCTCATAAACAAACTGTCTCCATGTGATTTTACAACACACTGACGTTTGTCAAGTAACAAATGCAGAATATAGTAACAGCAATGGTAATGCCATCAAAAGTCACATTCCATGTGTCAACCTGTGACATTTTGGTAGGTGGTGTGCAAAGATTTAGATGCATACCCAGCAAAAAGGAAGAAAGAATTGCTGTCCTTGGATTCTAATTTAGAAATGAAGGATAAAAAAAAAATCCAGAAATCATTTTGTCCACCATATGCTCCATAATGATGGGTGAACCTACACCTTTGCAACACGAAGGGCCATCTTGCCTACTACTAGAAAGCTAAAACTTCTGTATTGGGTTGGGTCATAAATGTTAGGAAAGAACACTCATATAACTGAAGAAACATGGCCCACTTTACACACACATCCATGCTCAGATGATTCATCTCTGTGGCTGATGAGTCATCTGCTACTTCATTGGAAAGGCTCTGTCCCTCTCAATCACAGGGGGGAAGAATGGAAAGGGCCATTTGCAGTGTGCTAAAACTGAATATTGTATTCCAAGATCAATCCTGGCAGATGCTTGTCCAGGAATTTCTTTGCTATGGTGGTAATTATACCGCAATTCAACAGAAATAATTCAATTCAACCAGGAAGAATCTACAGCTGGTGCTTCTTTTTAGAACCAGCCATGAATAGTTAGAAGACTTGAGATGAGGTGCTTATTTGGATCTACAGATCATCCACACATCATACTTCCTTTCTTCTCTCCCAACCCCACAGAGAGTTACATTTGACAAGGACAAAGTTTAGGAAAGAGAGACAGGAGAACCCCCACACTAGTAGGACACATCCGTACCATGGATTGAGCGCTGGGCTGAAGAGAAGCCCTGTTCAGCCATAAATCTCACTTTCCCTCTAACCCCTTTCCAGTTTTGCCAAGTTTTTCAAAAGTGTTTATGTTGCTTAAGAAAAGATCAATAAATAGGAAGATGCCATGGTTTCCCCCACCCCTGCAAACCACCTTCCTCTGTGGGAACTGAGCATCATAGATTAACCCCGGGTTTCCTTCTCTTCCCATGCACAAAATTCTTTCTTCCTCTTCCCATTCATGACTTAGAACCATTGCCCTTTCTTCCTGTCAAGCTCAACCTATAGAAGGAAGAGCAAAGCAACTGGGGTGGGTCACTATACCACCCCTTCCCCACCTCAAAGAGCAGAAAGGTCCTGGATAATGGAAATCTGTATCAGGAGATGCTGAGCTCCTGCTCAACAGAAATTCTTTTGCGAAGACTCAATATATGGGTCCTACTCATGCTCAACTTTCTTTCTCATTCAGACTCAGGAAGGAATTCTAACACAGGTTAGCGGAACCTGGCATGATGACTGGATTCTGTGATTGTACTGAGCCCCTTTCCAAAGGATAGTAATAAACGATAAAAATCCATAGGGAATTCCCATAAGGAAAGAGAGACAAGAGAACCTACACAATAGTAGGACACATCTGTATCATGGAGTGGATTGAGTCCGGGGCTGAAGAGAAGTTCTGTTCAGCCATACATCTCACTTTCCCTCTAACCCAGTGGTGTCAAATGGATCTGACGTAAATGAGACCTTGCTGGGCTGGGCCATGTCTGTCATAAAATGTAATGCTAGGTAGCAGAGATATAAACTTTATAAAGGACACAGACAAACACAAAGATTTTGTTTAAAAACTTAAAATAAGACATGCTTAAAACATTAGCACTCATTGGTCTTAAAGGTGCTTTCTTTGTATCTTTCCTATGCAGTCCAGAGAATTGGGCAAAGGAAGCTCTGGCTTTTTCCTTCTGTCCCCAGGGGACCAGAAGGGGGAGAAGCCACAGCCAATAGAAGGAAGAGAGGCTTGGCTCAGTAGCTCTGCTGTGCAATTGAGAGAGCCTGGCAAAGCAAGCTATCTCTCCTCCCCTTCCTCCCCAAGGGAAGAGCCTCAGCCAATGGAGAAAACAGAGGCTTTGCTCTGTAGCTACTGTGCAATTGAGCAAGCCTGGCAAAGCAAGCTGTGATGCAGAAGGAAGCAAGAGAAAAGGAGAAGGAAGCAGATGACAGCCAGTTGCTCAGGGGCCTGATAGGAGCCCGCCAGGGCCTGATTTGGCCCCTGGGCCGCATGTTTGACACCCCTGCTCTAACCTCTTTCCAGCCGTGGCAATAAATGATACTCTAATTGCAACACATTCTTTAAGCTATAAATACAATACTAAATAGATACCAACACTCCCAGAAGATAAACAACCACATCAGGAAAGTTTTAAAAGAAATCCTTGGACATAACATAAAAGAAATTCACTCAATTTGTAAAAGGGGCCAAATCTCAATGGAAGAATGCAGGAAGTCAACAGGTTACAGTTGCTGCCAGTCAGAGTGGGGAATACTGAGTTAAATGGGCCAATGATTTGGTTCATAAGAACACAGCTTTGGTTCTTTATAACACAACTTTGTAGCTATATGTTCAAAGGTTATGAGCCATCTCCATCTTATTCCATCAATTTCTTAAAAGTGTCCAGTATTTGACAAAGCAACCTCTGACTTATGAAGTCTTAATTTGGAATCCATTTTGTTAGTCTTTTGGTTCTACTAGTCTCCTCTCTAATTTCGCTACAATATCTACCCCTCAGGAATTAATTCACCACCATTTCCCCTTCTTCATCTTCATGACATCATGCCATGCCAATAAATTCTGTATTACAACAGGCTTTGCCTTCAGCTCGAAAGAAGCCTACACAAGGAGTTCCTTCTTCACAGATTTCCCAAGGACTGCCTCATTCACAAAGGCAACAGTTTCTGAGGCTTTTACGTTGTTAGAAGCGTACCATACCGGATGGAGTCATTTCTGACTCCCTTTACAAAGCAGGCCTTGCCAAGCACAATTCAAGCATTCTATGCTTCCTTCAGTATGAGCTCAACTCCTGGGATGTTCCCATGTTGGATATGTCGATATTCTACTATACCAACACAACCCACAATACAGACACTAGCAGGTTCAGCATGCTGTTGCTGGGTCTACTGTCCAGATCCTTATCTCCTTCATCACATAATGCTCTTAATTTGCATTTCTCCTTCACATCCAATTGCAGAATTCTGGTGCCTCCAGTTACCAACAACTCAAACAATAATTCTTTGCTCAGAAAAAAAAAACATTGGGCGTTTTCGCACTGACCTTAATCAGCAGCAACGCCCCTCTTCACCGCGCAGGATCTGCGCAGATTTCGCACTAATTGCCGCGGAGCACCCAGAAGAGCCGGAAAGTACCGCGGCTTTCACGGCACAAATGGAAACTGGTTTTTGGCGGTTTCCGTTTGCGCCCCAAAAGCCGCGGGACTTTCCGGCTCTTCCGGGTGCTCCGCGGCAATTAGTGCGAAATCCGTGCAGATCCTGCGCGGTGAAGAGGGGCGTTGCTGCCGATTAAGGTCAGTGCGAAAACGCCCATTATTTTCCCTTCTCATTTTTTTTTTTCATTTAGACAGCATTGAGAAATACTTCCATCTGCCAATGTACCAACACTCTACTACTCAACTTCTCTTGCCCTTCCAGGGTTACTTATTCCACTAGAGTAGTTAAGCTAAACTATTGCAACAAACCCCCCACCCCAGTTTTGTGGTACTTTAAAGCTTTATTGGAACAAAAATGTCCATGGGCTAGAGCACACCTCAGCAGAATATGAAGTCTCAGTTAGTGTATATATACTGAAAGTGGGGAAGGAGATGTTAACAAGTTATGAAATGCAGGTGAAGCTATATCTCCTGCAGTTCATAGGACTGGATCCTACCATCATCTCCTGATGCAAGGAGAAGCCACCTTTGATGCCTCCAAGGCTATGCCAGCAAATCAAAGGAGAAATGGCTGCAGTGAAGAGGGTAGTTGGGTAGAATTGCTCTTCTCTCCTTTGGGGACAGCATAAAAGCTGATAGGATCCAACCCATATCCTTTTAACGCAATCTACCCCTTTGCAGTATATGGTATATACCAGACACACTGGATTCATGCATCTAATGAAGGCGGCTTTAACCTGTGGATTGGATCCATCCAGAATTTTCAATTAGTCTCACCCAATTCTCCTATCTGCAACTACCATCTCACATGGCTTTTGGCCATGCAGTTCCTCTAATTCCCAGCATAGCCTTTTTGAGTGATCAAAGGGCATCCCTCCATCCTTTTTTAACCAACAGACAAACCGATTGGATCCAACCCAATTAAAGTTGCACTTCGATACATCTGCGATTCTTTAAGGTACCACAGGAATCTTTTTTCCCCCTATGTCTCTCCCCAATCCTATTCACTGCTTGGCATCATCAAGACTTAACTTTGCTTATTTTAAAAAATCCCTTCCTTCCTTACTTTCCTTGCCTTTTCCCCTCACTGTGTTACCATCTGTTGTGTTCTATGTCAACCACATTGAGACCTCTCCTTTTTTTTTTTTCCTGAACTCCTAAAGAAACTGATTTTTGTTTTTATCATCCAAAGCTTACCTTGATGGGATTGTAGCCATCGATGACGATGAGGGACTGCTAAACATCTCATCCATCCTTTCCACTTTCATCATCCTTTTCCTCGTGAGCCTTTTCTACGGTGCCACCGTGACTGTCATTAAGGTAAAACGAATAGGATGAGAAGGAACTTACTAGGACATAGCTTTACAAACTATGGTCCAATAGTCATTCACTCGCAGAAGGGAGGGAAATGGAGACCCAAAGCAGCATTTGTTGCCAGTGGTGTTCCTAAGATTAGCCAGGTCATATTTTGTGAACTAGACAAGTTGCACCTTTAAGACCAACTAAGTTTTATTCAGAATGTAAACTTTCGTATCCTGAGTAAAACTTGGTCTTAAAGTTGCGAACTTGTCTACGGCTTTGTTCTATTGCTTCAGACCAACACGGCTGCCCACTTGGATCTATTTTGTGAACTGTTTCAAGAAGGCTCCATATCACTAAATTTTTTTTCAAATATAAAGTTTAAATAATGTGGTCATCCATATGAGCATTTCACCTCACCTCATGCAGAACCTGTGTAGATCCAACCTTCTGCTTTTGAAGGGTATAGATAGGCCCAAAGCTACCAACATTCAAAACATTCTTACTGAATGTTGATGATGAACCAGATGCCAGAGAGATTAAAGGGGGGGTGGTCAGGTATTCCATACAGCAACACTAATCTTTCTTTTTTTTTCTCCAATTCTAGGTGAAATAATGACAACAGTCTACAGACAATGGACCAGTCAGACTTCACCCTTCACTCCCTTTCGTTGTTATGCTAATCAAAGACTTGTATCTCTCTGTCCTCATTGGTGAAAAGACTAACTGGGAGAGGTTGCATTATTCTTTTGGGTTTATATCATAGTCTCAACATTCAGTCTGTGTTAAACTAGGTGCGTGGTACCTGTTTACATTTTACATCCACCCAAACTATTTGGTGCAATTTTGATTTTGTTTTTTATTTGTATATTTCTGTGTTTGTCCTGTTTTATTTTAGCTTTTGTTGGATAAAGCCATAAAGAGTTCAGGTGCAATAGACAGAGGACCTATGTAAAATCCATACCGACCAGAATGTTTGTCATTGTTACTGCAGTTGCATGTATATTATTGCAATAAAGTTACATTTTTATCAACACTTTAACTTGCTTATGAAGTGTTACAGTTATTCATTTCCCATTGCTCTCACACGTAATCAATTCCAAATAACTTTTACAGCCAGAGACAATAAAACAGGTGTATTGTACTACAACTCTTAGAAGAGGAAGTTAAAAACTAGTATAAATTTCATGAAGAGATGCCTCCTAAAGTTAGATGTCTTGATGTTATTGGCTTTAGATCTACCACCATTTTGAGGGGACAGTGAAGGGATTTTGGTCAACACAAAATCTGTTTTTTTAAAAAAAAATGGGAATGAATTAATGGTATGCTTGAGGTGCGATGTTGTAAAAGAGCACTTAAACAGAAGAGATACAGATGTATTCCTCTTATGTCCCTTCATTCTAATGTCTACCTCAATTCTACTGTGTCTCTTAACTAGTGATATAGCTGGTTTACTTTTACAATTATAATTGCAATTTTACAATTACAATTTACAATCCACAGGGCCTGTAAGACGACACTCTTCCACCAGGCATTTAGATTGTGGGCCAAACTAGATTGTGGGCCACTACAGTTCTTAGGAAACAGCTGGACCACCTTTTGCAAGTTGTCCTGTAGCAGCAGCAGAAAGGGCCATCTAAGATCTGCCTACAGAAAATATAAACTTCAAAACTGAGATGATAGCATCAATGTTTTTTCTATGTTTTAACTGTTTTTATGGTTTTATGTCCATTGTATGTTTTATACTCATGCATACGCATGACCATGTGAGCCGCCCTAAGCCTACTTTGTCGGGGAGGGAGGGATATAAATGGAATTAAATAAATAAATAAAACAATTGGGTGAAGGCACCGTTTTGAAGAGTGAGCACTGAGTGGGGAGGGAGAAATTAAATAGATTTATACAGGCTTCTGGCTGGTGATGCCCCTCCATGACAGAGTTGCAAGAGTGTGGTCGTCTCTTTCAAAGAAGCCTTTTCTGTATGTTAAAGAGTGGGTTTTGTGTGGGTGGGGTTTTGTTTGGGTGAGGGGCTGTGAGGCGCTTTTTCCCTCAAAATGTTTAGTTCATATTTACTCCCTGGTCTGAATTTTCTCTTGGAGCACAATTTTGTGAGGAGATCTACAAGGACAATATCAGTAACGGCTGAAGAATTTTCCTGAATGATAGTTGGCCCATTGTTAACATGCTTGCAGGGCATGCACTCAGCTCATGAATGGCCCAGACTCATTGACAAAATTAGAGTTGTCAACCTTGACTTGTGAAATTCCTGGAGATGGAGCCTGGAGACAGTGGGGTTTGAGAAGGGGAGGGACTCTATTGGGGATAAAATACCACATAGTCCACCCTCTATAGTAGTCATTTTCTCCACATGAACTGATTTCCATTGTTTGGATATCAGTTGTAATACCAAAGATCTTTGGGGACCCTGTTAGAAATACATATTGAGGATGTCCTTGGCAATACTCAAAGCCTTCATGGCAGATGCAGAGGTCTGCTTGTTTAAATAATTCATTGAAAAGTTCTGCTGAGGAACCCACAGATATTTAATCCAGTTACAGTCATAGACTTGACTAAAGGAGTGGAAGCAATTCAGCTGATGCACAGAGTTCACTAAATCGAACATTGCTACCAGGAAGTTATTTGTGTGTGGCCCACATCACCTCTTGATCTAGGGCAAGCA
Source organism: Heteronotia binoei (assembly GCF_032191835.1). NCBI lineage: Eukaryota > Metazoa > Chordata > Lepidosauria > Squamata > Gekkonidae > Heteronotia > Heteronotia binoei. Next base: position 8,070,991 of record NC_083237.1, on the reverse strand, counting down.
AATCTAGCCACGTACAAATGAACGTGTTTAGTGATTATATAGCAAGAAGGAAGGGAGGGAGGGAGGGAGAGAGATGGGTGAGGGAGGGAGGGCATGGTAACTAAGAGATTTACAGGTTGAAATTAGAGTGACATTCAGCCTCAACAAAATTTGTGAGTGTGTAACTGTACTTATTCAAGTTCATCTAACGTTAACTTGACCTTTTCTATCCCTGTAAAAGAATATAGGGAAATGGTGTAATGGGTGAAAGAATAGTTTTATTCTGATATACTGCCCTAGGCTTTTCACCCACACTTCTTCAGGGGATCTGTATAATAGTCTGGCAATTCCCACAGCAGCTACAGGGACTTCCTGAAACTATTACACAGATGTCCCTGAAGAAAGGTGTAGGGGCAGTATAACAGAAAACTTTCTTTTCCCCACGGCACCATTTTTGTTGTTGTTCTTGTTCTTTTGCTTCATCACTGGTGTGGCCCTCTTCTCTTGCACTTTTCCATCTTTCCTCACAACCAACGTTAAGTTCTTTAGGACAGGAAAGGACTTGTCTCTTTCGCTTTGTAAACTGCTGTGAACTTCAGTGGGATACAGAATATAGATAGCTGTACAGAGAACTATACACATAAGGATGAAGAGAGAGGGGGAGAGATATTTCATTAATTTGTTAATAGATTTATCTATACAGTTATAGACAAGAAATATATATATATATATATATATATATATATATATATATATATATATATATATATATATATATATATATATATATATATATATATATATATATATATATAGATGATAGATGATAGACATACAGATGGATGGACAGATGGATGGACAGACAGACACGAACATAATGGATGATGGATGGACAGACAGACACAAACATGCTGTATTTGAAGGTTTAATTCTGCCTTTTCATGTTCTCTTTTACTTCTGTCCCATGAATTTTGCCCACAGGACAACAAACAGCTCCTTCGGTGTTCCCTCTGGTCTCCTGCTGTAGCTCCACCACTGAAGAACTCCAGGGAAATGTGACCTTTGCCTGCCTGGCTGCCGAATATTTTCCGAGCAATGCAGAAATCACATGGGAACCTCATGATGCAAAAAGAATACAGACATTCCCGGAAACGATCGCATCTGGAAGCAACAGACTTTACAAAAGGAGCAGTCAGTTCACAGTGCCTTCTGCAGACTTTAAAGCAAACACCTATACATGCATCGTGAAGCATGCTGCTATTGGAAAGCAAGAGGGTAAACGAAAGCGAATCGAAAACAAAGGTAAGGCACTTAGAATAGGGTGGAAACCAAGGCTGGAAATTTTAAATATACTGCACACTCAAGACAAATGGAAAAAGGGTTCCAACAAAGTTTTGCCACCCCCTCCCCCATGAAATGATACTGGGAAAGCACTTTAGCAATCTCAAGACTGAGGAAATAAGGTGGGATATAAATATTGTACACAGGGCTTTTTTTAAAGCAGGAACTCCTTTGCATATTAGGCCACACCTCCCTGATGTAGCCAATCCTCCAAGAGCTTACAGGACTCTCCTTACAGGGCCTAGTGTAAGCTCTTGGAGGACTAGTTACATCAGGGATGTGTGGCCTAATATGCAAAGGAGTTCCTGCTACAACAAAAAGCCCTGATTGTAAATTAATGAAATAAAATTTCCCCAGAAAGTGAGGGTAGATAGTACAAGAATGGAGTCAAAAAGTAGGCACCATTTTGAAATTTAGTGAATTTCTCAACTCAGACCAATTTCGCACTTGCCTTATGCCACTCTCACATTCCTTTTCTCAGCGTGGCTTCCTTCTGATTTCATACTATCTGCCCCAGGGCTGCAGCTAGCATCAGCATTTTCACGCAGCAAACAGAAACCGCAGTTTTTGTTTGCTGCGCGAAAACGCTGACGCTTGCTGCAGCCCCGGGGCAGATAGTGTGAAATCGGAAGGAAGCCATGCTGAGAAGACGAACATGAGAGAGGCGTAAAGTGAGTGCGAAATCAGTCTCTTGCAATTTTCCAGTATTAATTTTGAGGCAGAGCATCACATTTAAAAAAAGAAATCCAAATCCCATGGTTATGTCAAGTATTAACTTGCCTGATCCAGCAATATCTCTTTTCGTTTTTGCTTTTCCACATCACATAAATCCAACACTCCACAACCATCCATGTCTTGAACGATGCAGGAGAACAAGCACGCTTACGTAGGCTTCAAGGGGAGGTTGGACAATGTATGAGGAACATGTCTACCGCTGGCTCTTAGCCCACTAGCCAAATGGGACTTCTGGATACAGAAGTTTATCAGGTGCGGGAGAGCTGTCAGGAAGTGAGGGTTGTTTGCGGGTGACCCTGCTTCTGGGCTTTCCTATGGCATCTAAATGCTTACTCCTAGAAACAAAAGGCTCAACAGTACAGTATCTGCTTGGCACGTAGGATGCCCCAGACAGGTTCAATCCCCAGCATTCTCTAGTTCACGTCCGGTAGTTGGTGATGTGAAAAGACCTTCTCCTGAGATGCTGGAGAGCCACTGCCAGTCTGAGTAGACCAGGCTGGCTTCGATGGTTTAATGGGCTGATGCAGTATGAGGAAGCTTCATGTGTTTGTGGTGTGTGATCTTGCATGGCTACGCTTCTTATACTGACATGAGGGGAGAATACAGAATATGGTAAAAGAATTGCATGGCAACCACAGTCTTACCTTACTACAAATCATACCGTTACCCATAGCCTCAGACTGAGAGACAAATAGAGACTATGTTTGGCTTTTGGTGGTAGGCAGTTTTTTTGTTTTTTGGTAGTAGGAACTCCTTTGCATATTAGGCTACATCCCCAGATGTAGCCAATCTTCCTAGAGCTTACAGTAGGCTCTGTAAGAAGAGCCCTGTAAGCTCTTGGAGGATTGGCTACATCAGGGGTGTGTGGCCTAATATGTAAAGGACTTCCTGCTACAAAAAAACCCTGGTGGTGGATGAAGCCCACCCAAGAACACTAATAGTCTCAGTGGAAGCATACCCTTCCAGAAGGACCTGTATGCTTGTTCCCAGATATCAGCAAGGTTTTTCCACACTTTACTTTCAGAATGTACTGAAAGAAATCCAACACCCATCCAAGTTCGCCTGTCAACCCCTGACTGTGATGCGGAGAACACAGAGACCAATCTGGAGCTTGTATGTATCCTTTTGAGTTCTGGCCCCGGACAAGCCAAAGTGGAATGGCTGATCAATGGAGCTGTGGAGCAAACAAGAGAGAAGGTGACCCTCACTGCACATGACAGCAATAGCTACTCCAGCTACATCACACAAAACATCACCAAAAAGAGTTGGGACAAAGAGGACCACTACACATGCCGAGTGACTCACCTGCCCAAAACCCAGAATGTTGAAATGTACAACACCAGCAAATGCAAAGGTGAGCACTGCCAGGACATGACAATGAGTGGCAGATCAACAGGTGTTACTAGGATGACTTAATATGAGGAGAGCCTCCTAGGATATAAGCAGTGTAGAACCTGTGAAGTCGGGTGGGTCATTTAAGACAAAATCCAGGAAGACACGGGGCAGGCAAACAGACAGAACTGGGCACAGCTGATGGTAAATAACTTCAGACACTGTCCTGAACAGGCAAGGAGAAAGGGGAACCAAGTAAAAACAGAGCCAGGGATATAAGTACATGACAAAGCATACAAACACAGGGCTAGATATGGGAATGACTGGCCAACCCTTTAACAGCCACTTCCTATAACTGATGCTTTCCAGACAAATCAAAGCCATCTGAGTTCAAGAAAATGAAAGAGGTGAGGATTAAATCCTAACTAGCATTAGCAAGACATTTATCATAATTGTAAGCATGTTATAATAACATTTTTATCACTGAAAAGACAAACAAACCAACTTTTGCAAGTTCACTGAAAAGTACATGTCAATTCGTTCGCTCAAAGTAGGTGTGCATAGAGCTGTGACGTTTGTTCTTAGTCCAAGTCTGATCATTCAAGATTCCCTTTCTCTTGGATCCTTCACAGCCTGTTATAAATTGATGCAAGTACCCACCACCACAATCACCAAACCATCTTACAGAGATCTGGTTGAAGGGAAAGCCATCATCACCTGTCTCGTGGAGGGCTTCTTCCTTGAAAAGATCCAAATCACCTGGAATGTAAATGGCAAGCCTAGCACCAATCGTCAGGCAGGAATTGTGAAGTCAGGAGCTGGTGGCCAACAGAATGCAAAAAGTAGCCACTCGGTATCACCAGAGCAATGGGAACAGGGAACCACATTCCAGTGCAAAGTAGCCATCATGTGCTTAAAAGAAACCACCAAAGAAGTCACAATCAAAAAAGACACACGTGAGTACAGATACCCAGCTTTGATTGTGCTAGAAGGATGCTCTCCTAGCAAGAGTTTTCTGTCTTTCTGCCACATTTTTGTCTTGCTCTTCCTCCAACTTTAGAAGCAATCGTAATTCTAATTTGCATTAATAATGATCTCAACTTGTCCATTGCCTTTTAGATATACGAACCACGATGCCTATAATCACAATCTCCCAAGCCTACCGTGACATATCTTCCAACAGCAACATTGCCCAGATTCTTGTGTGTGATGTGAGTGGGTTTTTTCCAATGGAAATCAGCATCTCATGGAAGAAGAATAGCATGCTGCTGAACACATCACTGTATGACAATGGGCCTGTGATGTCATCTGGAAAGGTCTACATCACTTACAGCATCCTGAGGATTGGTAGGAATGAAGGAGGGAATGGGAGAGACAGCTATACCTGCGTGGTCCACCATCCCTCCTCTCCCAAGCCAATCACAGCTGATGAAACAGTATCCTTTGGTAAGTGGATCTTCCAAGCACTAGGGTTCTGGAGATCAGTTAGATTACTGGTATGAATGATCACGTCTCAACAGTTCCTTCATTTGCCCCCATCAGTGCAAGAAAGGACAATTACCCTCACCTGTCTTTGACAAAAACACTTTGGCTTTGCTACAAAGCTGATTAGCAATAGGAAAAATTTGCTGGAAACTCTGATGCAAGTTGTAATGTTTGTTGATTGGTTTATGCTTGCCCAACTGAAAGGTTTTGAGTACAAAACTGACTTGTGAATAAGATCAGGCACAAGGGTTCTTCTCCTAATGCAATGTTTTTATTAGTGCTGAACCACAATGAGAACATCGCCATTGATGCAGCCACATAGAATGGCAATGCATCAGGAAAACATACCAGATGAGGGGCTTAAGAAAGGAAGGGTGGGTAGTTGTCAGGATGGAGCCATCCTGTCCTCTTTAGGTGGACCTGAGAGTGCCTCACACTAATGAAATGTGGTCACAAAACGTGAGTATTACCTGGGGAAAATGAATACCAACTATAATATAGTGACTCTCCTCTATGTTCCTGTGTAAAAACTCTGGTTTTCTGGTTGTCACATTCTAGTTGGCCCATTTGTCCTCTTACTAGAGCCCATTCCTTATCTCTAATGGCTCCCACTTTGTTTGGCTATGGGTCTATTTTTGAGGAAATACTATATGGCAGGGGTGGCCAACAGTAGCTCTCCAGATGTTTTTTGCCTACAGCTCCCATCAGCCCCAGCCATTGGCCATGCTGGCTGGGGCTGATGGGAGTTGTAGGCAGAAAACATCTGGAGAGCTACTGTTGGCCACCCCTGCTATATGGGGTTTTACCAGGGCTTTTTTAATAGCAGGAACTCCTTTGCATATTAGGCCACACCTCGTAGCCAATCTTCCAGGAACTTACAGTAGGCCCTGGAATAAGAGCCCTGTAAGCTCTTGGAGGATTGGCTACATCAGGGGTGTATGGTCTAATATGCAAAGGAGTTCCTGCTACAAAAAAAGCCCTGGGTTTTCCTATGTTGACTACAACCATTTTCGCACATAGCTTACCTCGCAGTCACAATCCTGTTCCCTCCACAGCGTCTGTCGGATTTCCCACCATCTGCGCCGGAGTTACAGGAAGTGCCGCGGCTTTTGCGTAGCAAACGTAAACTGGGTTTTAGCGGTTTACGTTTGTGACGCAGAAGCCGCGGCACTTCCTGTAACTTTGGCGCAGAGGGTGGGAAATCCGATCGGACGCTGCGGAGGGAACAGGATTGTGACTACGAGGTAAGCTGTGTGCAAAAACGGTGTACATGTTGTGCCCTGACCTGGATGGCCCTGCCCAATCTTGTAAGATCTTGGCCAATAAGCAGGTTCGCCTTGGCTGGCACCTGGATGAGAGACCAAGGAAGACCAGGGCCACTACACACAGTCAGGCTATAGCAAACTACTTGGGGAGGGAAGGTGGCTCAGTGGTAGAGCATCTGCTTGGGAAGCAGAAGGTCCCAGGTTCAATCCCCGGCATCTCCAAAAAAGGGGTCCAGGCAAATAGGTGTGAAAAACCTCAGCTTGAGATCCTGGAGAGCCACTGCCAGTCTGAGTAGACAATACTGACTTTGATGGACCAAAGGTCTGATTCAAAGGACTCTGATTACTGTGTATGACCTTGGCCTGGCAACGACTCTGAATATTGGATACTATTCCTGGTAAATATATCTACCATTGAATACAGCTGTTTCTCTTGTCTATTAATTCCTGTGTTTTTGCCTGTCCCTCTCCTTCAGCTCTTCTGCTGCGTGCAAAATACTCTAACATTATAAGGCAGCTTCATATGTTCATATGTTCATACTTCTGTTTTTCTCTTGCCTTGAAAACTCTGTGGTTTGTCATAAGCCATCTGTGACTTGGTGAGACTTTCCACAAACGCCACATGTTTGTTTGTTTGTTTGCTAATCTCATTTTTGGAATTCAAAGTTGCCTTGAGCTACAAGGGAAAGCTGCAGTATAAATATGTTAACTAATAAGGTAATAAGTGATGTAACTAACCCAGACAAGTGCAATGGCTGACATAGCAAAGGTCATTTGTAAGCACTTGTTGGTTTGGGCTACTGAATACCTATGAAACATCTGAATAAAAGATGCCGCACTTACTGAAGAATAGCTTCCTTTGAAAATCATGGGGGAGATTTCGAGGCCTCAGCAAAAATGCTCGGGGCTTGTTGGGATCCCTGCAGTACAAATGCACACAGGCAATTCCAAGTCACTGTGACGCTGGTGCTCATTCGCATGCGTGAAAAGGCCATCAAAATCAAACACCACAGGCAGAGTTTTGCTATCACTTCACCTTACTTTGGAGCTGCATGGTTTGTTCACTTGGAGGCTCATCAAAGCGTAGGGGTGAACTCAGGATGACATATGCAAGGGCTTCACTCCTTGAGGAAACTACTCAAGGATCCTCAGACAAGCAGGTAAGTGCCCTCCACTTAGAACCATTCTCTGAACCTGGCCCAGAGATGGGATGATCAGGGAGTGTTCTCTGTCATTCATAATTCCAGACGACCCATACTTCTGTATGAGGTATCGCTGGATTCACTGACTGGTTCTTGGCCTCCATCTCTACCCTTTGGGCACGCTCAGAATTTGGTTCCATCAACTTCTTGTACCAGTTGCACAGCATGGATTCATTTCTTCCTGCTAGCCACAAAGGAAAGACACATGAGGTCCTGATTTGCACTTCACCTTGCTTGGCTCATGAAGAATATCTTCCTTTCTCTTGCTAATGAGCCTGAAGGATTCCTTTTGCTTCGTTCAGGTAATTTCGTGTCTTCCCAGTCATCTTCTGTAGCTCTTCTTTTTCCTTCTTCTTGAACTATTCCTAACCGCAGTTTCTTCACAGACCTACCCAAACCTCAAGCTCCGGCTGTTGAACTCCTCCAGTCAGTAGACCAAGAGAAGAAAATGGTAATGCTGAAATGTGTCGCATCTGACTACTGGCCTGAAAAAGTAGTTATCCGTTGGAAGGATAGTCTACAGAATAAGGCTGTACCATTTACAGAACAAAAAATGTCAAATGGAAGATACACAGCCAGTAGCCAAATCAATGTCACCTTTTATCAGTGGCAAGAAGTGGACAGCCATACTTGTGAGGTGGTGCATGAGGAATCAAATTCCACATCTCTCAAGAAGGTCTCCAGAAAAGGTGAAGTGGGACAATATATTCATAACAGCACACCACACTACCAGAACCTCTGTATTGCTTTATCCAGTTGGATCTGATGACACTCTTTCAAAATTAAGCAAGCAAGTAAGGGTAGAACTAGTTAGGTGACTGGCCACTGTTAGAACTGACATAGCCTTCTTGAAACTAAGTAGGTCTGGTTCTGGCCTGAACCTGGATGGGAGACTTTCTTGGACATCTAAAATCTCTGTGCTTTCGTAAAAGTAAGTAAGTAAAATTTTATTTATATCCCGCCCTCCCCCGCCAAGGCAGGCTCAGGGCGGCTAACAACAACAGAAAATAATAATACATTAATAAAACATTGAATCAGCCTTAAAACCAATTAATACATTAAATTAAGAACCGTTACTAATCTAATAGCATTAAATTAACTCTAACCGTAATTATCATTTGACGCTATGCCTGTCAGTTGGTATTGATGGTGGATCTCCGGACTGGATGATTTTGATGTTTTTTTGTTATGCACTTATAGTTCAGCTATTCATAAACGCCAGTTTAAAGAGGGTGGTCTTGCAGGCCCTGTGGAACTGATCAAGGTTCCGCAGGGCCCGAACCTCCTCTGGGAGCTGATTCCAAAGGTATGGGGCCGCGGAGGAAAAGGCCCGTGTGCGGGTATTCTGGAGTTTAATTTCTTTTGGCCCAGGGGTAGTCAATCTGTTTTTTCCTACTGACCTCAGTGTTCTCTGGGGCTCGTACGGGGAGAGACGGTCCCTCAGGTAGGTCGGTCCTCGGCCATATAGGGCTTTAAAGGTAATGACCAGCACTTTGTACTGGACCCGGTATACAATCGGCAGCCAGTGCAGTCCGCGTAGCCCCGGCCGTATATGCTCCCATCTTGGGAGACCAAGCAACAGCCTGGCCGCCGCATTCTGCACTAGCTGTAACTTCCGGGTCCGGCACAGAAGCAGCCCCATGTAGAGGGCGTTACAGTAGTCCAATCTTGAGGTGACCGTCGCATGGATCACCGTTGCTAGGTCCTGACGCTCTAGGAAAGGGGCCAGCTGCCTCGCCCGCCTCAGATGGAAAAATGCTGAATTGGCAGTGGCTGTTATCTGGGCCTCCATTGATAGTGAAGGCTCCAGTAAAACACCCAAACTCTTCACCCGCTGCGCCGCCTTCAGCGGCGCACTGTCAAAGGTCGGGAGAGATATTTCCTAACCCAGAGTGTCACGACCCACACAGAGAACCTCTGTCTTTGCTGGGTTCAACTTCAGCCCGCTCAGCCTAAGCCACGTTGCAACAGCGTGTAGGGCCCGGTCCAGGTTCCCCTGGGCGGAGGTGGGCTGGCCGTCCATTAGCAGATAGAGCTGGGTGTCATCTGCATATTGATGACAACCCAGCCCAAACCTCCGGGTAATCTGGGCAAGGAGGCGCATGTAGATGTTAAATAACATCGGGGAGAGAACTGCTCCCTGAGGCACCCCACAATCTAGTGAGCGCCTCTGGGATCATTCACCCCCAATTGCCACCCTTTGTCCCCGACCCATGAGGAAGGAGGAGAGCCATTGTAAGGCCAACCCCCTAACCCCTATGTCGGGGAGGCGGTGGATCAGCAACTGATGGTCGACCGTATCAAATGCAACCAACAGATCTAGTAACATCAGCACTGCCACACCGCCTCGATCCAGTTGCCGCTGGAGGTCATCTACCAAGGCGACCAGGACCGTCTCCGTCCCATGGCCTGGTCGGAAACCAGACTAGCACGGGTCTAGGACAGAAGCGTCATCTAGAAATCTCTGTAGCTGCAACGCCACTGCCCTCTCAATAATTTTACCCAAAAATGGTAAATTAGACACCGGTCGATAATTTGCCAATTCGGCCGGGTCTGCTGTAGATTTTTTCAAGAGGGGGCGAACCAAGGCCTCTTTCAAAGGTGTTGGAAAATGCCCCTCTAAGAGGGATCTATTTATGATGTCCCGTAAAGGACATCTAAGCTCCCTCTGGCAAGATTTAATCAGCCAAGAGGGGCAAGGGTCCAAATCGCATGTTGTTGGGCGAGCAGCAGAGAGGATTCCATCGACTTCCTCCAGGCTGAGTGGGTCGAAGTGGCCCAGCATTAAATCCGAAGACAGGCGCGGAGCCTCAATTTCACTTACTGTATCTAATGTGATAGGCAGGTCTTGGCGGAGTGACGAGATTTTATCTGCAAAGTATTTCGCAAATGCCTCACAGCCTATCTCTAATTCTCTAACATTTGGTTTGCCTTGTGGCAATGTTATAAGGTCCCCAATTACTCTAAACAATTGTGCTGGGTGCGAATTTGCAGATGCAATCTTGGCTGCAAAGTATTCCTTCTTTGCAGCCTTGACTGCCATCTCATATGACTTCATAAACGTTCTATAGGATGTTCTCGTCGCTTCATCCTGAGTATGCCTCCACCGCCTCTCTAGTCGTCTGAGCCCTTGTTTCAGCTGGCGCAACTCCAAGGTATACCATGGGGCCAGCCTCACACAAGGGCGCAGAAGGCGCCGGGGTGCAATTTTGTCGATAGCCCTGGATAGTTGGCCTTGCCAGACTTCCACCAGGTCATCGAGGGAATTGCTAGTGGGCCAGGGATCTCTCAGGGCTATTTGGAACCGTTCCGGGTCCATCAAGCCCCGGGGGCGAGCCAAAATAGGCTCTCCGCCCATACAGGGTTGGGGCGACATCTCCATATGGGCCTTAAGGGCTAGGTGATCCGACCATGGAACCGCTTCAACCGCGATATCGTTCACCAAAATCCCAGACGCAAAGATCAGGTCTAATGTGTGTCCGGCCTGATGAGTGGGAGTTGTGACAAATTGAGAGAGCCCTAGTGTCACCATGGAAGACACTAGGTCCATCGCCTGAGTGGAGGCCGTGTCATCGGCATGGACATTGAAGTCGCCCAGGACCATAAGCCCCAGGTACTCCAATGCCCAGCCCGCCACTGCCTCCAATAGTGATGGTAAGGCGCTGGCTGGTGCGTTAGGCGGACAGTACACCAGCCAGATCGCCAACCCCTCTCCAACATCCCACGTCAGACCGGCACATTTGATACCATCGATCTTTGGGGCTGGGAGAGCCTGAAAGGAGTAACCCTCCCGTATGAACAACGCCACCCCTCCCCCCCCGCCCGTTACTCCGTGACTGGTGAAAGACCGAGTAACCTGGGGGGGTCATCTGGGAGAGAGCTACTTTCAGTTCAATAATAAAGGAAAGCAGGGAATGAATGAATGAATGAATGAATGAATGAATGAATGAATGAATGGGAAGGTGAAGAGGTAGATTATGAGGCAAAGGTAAGATATTATGTGGCTCAGGGCTTTTTTTTTTTTTAGTAGAACGCAGTTCCAGCTGGCTTGGTGTCAGGGGGTGTGGTTCAATATGCTAATGAGTTCCTGCTGGGCTTTTTCAACAAAAAAGTCCTGTGTGAAACAATGGTGATGTCAAGAGATGTGGCCTAATATGCAAATGAGTTCCTGCTGGGTTTTTTCAACAAAAAAAGTCCCGTGTGGCCTGAAGATTGAATGACAAATTGAACTGAAAACTGAGATATATTGTGACGGAAAGAAGGAAGGACAGTGATTGGGCAAATGAAGGGATTTGTTTTCCCCAAACATCCATGAAATATGGGTATGATTAGCTTTATTCTAAAGTCATCAGCACTAAGGAAAACTTACTTTCACCAGAATCTCATGGAACAAGCTTGGATGAAAGAATATTTCTTTCTTTCTTCCTTTCTTCAGACTGGATTATGCCCACACCCCTCACATTGAGTCTCAGGACCGACCCATCCTGCCCCAGCCTAGGCCTAAGTGACAGCAGCAACATCACTTTACTCTGTTCCATTAATGGCTATCTAGAGGACATCAAAGTCACCTGGGAGGCTGATGGAAAGGTTCAAAAGAGCCTGAAGAAGGACTGCCCTCAGGGAAAAGATGAATTCTATAGCACCAGCAACTTTACCATACCTCTTAAAGAATGGAACAAACTACAGAATTATACTTGTAAGGTTACTCAACTCAAAACAAGTATCTCCCAAACAAGCCATATCAACAAATGCACAGGTGAATATTTTAGATTCTTTGGCTCTCTTTTTTTTTCATGACTTTTTCCATAGTCCATAAAATACATTCATACATTCCCTCTTCCATCTACTGTCCCACACCAAGACTCCTGTTAGAGCTAAGGCAGCCAGACTGTCAAGAAGAGAAACTTCCTCTGTATTTTACCCCAGTTGGTGCTCTGTGCTCTTGTCTTGGGCAATTCCAAGTTTACAATCCACTCGTCAGCTAATTTAACCGATGGAGGCATTAATACTCTGGAAGTTGGTCTTCATTTCCATCATCACTATTGAAAATAGGGTGGAATTTCTGAAGTCTGATTGTGATAAGGTTAGGAACCCCATCCCACATTTCCTTTTCCATTCTCTTTCTAGTGCTCCATTTCTCTCTTTCTTCTGCACCCCAACAAGGGCTTATCCCTGTCCATTGTAAACTACTACGTTTATTTTTTTTTCTTTCCAGCATGTAAAGGCAGCATCCCACCCCCCAGCCTCTACCTCTTGAAGCCATCCCTTGAGGGACTACTCATCCAAAAGAAAGCCCTCTTGACCTGCCTTGTGGTAGGCTATGAGCTAAACCATACCGACTTCACGTGGATTGTAGGTGGTGACAACTACAGCAATAACAGCACAAAGGGGGAACTCAAAAATCATAAAAATAAAACCCAGAGTTTAGAAAGTCAGTTGGTCATCCCCAGAGAAGTCTGGAATTCTGGAAGCAAAGTCGAGTGCACACTTTCTCATTTCTGCTCACTTTTCCCAAAGAAGAAGGCAATCATCCAAAACAATAAAGGTGAGAGAAGATTTCAGTAGTATATAAGTGGTAACCAACTGCTTTATCATACTGTACCACTGGTAGGAACAAAAGGTTGCAGGGGTGGGGGGAGGCGTCCAAATAGAAATATGAGCCCTGACCATTTTTCTCAGGTAAAGTGAAGCCAACATTCCATATATGAATACTGAGATACCCAATTCTTCCTGAATCACCGTTATTTCAAAATAAAAATATTAGGATCTCTCTCCAGATGTTAGGGCCATCCTTATCAACATTTCTATCTCCCTCCCCTTCCACACAGATTCAAACAAAATTAAAGCTCCATCTCTCTCCTGGGTTGCCCTGTCACCAACACAACTGATGCAACCGACTTCCCAAGCTGTAGCCTGGGTGGAATGCAAAGCCTCCGGATTCTTCCCAGAGGAAATATTGTTCAGGTGGAAGAAGAATGACAGCTATGTCAATGCCTCTGAGTACATCACAGGGGTTCCAGCAGCTAAAGATGGAAGCCCCACCTTTACTACACAAAGCATCTTGAAAATCCCATCCTCTGAATGGGAAAGCAGAATCCAGTATACATGTGTGGTGGGTCACGAATCCTCCCCTAACATGTACAATCTCAGTAAGATTTTTTTATGGTAAGTCTGGCGATTAGGAAGGAATTTAAAGTTGCAAACCATGAATTATTATTATTTAGGCCATGGTAAATAAAGACTGCCCTGACCTGGACTCTCACTTTGACCTCATTAGGGTCATTATAAAGCCGTAAAACAGATGGCCGAGGCCAGCTCCATCTCATGAGATCTTAGAGTCAGCCCTGCTTAGTACTTGGATGGAAGACCACCAAGGAAGTCTAGGGTTGCTACATGCAGACAGGCAATGGTAAACCAGCTCTGAGTGTATCTTGCCTTGAAAACACTATGGAGTCAACATAAGCCAACTACAGCTTGATGGTACATTCTACTGGAACTGAAGACCAATCATAGGGTTATGCTGCTGTGATACAAATCTTTCACAACTGAACATCTTTCACTCAACAATCTCACCAAAGTTCCTATATGGAAGAATATTCCAAGGGTAGCCAATGGTAGCTCTCCAGATGTTTTTTGCCTACAACTCCCATCAGCCCCAGCCAGCATGGCCAATGGCTGGGGCTGATGGGAGTTGTAGGCAAAAAACCTCTGGAAAGCTACCGGTGGCCACCCCTGGAATATTGTGTCTTAGGTGCCTTCAGCTGGTAGAAATGCTCTGCCTGTGGTGTTTGGGCATGGATGGCAGTTCACAGTTGCAAATTACCATTTGGAAATGCAGTCATCAAGATACACTTGTGTTAGTTTATCCTCTAAGCCACTAGAATTTGGTACCATGGAAGTCAGTAGAATCAGGCATTTTAATACAGGAGGTATAAAGCATGATTTACTTCCATATAAGTATGAATAGCAACCTGGATAGCCCTAATTAGCCCAATCTTGTCAGAGCTTGGAAGCTAAGGATGGTTAACCATGGTTATTTGACCAAGGAAGTCTAGGGTTGCTATGCAGAGGAAGGCAATGGCAAACCACCGTTGCTGATTTCTTGCCTTGAAAATGAGGTGGAACTTCATGGGGTACCATGGGTTGGCTGCACTGCATGCTATTGTTGTTATTCCTCAAATGTGAAAATGCCCTAAAATTTCAAGTACATGTAGAGTATTAAAATGTGGCATTGCTAGATCTGTTGTCTAACCCAGGATTTAAAACTCACATAAAACACTGTGTCCAGAAGAAACAAAGTGTGTCATGAATCCCAAAAGTCAACCATTTCATTTCAGATTCCCTGGAACCAACTTCCCCTCAAGTTATGGCATTCCACACCTCTGAGAAAGAGGCAAGACATAAACTCATCTGCTTTGCTACTGGTTTCCAGCCAAAAAATATAGACATTCACTGGAGTGTCCCAGGAACAAACCTCACCTGTAGTTCTAACTCTTCAGCCCTGGTGGCCCTCAGTGATGGAAAGTATCAGAAGAGCTGCAACTTGGAATTCAGCGAAGAAGATTGGAGAAAACCCCAAACATATACATGCACCGTCAACCACAGTTCAAGTAACACTTTGATTAAGAAAGTCCTACATTCTTCTGGTAAGTTAAAATATGAAAGTAAATAGCATGCAAAATCTTTTTAACAGAGAGAAGTCGATTCTAATATAGGAGAGAGTTCTTCTGGGTATCTATGGAGTGCTTTTACCTCATTATTAACCGGACAAAGTAGTCATTCTTCATACATCTTATTAGGATACTAGAGCACCAAGGCTGGATGTCATTTCTTATTTAGATTTATTAACAAGATGCCTTTCTACACATAGAGCAACCAAAGGGGCTAACTATGTATTATTAATGAGATTTCTACTCCAGCATGGCATTCTGGTTGTTGAGTAGGAGTAAGGACAGAAATAATATAAGTCTAGTGATTGGTTGCTGGTGGGTAAAATGGTGGCAAGGATATTGGTTGACTGTGATTGTGCATATAATGGATTAGTTGATTGGTTGCTAGTTGTGAGGCAGATGTGTTACAGACATGGTGGAGATATAGTTAAGAACATAAGAACATAAGAGAAGCCATGTTAGATCAGGCCAATGGCCCATCCAGTCCAACATTCTGTGTCACACAGCGGCCAAATATATATATATATACACACACACACACAATGTGGCTAATAGCCACTGATGGACCTCTGCTCCATATTTTTATCTAACCCCCTCTTGAAGGTGGCCATGCTTGTGGACGCCACCACCTCCTGTGGCAGTGAATTCCACATAGTAATCACCCTTTGGGTGAAGAAGTACTTCCTTTTATCCATTTTAACCTGTCTGCTCAGCAATTTCATCGAATGCCCACGAGTTCTTGTATTGTGAGAAAGGGAGAAAAGTACTTCTTTCTCTACTTTCTCCATCCCATGCATTATCTTGTAAACCTCTATCATGTCACCCCTCAGTCGACGTTTCTCCAAGCTAAAGAGCCCTAAGCGTTTCAACCTTTCTTCATAGGGAAGGTGTTCCAGCCCTTTAATCATTCTAGTTGCCCTTTTCTGAACTTTCTCCAATGCTATAATATCCTTTTTGAGGTGCGGCGACCAGAACTGCACACAGTATTCCAAATGAGACCGCACCATCGATTTATACAGGGGCATTATGATACTGGCTGATTTGTTTTCAATTCCCTTCCTAATAATTCCCAGCATGGCGTTGGCCTTTTTTATTGCAAACGCACACTGTCTTGACATTTTCAGTGAATTATCTACCATGACCCCAAGATCTCTCTCTTGGTCAGTCTCTGCCAGTTCACACCCCATCAACTTGTATTTGTAGCTGGGATTCTTGGCCCCAATGTGCATTACTTTGCACTTGGCCACATTGAACCGCATCTGCCACGTTGACGCCCACTCACCCAGCCTCAACAGATCCCTTTGGAGTTCCTCACAATCCTCTCTGGTTCTCACCACCCTGAACAATTTAGTGTCATCCGCAAATTTGGCCACTTCACTGCTCACTCCCAACTCTAAATCATTTATGAACAAGTTAAAGAGCATGGGACCCAGTACCGAGCCCTGCGGCACCCCGCTGCTTACCGTCCTCCACTGCGAAGACTGCCCATTTATACTCACTCTCTGCTTCCTATTACTTAGCCAGTTTTTGATCCACAAGAGGACCTGTCCTTTTACTCCATGACTCTCAAGCTTTCTAAGGAGCCTTTGATGAGGAACTTTATCAAAAGTTAAACACAGATGACTGTCTAGAATAGGTTATTCACTTGCTCTAGCAATAAGCACATGAACATGTGAAGCTGCCATATAGTGAATCAGACCATCAAGGTCAGTATTGTCTACTTGGACTGATAGCATCTCTCCAAGGTCTCAGGTTGAGGTCTCTCCAGGGTCTTTGGGTGAGGTCTTTCACATCACCTACAACCTGATCCATACTGGAGATGCCAGAGACTGAACCAGGGTCTTTCTGCATGCCAAGCAGATGCTCTACCACTGATGCACAGCCCCTCTGACACTAGATGATAGAAGAAGAAGATATTGGATTTATGTCCCACCCTATACTCTGAATCTCAGAGTCTCAGAGCGGTCACAGTCTCCTTTACCTTCCCTCCCCCACAACAGACACCCTGTGAAGTAGGTGGGGCTGAGAGAGCTTTTTACAGCAGTTGCTCTTTCAAGGACAACTCCTACAAAAGCTATGGCTGACCCAAGGCCATTCCAGCAGGTGCAAGTGGAGGAGTGGGGAATCAGACCTGGTTCTCCCAGATAAGAGTCCGCACACTTAACCACTACACCAAATTGGCTCTACCACTACACTTAACCACTATACCAAACCACAGCTATGGTTTATCTCAGAAGAAGGCAGCAAACTCATCAATTGATTAGGAGAAGGTAGAATCAGTTGTACCTGGGATTGAACCCATGTCACTCCACTGAGTATTAGTTTCCTGAATGCTTCATGGCTCTCAATCAAAACTCTTTCATTTTCCACAGTAGTGGTGGAAAAGACTCTAGGCAGGGAGATAAGTGTCACCTTCTCCCTTTCTTCTCCCTAGTTCTGATATAAACATCTCAAACTTTATTGGTTTAAGTCTCACTGGGTATTCCAACATAAAATATATTGTGTTTTTAGTCATGAAATATTGGCAGATGAAGTAACTAATGAGAGATGCTCTTCAATAAAATATGCATGACGGCTTATTTTTCAAGGAATGGTCTCAGCTCCCATCAACACAACAATTATGACCATTGAACCCCCATCCTTTGAAGACCTCTTTACAAACAAAAGTGCAGCTCTAACATGCATGGCACCCCTTGCTGATGCAATGATGAACTGGACAGTCATTTGGCTTATGGATGGACAACCTGCCAGCACTCAAGCTGTGTCCACAGAAGTCTTGAATAAAACCACGAGCACTGCCTTGATACATAGCCAGTTGATGGTGAACCTTGCTGAATGGAAAGGCACCATAAAGTTCACCTGCAGCATTTCTACTGGATTAGGAGAAGTCAAACAAGTCTACGAGAGAAGGAATGGTGAGAATTTATGGCAAGAGTGAGGTGGGGTGGACACTGAGCACATGAGGTGATGACAAGGAGGTTCAGGAACATAATAAAGTTACTAATCATAACTTGAATGACAGGTCAACCTAAAAAGTGGTTTTGATTGCAGCTGGAATTGGATGCTACTGAGCAAGCTCCCAGTTTCTTCTGCAAATGTAAAACCCTCTGAACAAAGGGATGAAATCACTGGATATAGGGCTTTTTTGGTAGAAAAGCCCAGCATGGACTCATTTGCATATTAGGCCACACCTTCTGACATCACCATTGTTTCACACATGGCTTTTTTGTAGCAAAAGCCCAGCAAGAACTCATTTGCATATTAGGTCACACCCCCTGGCACCAATCCAGCCAGAACTGCGTTCCTGTGCTTTCCTCCTCAAAAAAAAAAAAAAAGTTATAGAAAAACTTGTCCCTGTTCTTATGACAGTTTAATTTATAGATTTTCACAATGAATTCTGCAAATTATAGTTGGATACTAAAAATGCTATCGGAAATCCTTATCCCCTACCCTTTACAGTTGTAAAGATTTCGAGGAAGGAATATTTCTTAGGCAATATAAATCTGTAGTACAAATTCGCCTTTTTGTTCCCATTTTCATGTGTACATATTTTCTACTACAGGCACTATGAAGTCCCCCAAAGTCTCCCTCCAGCAGCAGTCCTCCCAAGAAGACTTAAATGTAACCATATTCTGCATAGCTACAGATTTCTACCCAGGAGAAGTTTTTGTGAAATGGCAGGAGGAGAATATGGAGATGTCACTGAAGGGCCATGATGCCCATGACTTGAAATGTGACCACAAAAGAGACAGATGCTCTTTACTCAGCATCCTCGAAGTCCCCAGAAGCCAATGGATGATGGGTGTCTCCTACATGTGCCTTGTAGCTCATGTCTCCTCTGCAAATATCATATTTAGAAGAATCAATTCTCATTCTGGTAAAATGCACCTTAACTGTGCTGTCTGTATATATCACCAGATAAATTCCTTCATTACAAAGATGGTCTCTTTTTCTTGGCTTCTTTCATTGTTTGGTCCACAATTGTTCTCTTTTATCCTTCAATGTAGTGCTCCTCTCACTTACATTATGTCTCAGTTACTATGTATACAGTACATAATACTCCAAGGAATATTTCTTTGTTCTTCTAGTGTTGACAAAACCCACTCTACCAAATGCTCTCAGGAGCACTGTGCATCTTGATAAGGTGAATGTTTCATTGACAAAACTTCATTTTCAAAAAATGAACACCGGTTACTTGGGGCCAACATCAGGGAGACGGCTATTTCTTTCATATCGTGGTAGTAGGTTATCCCAGAAGCATTGAGTAGGAACTGTGGAACGTGGGATGCTGAACTTATGTGGATCTCTGGCCTGATCCAGTAGGTACACCAAAGATATGTGGATAACGCCTCTGGGAGATTTCCCTGTGTCTCTTCGTTCTATCAGCCTTGTTGATGGAGGTGCTTTTGCTCATGCTCTCTCTGCTGATTTTTTCTTCTTCTCCATGGAATGACCTTTTCATCTCACCTCATTTCTGCAGATTCCTGGGGCTGTGCTGTCACAACTGCTGACATCTGTGGCACCTGCAATGAAACAGAAGATGAATACAGTGAACTACCTGAGATGGATGCTGCCTGGAACAGGGTCTCCACTTACCTGATCCTCTTTCTTCTTGCACTCTTCTATGGGGGCCTTGTCACTTTCTTCAAGGTAAAAAGGGGAAGAGGGTTTTGAGTCCTATCACAGCAACAGAGAACACATCTGGAAAACACTCTCTTCCCAACTACTATCCCATCCATTTCTTCTGAATCTTCTCTCTTCTTGGTAGTTCCTCATCCACTAAATGCATGCATGACCCTCACATTGTGGAACTGTAAATCTGCAAAAGAACCAACAGCTGGTGTCCTAATTCAGGCATTGCTTGGAAACTGGTTTTCAAAACAGTAGGAGCAGTCCTCAACATCCCTAAGAAAGATATTCTGATACACACATACTTTTATTAAATATGTACCTAAAACAATTTAAAGGTATACTTGCACAGGTAATATGTGCACATGGTGAGACTAATTTGCATGTGTAAATATGTGTATCGTAGGACAAGATAGGATTCCCAGCTAAGTGTATTTTCAGGATGAAACCAGGTTTAATATTGGTTTTCCGTTGAGCTGTTATTTATTTATTTATTTATTTACATACTTACTTAATGTCTTTATACCCTACCTTTCTCTGCAATACGGATCCAGCTTATGTCATTCTCCTCTTCTCCATTTTATCCTCACAACAACCCTGTAGTAGGTTAAGGTTATAAGTGTGTGACTGGCCCAAGGTCACTCGAGATGCTTCCATGGCAGAGTAGGGAATTCAAAATTGGGTCTCTGCAATCTTAGGCCAGCACTCTAACCACTGTACCACACTGTTTAAAAGGGCCTTCATTCTAACGTTATTTCTAATCTATCTACTTCACTGTGTATCACAATAGCAGAACAATAAGACCAATGGGACATAACCAATCAGTGGGCTTTCTCCATCAACAGCTAACCAGATGTCCCATTCCTGGCCATGCAGACAATGTAGATATGTCTCTTAATTTCTTTCTCCTTCCCACCCCTTCTGTTTTTCTAGGTGAAATAGCCACTGGCTCAACTCCCAATGAAGCATGACTCCCAGCTTTCTTCTCCATTACAAACCTCTCAGACTTTCTCCATTCTAAAAATTCCAAGGACTCTGCAAAGCAACAAAGCATTAAGGATGGAAAGCATTAACACCAGTGTTGTTTAGATTCCTTTGGCAATGATCACCATCATGAATGCACAGGATTTTGCTTCATATGCAATAGATGGTTGACTAACACACACACCCCATTTACCCACACCCTGGTTCTCATTGCTCTGTGATGTGCTGAATTAAATTCCAAAATTGCACTGTTTTTATTTTTAAGAAGTGTGTTGAGACTTTATAGTATTATATTTGCATTACTCTGTGCTTTGCTGCTGCTTCTCGGTTCAGCACAACATGACTGTTATTATGAAATTATGATTAGCCACAAATATGTGGCGCTAGTTCAATAACCAAGGTCCTTGAGCACATCGATCCTGATACAGTACATCTGAGCATTACAGTTAATTGTTGAATTATACTATGTGTAGCACAGACATTTTATAACATTAATGGTCATCATGCTGAGATCTGATTCTTGTCCTGCCTTCTGTTCTCGTTTTGTCACAGACCTTTATCTGCTAAAGATATCAATTGAACAACAGAAGTCCTGACTAATTGCTTTAGTTTTCAAATTTGTAACAAATGTACAAGTTTTACTTTCTTAACTATGTTCTCACTGGTCCATCCTTGGGGAAGAGAAGGAAGAGATGAACAGATGCCCAGAAAAATCCTTGAACAAGTTGATTTAATAGTTCACCACTTTGATACATATATTTCACGGGAAGTTTCTTTGAAGCTCAAAGAAGCGCTCACTTCCTATCATCACAAATGACAAATTGGAAGGCTTGATATACTAATCATGTGAACTTCACATAACTGAAACTCTGGATAGCCATATCCAAGTCATCAAGAAAACTCAAATATGTGGGTTGTGTGAGGGTATTTAATCTTTCTGGAAGTGCTTTTGTGTGAATCTTAGAAACTTTATTTTATCTTTTAATCTTAAAATGGATAGGCTACAGGTTGATATGTATGTCTTTCTGTTTCTGATTTCACTGACATACTTAAGTGTTTCTTGTATCATTGCAATTCATATTTTCTCATTTCAAGAATGACTGGAGTGATTTTAAATAAAAATCTGAAAAGATAAACATGGGTGATCTTTGGCTGGGACACAAGGTTTTCACTTGACACCTAGAATCAAGAAAACTTCTGTTTTCTCTTCAGTCAGATGGTTGTCAACCTATAGAGACTGAGCACTGAAAAGAACAGCCATCTCAATACAGCCCTGTGAGTTAGTGGTTAATGCATTGCTTAGGCCCAGGCAAAGAGACCTTCTGTTTGCATGTGCTCATTTTACAAGAAATGTTTTCATTATGGGGGAGATTAATATACCTGTTACAGTCTCACCATGCGTACTATGCATAAGCAGTACAAGCCATGGTCTTTGGTTTGAGATACTTCAGCACATTCCTCAGTTTGCCTATTTTATTCTGCTCTCCCATTCATTCAGATGGCCTTGCATCCCACTGCCCTCCATTATACTACTTTTGGCTCCATCTTGATGAAGTTTCTGTTGCTCAATAAAGAAGAAGATATTGGATGTATATCCTGCCCTCCACTCTCAGAGCAGCTCACAATCTCTTTTATCTTCCTTCCCCACAACAAACACTCTGTGATGTAGGTGGGGCTGAGAGAGCTTCTGGAATGGCCTTGGGTCAAGCATAGCTCTCGCAGGCGTTGTCTTTGAAAGGGCAGCTGCTGTGAGAGCTCTCTCAGCCCCACCCACCTCACAGGGTGTCTGTTGTAAGGGAAAAAATAAAGGAGATTGTAAGCCACTCTGTGACTCTGATTCAAAGAGAAGGGCAGGGTAAAAATCTATGCTTCTTCACAGAAGCTGCCCTTTTCAAGGACAACTCTGCAAGAGCTATGGCTGACCCAAAGCCATTCTAGCAGCTGTAAGTGGAGGAATGGGGAATCAAACTCGGTTCTCCCAGATAAGAGTCCGCACACTTACCTACTACACAAAACTGGCCTTTTTACTTCTTATATAATGTAATTGATCGATATGTTGCTTTATGTCCATCAGCTTGACTCACATCTGAAGAGACATATTATTGCTATGCCAACAATCACCGTCTCAAACATGTAACAGTCTAACAAAGCAGGAGTCAATTGGTACCTTTAAGACCAATCAAGTTTTAAAACTTGGTTGGTCTTAAAGGTGTAACTTGAGTCCTGCTTTGTTAGACTGCTTCAGACCAACATGTCTGCCCTCTTGGATCCATGTAACAGTCTAGATAGAGAAGGAATGGGAGAGGCAGGGGATAACTGAGAATTGTAACAAGTGGAAAAGCTGTTCTGAAGCCTCTCCAGCTTCAGAGCCTGGTCACAGAGGACTATGTTTCAGTTCACCAACACCTAAGACCAACAAGATTCCATGGTATAAGCTTTCAAGAGTCAAAGCTACCTTTATCAGATGTCAGACTCTTCCAAGCTGGAAATCTTGTCAGCAAAATTCCCTCTAAGCTGTGGAGTCTTGTGAGCAAAAATTCTACTTCGTGAACTCCTGCCATTGAAGTTGTGAGCTATTGCATAAATTAGTTTGTTCTGAGGCCATCCTTCTCGAGCGAAGACAAAAATGTGTGAGCCAGAGGCCAAAAAACTGAGCTAGATCACACTAACACAGCTTAGAGGGAACACTGTTGGTCTTTAATGCTCTACTGGACTCAGATCTTGTTCTTCTGCTACAGACTAAAGGAGCGACCCAATTGAAACTATGATAATTGAGGGCTAAATCAGAATTAAGAAATGCACGGCTGAGTCACAACTATGCTATTGAGTGATCTCAGTTATCTGCCACTGATATATACATTTACATACATCCAAACTATAGACAACCCATTAGTATTGGTATGTACCACCATGGCTTTGTTGTGAGTATCAATGAGAACAAGATTTCAACTCAAGGGTCAAGATTCCTAAACTGGATGAGGGGTATCAAGCATTTGCCTGTTCATAACATTCATCTAGTATGATGTCTATGTGACAGGAAGGTCATGATACTCTGGACAAAGGTAACAATCTAAGAGAAGTCATCCTTTTCCCCAACAAAAAATGGAGCTGTGCCTCAGGCCCCATTTGCTTCAGAGACTAGTGTTTCCATACAATGTTAATCAGAAATGTACTTTTGCCAGACACTGGAAAATTTTGAATGAAAAGAAAGTAAACATGTTATTGCCAAATTCACTCTGGGTTTCCCCCAGCAAGCCACCAATTTGCACCATTAAGCTGATTCTCCAACTCACAAGGAAATGAGGTTCTGTTTAAAGCCCGCATGCAAGATATGACCATTGGCATCTGCAGACCAGCACCAACCCTTCACTCAAAGTGGAAGCATCTGTTCACATCTGCTTGTGTAAACAGGATACATCTGTTCTCAAAACAACTTGCCAAAATGTCACTTGTGACCTTTGGTTCTTAGCCATATTGCCAGGAGTAGCAAATATCAAGTGAAAACACATGCCACAGATTTCAACCTTGCTGAATTTAAGGTGTAATCCTAAACAGAATTATAGCCCTGTGAATCTATTGAAGCCAAGAAAGGGGTCACTGTTTAGGATTTAACTATTTAATTCAGTTCTGCTCTGGGGGAAAATGCAATAAATACAAGGGTAACTGTTGAGCTTCTTTCTATAAGATGCAACATTTTTCTAACAAACTGGATAGCTGCAGGAATTCAACTGCTGTCCCAAAAGAAGAACAACTGCCTGTGCATGACAGAAAATCCATATTTTTTTAAGGTTTCGTGTACACAGTCACAATTGTACAAGCGTTCACCAGTGTCTCCTGGCTATACTTCTTTCCCTTTAACAGTACTCTATCAAGATTGTAGCCCACCATGGAAAACAGCTTTACTCCACCTAAGACATCAGCCCCGACTCCCCAAAAGCTATCCAATTAGTGGCATGACAGCTTCTATTTAAAGAATAGAGAATGGGAAAATCTCTGATTTTTTTTTTTAATCAGTCATATTTTTGACCCCAGATTCCATCCAAATTCAGGCTGTGTCCAATCATGGTTCTTCAGCAATCCTAAGACGATCTTCCTTTTGCTATTGTGACTGTGAACAGGGTGGGTCAAAGGACAAAGAGAGAGCTTAAGAAGATTGCTATTTAACAGGAGATGTCCGTTATAAATATATGAAAACTCCTCAACTTAAAAATGAAACTTTCCTCGTAAATTTCTAATGAAAAAGATTTATGGATATTGCAATACACTTGATGGGCTTGGCAAGAGTCTTTTGGACTTCGGTTGGTGAGGAAAACACTGCTGAACCTCCAAATTCATTTCTTCAAAGTCCCACCTAGAAATATGAGAGCCCCACGTATCAAGCCTGATTTATAAAAATGTTCATCCTCCATGAAGCTTATATTCCACTGTGACACCCACTGTGAAGGCAGACAGCCAAAGCCATTGTAACATCTGTAACAGAAATCCAAATTCTTCTCTTTCTCTGAATAACTGACATGGGACAGAAATCAGCAGCTCCCATTTATTGCAATAAAGCCTGTTCAGGAGAAAGGCCTCGCAGGACTTAGCCCTGTCGGCCTCCCTCTCTGTTGCCCTGAATGCCACCCATAATTCTGCCATCTTCCTTCATGTCACAGATGCCTCTGAAAAGGCTTTGCATAGTGCCCCTAATACAAGCAACTGTCTCTGCAAAAAGAAATTAAAACAAAAGTAAATAGCATACCTAGGGTTTTTTAGCAGAAACTGGGACTGATTTCCCATTCACCTTGTGCCGCTCTCACGCTCCTCTTCTCAGCGGGGCTTTCGTCCAATTTCACACTATCTGCCCTGGGGCTGCACCTCTAAAAACCAGTTTCTGTTTGCTGCATGAAAAAGACGAAGCTAGTTGCAGCTCCGGGACAAATATTGTGAAATTGCACAAAAGCCCCGCTGAGAAGAGGAGCATGAGAGCAGCGTAAGGTGAGTGGGAAATCGGTCTGGGTATGCACAAGCAAAAGAAAGACCCCCATGTCTGACTGAAGATAAGCTATGGCAGTAGGATTGTCAGCCCCCAGGTCCCAGTGGGGTTTCCCCCATTTTGGGAGGCTTTGACCCACCATCAGCCAGCTGGCCAATGGGGAAACCCCACCCCCAAACAAGGACATTGCTGCATGATGTCCCCAATGCTCAGAAGTTATGTCATTGTGCTGGGGATTGTTTAGGGGGAAACTATGGTTTTGAAGACAAAAATCCCACAGAGTTTTGCCGCAAAACCCCAGCATCACACAAGACACCCTACCCACCCATAGAATGCCCCCTAAATACCCCTGTTGTGATGGTGAGGAGACCTGGCAGCCCTACATGGCAGCCATTTTGTGGCTGGCTCCACCTCTTGCGACAGTCATGTTGTAGCTGCAATTTTCTCTCCGCATCCATCACTCTGCATCAGAATTCCAAAAATACCCATGGGGGCCCCTGATCTAAAGGCTGAACTTAATGAACATTTGACAGGAGTTGGGTTGGAAGTCATATAACATCACCACGTGACACACATGACATCGAAGAACTCGTGTTCCCAAGAACTCCAGAGCCCAAATTCACTTGGGAGTGTGGTGCAGATGGGAGGGACTTTGGCCTTTCCTCCCACACCATATTCTCAAGCTTAAACTGCCATACGAGAGTGTTTGCTGTCCTGTGGCCTCCAGATACACTGAAAGTAGGGATGCCAACCTCCAAGTAGGACCTGAGGATCCCCCAGAATTACAGCTCATCTCTAGGCTACAGAGATCAGTTCCCCTGGAGAAAATGGCTGCTTTGGAGGGTGGACTTTACAGCATTGTACCCCACTGGGGTCCCTGTCCTCCCCAGGCTCTACCCAGTTTTCCCAGGTCCTCTAGGAATTTCCCAACCTGATCTGGCAACTCTAAACCAGATACATGTGGAATTCACTGCCACAGGAGGTGGTGGCGGCCACAAGCATAGCCACCTTCAAGAGGGGTTTAGATAAAAATATGGAGCAGAGATCCATCAGTGGCTATTAGCCACAGTGTGTGTGTATATATAAAAATTTTTGCCACTGTGTGACACAGAGTGTTGGACTGGATGGGCCATTGGCCTGATCCAACATGGCTTCTCTTATGTTCTTATGTTCTAAACCCCATTCCCCACTGGTGCCCAGAGGGACCTGACAATCCTAACTGGCTGCAACATGGTTGTTTCAGTTCAGGAAAACTGTGGGAGAGAAGGCTGAAGCCTCTTCCTATCTCTGAACCAAGCTCAATTATGCCCTGGAAGGCTCGGGAACATTAGTTTCAAGACATCACGTGTGGCTGCATTTTAACAAGTTTAACCAATACACAGATGAATAAAGAAGCCAAACGGTGGGAGTTGGGTCAAATATATCCTTGCCCAATCTGGCAAACCAATACTTGTTGTTCTTGTTCCTGAAACCAAATCTCTGGATTGTGAAATTAAAGGTCAACAAGGCAAGAAAAACAACAGGAGAAAAAGAGGAAGTCCAGTCTGGGGAACAGTTTCGCGTTGGCCACGCAAAGCTCAGCTATAGCCCCTCCAAAACCTCAGTCAAATTATTCAGATCACCAATAAGGGTGCCATGGGAGGTAATTTTATTTTTAAAGCCATTTTTGAAAATGCAATTAGGGGAAAACTCTTGAAGGCCCAATTAGAATAGCCAAAGACTCTGAGTCAGCTGCAGAGGCCAGGTGTCCTCCTCTGGCTGTAGCTTTTGGATCGGTGAGTAAAACGGGGTTTTGTTCTGTATCGCTTGTAATAACAGAGAGAAGGGAAAGGGGCTTCTGGGATGGGACCCTTCTGGGATGGTAACAGATTGAGCTGGGTTCTCATCCTGAATTCAGGCCTTTCAGCAGATGCTGAATCACACGGCAATCTTGCTGCAAGCTCCCTATAGAGAGTCCTGTCTTATAAGAGACTTTGCAGGGCTGGAGAAAGCTCGACTCCCCAACAATTTCCCCAAGAAAAAGTTTCCCTGGTCTCCAATATTTCCCTAGCTGCCCTGCTGCTGGACAGAGTTACTACTAGTCCCCCTGAAGTTCAGCACTCTGGAAGTAACACCAGAGTCAAGCTAAGCTTCAAGGAAGCAAAGAACTCCCCTGTAGCTTCTCCGGCCCCAGTCTAACTTTGCAACTCAACAGAAAGAGGTTCTACGCTTAGCCACTGCAAGCACTGCACAGACTGGGGATACCAGCCGAATCTATCAGAAGTCAGCTAGGAGAGCTCTGTCTCCCAGCTTAACTTGAAGACAGCAGAAGGCCTCAGCAGCAGGGCAGTGAGCCTTGCTGAAATTGCCCTCAGAGAGGCTTTACAGTAGCCTGGAACAACTGGAAGGAGAAACACCTGGTTCTTGTTCACAGCTACCACTCAGCTGGGAAAGATGAAGTCTAGTTGATGGACTGCTAGCTGGGGCATACCCAGTGGTGAGTCTGCAGGGTCTGCGAAACTAATGGTTCACCTGGGAGGTATGGGACTTTTCAAATCAACAGCAGCTTCAGATCAGCTCTAGCTGAAGTAGGAAGAGCGATTAGAGTCCCCCTGAATATCGTTGCTTAGCTGGGGAAAACCAGGACAGCTCCCTTTTCTGCTACAGCTTTGGAGAAATTTCCCAGCCACCAGTTGTGAATACAAATATTCAGTGGCGAAGGAAGCAAGCTATCAAATCCATCATCAGTCTCAGCTCTGGGCAGCTCTCTGCTCAGCTAAGTAGGTTTGTAGTTTCTTCAGATCTTTATAGCTGCAGCCAGGGACAATTCCAGATTTTGGTGGACCCTGGGCAGAGACGAGTGCCCCTCTCCTCCATTTGTCACCAGGCCCACCCCCTGCTCACCTACTTGCATTCTCTTCCCCGCTGCCTAGCTAGCCATCCTTTCTCCCAGTCGCTTGCTTATTTTCCAGTCCTCACATTGCTCATCCACCCTTCCCAACTGTGCTGGATAGTATGTGCAGCTGGGAATCTAGGCTGTGTCTAGACTGTCTGGCACCCTATGCAAAGCTAATTTCTGCCCCCCCCCACCCACACTGAGTCACATGGGGTGCCCAATCTGTTGCTCCCCAGAAGGCTGGCACCCTAGGCAATCACCTAGCGGCAGGGTCATTCTGGCTGTGTCAAGGATCACAACAAGCAGGGAAGCTGAGCAGAGCAGGGGTAGCAGCAGTGGCCCTACCAGAAAACCTGGGTCTCAGCACCTTAGGATATGCTGACACTGCCCCTGACCACAGCGGCAGGGATGTGTAGTTCTTACCTGTGAAAAATCCAAGCAGCAAATCTATAGGAGGGTTGGGAGCAGGAATAGAAGCCACGGTCCTTCTGAAGGTGAATAATTGATTGTTTCCTAGTTGAGCTAGGACTTAGAAAACATGGGCAAGCATTCAGCTTCTGAAAGGCATGGTGTGATCAGTTGGGAGTTCTGGAAGCCTTTCAGGTCATTAGCAATTTTAAATTTATAGCAGTTATACCTGGGCTGCAAAGGGGCAAACCGAGACTCTGGGAACTCTGGTGCTCCCTTGTGAAAGTAGTGGATGGCTACCTGTTGAGCTACACATTTGGGGAATGATAAGGGAAGCATCTGGTCAACCCCTAGTGTTCCAAAGCCAATTGTCCAGCTGGGGAATACTTGAATGGATCCCTGTTCAGCTGCAAGCTTTGAGAGTTATGGAGAGAGAGCTTTCAGTCTCAGTTGGTCAAGCTAAGTGCTATAAAAGCCAGTTAAGCCCCCTGTTTTCCCAGGTCACAGATCAGCAGGGAACTGTGCAAGCATTTCCCAGCAAAGTGACAGCCATCCAAAGAAGTAAGAGGATCTTGGTTGCTTCTCCATAGCCCCGATTCCCAAAGCTGGAGAGAGCTGTGTATTCATCCCAGCTGAATACCAGCTTTCAGACAGAGTCCTTGTGGTTACCTCCAGCGTTTCCAGATCCAGCACAAGCCCCATTTGGGAACCACCCTAGCCAGCCTGGTGCATTCCCTGAGCTTAACATGGAGAACTGTGTATACTGCTGCTGTGTGCTAGGGTCCCGCAAATTAGAGAGGAGGGCTTGATCCATCTCTCAAAGCTGCTGTTGACCTAGGAGTCTTGGATGTCTCCCAGCTGAGTAGCAGCTTGGAGGGGGAGGGCTGTCTTTCCTGAAGCACAGGTTGAGTTGGGTCTATAAAGCTCTTCGAGCAAAATACCTGATTTCAAGAAGACTTCAGGCTCTGTGGTCCCCATATCCTGGCTCCAGTACCTTCCAATAATTCATACTCGAGATCTAAAACCCTTCCTCACTAAGCAAATGCTAACACACTTGTGGCTTCAAAAATGCATAATAAAACACTGGTTTTTTAATTGTCATCTACATCCATGTATTATTGATAATCCTGTTCTGTGTGAAAACAGAACGTTCAGAAGGAGTCAAGGTGAATATACATTGGGGTGGAAGTCTCTTGTTTATTAAAAATTGAGAATGTTGTGTTAAATTGAGAATGTCATGTTCAAGAAGAGTAAACCTGAAAACTCCTTCCTCAGTCAGGGAGAATCTTAGGTGGACAGAGATGAGCAGATCAGGTCAGGGGATAGAATCTGAAGCAAGAACACTTCAGGGAGGATGGACAATCAAAAGGTGCCTTGGTGGGGAGGGTGAGTTAAATGTGAACTCCAAGTGGGGCAATGCACCCACTGATTCCACCCTAATTATATATGCCTCCCAATTCTTTGCAGATTTGGGAAGGCTTGGGGAACAAGTTAGGTCTCCTCATCTAGAAGGCAATACGTTGTTGGTTAAACAACAACCTCAGGGCATGTGGGGAATGCCAGTGAGCTCCACTGATTTAGGAGCAGCTTCAGGAAGGGTTTAGAGAAGGGTGGCCAAGGGTAGCTCTCCAGATGTTTTTTTGCCTACAACTCCCATCAGCCTCAGCCATTGGTCATGCTGGGTGGGGCTGATGGGAGTTGTAGGCAAAAAAATATATGGAGAGCTGCCCTTGGCCACCCCTGGTTTAGAGGGTTTATCTGTCTTCTCTGAGCCTTGTAGAAACCCAGGATTCAGCCAAGAGCATCAGAATTGGATGGAACACCCTTTGAAATGGACAAATTAACCAGAACACTAAGAGACTATGATTTAGAGATATTCAAAAGGGAGTGGAGAAAATTTAAAGGATATATGGAGAAAACTTGGAAAGTAAAGTAACATTGGACAATTTTTTAGTTGTAAGAATATATATATTGAACTTTGAGCAGTTAGAAGTGCCTTTAGTATTGGTTTGAATTTATAACCTCGGGGAAGTCAACATTGGAGGGAGGGGGGATGGAAATGTCATATGGGTTAATGTGAAAAAAAAATTAAGAAATAGTTAAGTTTTGTAACCATATGCTACCAATAAATTGTTTAAACACAAAGAATTGGATGGAACACCCTGACTTCAGCACCTGCCCTGGACACCACCGGGGGGGGGGGGATGCCAAATTGGGAGCCCCTGGAGGGTGGGTGGGGGCAGCAGGGCCTCTCCTCGCCCCTTTCTCCTTCCCGGGTCTGTGCTGAGGATGGAGCAAATGCTGCTGTGCCCCCCTCCTTTCTCCTTCCCAGTTCTGTGCCCATATCCAAGAAGGAGAAAAGGGGTGGGTGCCTGTACCAGGGGAAGACTGGGGGTGGGGGGTGCTTTGCCCATGGGGACAGGGGCACCTTGCCTGGGGTGGCAGGCACACCCCACACACCATTTTTTAGTTTTGCCATCACAAAAAAATAGGTCTATCCGGGCCTGCAGTGTTCAGAAGAGCTCAGCAGAAAAATGCTTAATTCCCCTGAACATTTCTGAAGGTTAGTGCTCATCTGAGAGCCATGAAAACTTTGGCGGGAAGGGAGTAAATGTGACTCACTCCTGCCTCCTACATAGGGACAAACGAATCCCCACTGCTGCTCTCTTCAAGCTTCTCTATGGCCAGCTTCCTCCAGACGACAAACTTCTCCTCAATCCAGCTGAGTATTGGTTCCCAAAGTCTCATGGGAAGGTCTCCTATCTGAAACACTTTCATTGTGGTACAAGACCATATTAGGACATGACCCCAATGACTCCCAATGCCAACATGCCTTTCAGTCTGATGTGACAAGAGGAAGAACCAAAATCTCAGGCAGTCTCACTTTATCAGGCAACAGCAGCCTAATCCATCTAAGAAAAAAACCAGATAGGAATGATGGATAATTATGTTTTCCTTTTACAATCAAGCAACAGGTCACTTTTGTTTAGCTAATCAATCACATAGGAACAATGAACACCTTCTAAATGTTCTCCTTCCTTACGTTTCTTTTTCCTTCTCTCACAGCTCCTCAAAGTGCCCCTTCTCTTTTCCCTCTCATTGTACCCTCTGAGAGCATCCCAAGCAATGGACTCGTCACCGTCGGGTGCTTAGCCAAAGACGTCATGCCCGATGTGGTCAGTTTCACCTGGAACGATCAGAACAATGTCAGCATCGATGCAAATTATGTCAAGCAGCTCCCTTCCGTGTTCAACCCATCTGGAACTTTCACCTCCAGCTCCCAGGTGGCCATCTCTGCCAACGACTGGAGGAATTTTGAGCCATTCTATTGCAAAGCTACTAACAAAGCCGGAACTGGGGTGGTGCGAGTCACTCGCCAAAGTAAGTGAATGTACTTGGTGTCTCTTGTCCAACCAGCAGCATCCTCCCATGAGCAACAACTCTATGAAACAATTTTGTAAAGTAGTGTCCGTTGCCACAACAAAACATTCTGATAAACTAATTTATTATTTTTTACTATTATAGTAAATATATCCCATCACAAAGCATCAAAAGAAAGATTCCTGTCAATCTTTCTCCAGGACAGGTCAGACAAAGCCTCCTAGAAGAACATATGAA
Source organism: Heteronotia binoei (assembly GCF_032191835.1). NCBI lineage: Eukaryota > Metazoa > Chordata > Lepidosauria > Squamata > Gekkonidae > Heteronotia > Heteronotia binoei. Next base: position 8,038,493 of record NC_083237.1, on the reverse strand, counting down.
CATATGAAGCTGCCTTATACTGAATCAGACCCTTGGTCCATCAAAGTCAGTATTGTCTTCTCAGACTGGCAGTGGCTCTCCAGGGTCTCAAGCTGAGGTTTTTCACACCAATTTGCCTGGACCCTTTTTTGGAGATGCCAGGGACTGAACCTGGGACCTTCTGCTTACCAAGCAGATGCTCTACCATTGAGCCACTGCCCCTCCCTAAAACCTAAGAAAATCTAAGGAGTTTGATAGGAAGGCATTCTTGGATAGCTATAAATCCGTCCACATAAATATACCTTCACTTACAACATGCAGATCTGCCTGTAATAAATTTTCCCTTTGTTTTGCTATTTCCCTTCTTCCATAAGCTTCCTGTCTTAAGCCTGAGATGATCATCCGTGCGCCACGCTTAGAAGATTTTGAGAATTCTGACCCAAATGCCACCATTGTCTGCATGGCTGTTAATTTGCAAACTGACAGAGCCACAGTCCAGTGGTTGAAGGATGGACATGCGCTCAACTCTGGCTTCGCCACCACTGGACCAGCTGTAATGGGTCGTGATGGCTACAGAATCATCAGTGAGCTCACAGTGGATAAGAGGGACTGGGTCTCTGACAAGACATTCTCCTGTGAAGTGCACAACAAGAACTTCACAAGCATTAAGAATATCAGCAAGTCCCTTGTCTGTGACACGGGTAAGCTGAAACGTTCCAATCCACCCAATTATATCCAGAGTCCCTGGCAAATCAGTTGAAAGCAGGTTTTCAGTATGAAATATTCAAATGTTTAACCCCTTATATTATAGTAATTGGTGATTAAAATTGATATTTGAGAGACATTGTAGTTTCAAAATGTAATACGCTGTTTTCATTTGAAATAGCATTGCAAAGGGCCTAAGCTACTGTAGGAACATAACGAAAGCTGAAATCTCACTACAAATTGAATGTTGGTTGAATCTAGGATTTGGTCTCACAACAAATGCAGCAGGTACCTAGCTGAAGTTCTGCTAGGGATGACCAAATGTCCCCTGTTCCATTTCTTTGAGGTTTCATGTGTCTCCTGGTGTCTGTGGTTCCACTTTTCCTGATTTCTGGTGCCATGGGGAGAAGTCCTCAAGTAAATTCTAAAAGTAGAATAAGTGCAGCTTGCTAGAGAGTACCTTCCAATTCTTCATGCCCACCCACCAACCCCCCAAGTACAAATGCACATATGTGCACTGCAAAATATACTACAAGACAGGAATACTGCTGTGATTACAAACCAACTGTATTTGATTAATGGGGGCATTCGATTGTTTAGTGGTGTGGGGGAAGAGAAGAAACTAGAAGTTTGAGTGAACTTGGCATGCACAGTACAAGCTATTTAGTTCAAAAATGTCTAAAAGAGGATTCATGATGGATCCACTGCACTTCAGAAACAAGGCAACAATAGATGCATTCCATTTCAGAATCTAGATCATTGGGAATGCCAGTCCAAGAAAAATATTTGAACTATACCTAACCTTAGCAGGTATACATCTGGTCAATGCATGGATACAAGACTACCAAAATGTAATATAGTGGTCTGTCTGCTGGACTACAATCCCCACTCTACAACAGACATTTGCTAATTAACCTTGGGTCAGTCACTCTGTCAGCCTAATCTAGTTTACAAGGTTGTAATAAGAATAAAATGGAGGAGAGAATGTTGTAAGTTGGGCTTTTTTTGGTAGCAGGAAGTCCTTTGCATATTAGGCCACACCCCCTGATATAGCCAATCCTCCTGGAGCTTACAGTAGGCCCTGTACTAAGAGCCCTGTAAGCTCTTGGTGGATTGGCTACATCAGGGGGTGTGGCCTAATATGCAAAGGAGTTCCTCCTACAAAAAAAGTACTGGTTGTAAGCTACTTTGGTCCCCATTGCAAAGGAAAATGGAGTATAAATGAAGTACATTATATAAGAAACTCTATGTATGCTGTCTTGAGGTCCATAGATGAAAGATATTATATGAAATAATCATTCCCACTGAAGGCACACAGTGGGAAAGGCTCTTCCACATCTACTGCAGAATGACCAAATGCTATATTGAGACAATTTTGAGGCAATCTTTCATTTTAAATGGTATCCATCAGCACAATCAGGGCTTTTTTTTTAGGGAAAGCCCAACAGGAACTCATTTGCATATTAGGTCACACACCCTGACCTCACCATTGTTTAACACAGGGCTTTTTCTACATTTGCATATTAGGCCATACCCCCTGATACCAAGCCAGCCAGAACTGCATTCCTGTGCATTCCTGCTCAAAAAAAAGCCCCGAGCACATTCTAGAATGAACATATGAACACATGAAGCTGCCTTATCCTGAATCAGACCTTTGGTCCATCAAAGTCAGTATTGTCTTCTCAGACTGGCAGTGACTCTCCAGGGTCTCAAGCTGAGGTTTTTTCACACCTATTTGCCTGGACCCTTTTTTGGAGATGCCAGGGATTGAACCTGGGACCTTCTGCTTCCCAAGCAGATGCTCTACCACTGAGCCACCGTCCCTCCCCTAATGCTTCTGAGAGACAGTCAAACACTAGATTTACTACTGTGCAGAATGTCTTTTCTTCAATGTTCTGTTCTCTCCTATACTCATATACTCAGAGAAAAAAATTACATTCTTATTTACAGCTAGCATGAATGTTGTTGGATGTCCGATAATTTCGCTATAATGATTGGGAAGTATAAAATGGCAGAAGAAACCAATGTAAATAATTCGTGATAGATTCATATTTTTATTTTATATAAAACAACAAAAAAAACATACTGGATTAAAACAGAGATGTACCAGAAAACATACTGAAAAGACTCGTCTGATCAAAAATCAGGTCAATGAAACATGTACATAATTTGAAGCAGATGCAAGATATGAAGTACAAATGGGTTGTGACATACCTAGGAGACTCATAATTCTGATTTATTGAGAAACTGAATGTTGTTCCCTCTTGGTCGCTTCTCAGGTCCTTGTACTGAACTCAAAGTCCAGGTGAAGACCATCCCACCATCCTTTACTGATATTTACCTAACCAAATCAGCCAAGATAACCTGCAGAATCTCAAACATCCCCTATGATCAGGATCTTAAAGAACTGGAAGTCATCTGGACACGAGAACGTGACAACACACAGCTGGAGACCATAACTGGACTAGCTACAGCACAAGAAGACAATGCATTTATATTTGTAGATGCAACGGCAACTGTGTGCCCAGAAGAATGGGACAGTGGGGACACTTTTAAATGCAAAGTGACTATTCCTTCCCTTCTTCCCACAGCTGAAACAAGAACCCTGCAGAAGCTTAAAGGTAGGTCCCTCTTTGACATCACTAAAAAAACCCCAATGAACCCCACAGGGTATTAGCTTTGTCAGGCCTCTGGCACATTCTGGAGTTGGCAGAATGCTATCAAAATGCCCAAGGAATAGTAATTCGTTTACTTTCCTTTAAAGTATGCCTACACTCGAATGCTTTCAAGACAGCTCACAACAACTTCAGACAGTGAGAACTGAAATAATACATGCAGCATCATGAAAAATAAAACTCAACCAACTAAGCACCGCTGAGTAGAACAGAACAAAGTAGTCATCAAATGCTTGTAAACAATAACATCATTTTAATTTGGCACCTAAAAGAAAACAGATTAGGTGCCCTTTGGGCTTCAGTGAGGAGAAGATAGATAGATCATAGATAGATGGATGGATGGATGGATGGATGGATGGATGGATGGATGGATGGATGGATGGAGGGGGGCGGTAGATAGAACACAAGATCACAAGATGTAATAGTCACAACATACACCACTTTCGTCAAGCCACAACTGTAGTAGAATGTGATGTTCTGGAGGCCTCACTTCAAAAGGATGTGGTCAAAATGGAGCAGGGGCAGAAGACAGCAACGAGGATGATGAGGGACCTGGAGACCAAGCCCGAAGAGGAAAGGCTGAAGAAGTTGAGAATGTTTAGTGTGCAGAAGAAGAGGCCACGGGGACACATGATTGCTTTCTTTAAGTATTTGAAAGGCTGTCCCTTAGAGAAGGGCAGGGAGTTGTACTGTAGGCAGCAGAGGAAGGGACTTACAGAATGGGTTTAAAATTGCAGGTGAAAGGATACCAGCTGGATACTGAAGGGAGGGGGGTTAACAATAAGGAATAGATCAGCAGTGGATTCAGATGCCTGGGAATGTGGTGAGTTCCTCCTCGCTGGCATTCATCAAGAAGCAGCTGGACAAACACTTTAGGCTGATTCTGCATTGAGGGGGGTTTTCTCCAGAGTAGCAAGAATGGTTGTGAAACACCCATTAAATCATTATTAATTTATTTTATTGTAAAACTACATCTGCACGCTAATCCAGGGGTATCAAACATGCAGACTAGGGGCTGAATCAGGCCCCCGGAGGGCTCCTATCAGGCCCCAGAGCAACTGACTGTCATCTGCTTCCTTCTCCCTGCCTCTTGCTTTCTTCTGCATCACAGTCTGCTTTGCCAGGCTTGATCAATCGCACAGGAGCTACAGAGCAAAGCCTCTATTTTATCCATTGGCTGAGGCTCCTCCCTTGAGGAGGAAGGGGGGAGGAATAACTTGCTTTTCAAGGCTCTCTCAATCACACAGCAGAGCTACTGAGCCAAGCCTCTCTTCCTTCTATTGGCTGAGGCTCCTCCCCCTGCTGGTCGCGTGGGTAAGGAAGGAAAGAGCCAGCGCTTCCTTTGCCTAATTCCCTGGATCACACAGGAGAGATGCAAAGAAACCACCTTTAAGATCAACAAATGCTAATGTTTTAAGCATATTTTATTTTAAGTTTTTTTAATCTTTAATTGTGTTGTGTGCTTTATGAAGCTTATATCTCTGCTACCTGGCATTACATTTTATGACATACATGGCCCGGCCTGACAAGGTCTCATTTATGTCAGATCTGGTCCTCATGAGTTTGACACCCCTGCTCTAATCCATTCAGCTCACTAACCCTTTCTTTTCACCATTCAGGTAGTACTTACCAGGCTCCTGCTGTCTATGTCCTCCCCCCACCCTCAGAACAACTGGATTTGCAGGAAACGGCTACCATCACTTGCCTGATTAAAGGTTTCTACCCCAACGACTTCTTTGTGAAATGGCTCCGGAACGATGAACCCATGGGAGATTCAGAATACTTCATCAGCAAACCCATACAGGAATCCAAGACCCCCGAGCGGTACTTCACCTCCAGCATGTTGAACGTCAATGAGCAAGATTGGAGTTATGGAGCCAGATACACCTGCGTGGTAGGACATGAGGCACTTCCCCTCCAGACAACCCAGAAGACTGTCGACAAGAACACGGGTAAACCCACCCTTGTCAACGTCTCCCTAGTGTTGTCTGAAACTACAAAAACTTGCTACTAGACATTGTTGTCCCTCTATTTCCACCGGCATCCTTCTCTTGTTGTGTCTCTTCTTGTTTCTTTATTGGCTCTTTAATGGAACGGATGGGTGATGTTGAATATCTAAAATGTCACCTCTCTGAGGCCGAATAACAGTTTGCAATAAACCATATTTTTCACACCAACAGAAGACTGTCTAGCCTGCTGTAAGGTTTAATATTATCTTTCAGCTGCGGAGGTATGCAAGGAGATATGCAGCTGCACTGGAATTCAGAGGGAAATAACACTCCTTTGCTGACATCAAATTCTTAACTAATCCTGGATTTTCAAAGGACGCTAAAAACATTCTTTTCTTTCTATCTCCCATTAAGGCATGCATACACCACATTCTCAAACCATGTGCTTACACATTACCATCCAAAAATACTTTTTTTAAAGATCCCCCAAGAACAACTTTTAAAAAGGTAAAGGTAGTCCCCTGTGCAAGCACCAGTCGTTTTCAACTTTGGGGTGATGTTGCTTTCACAACGTTTTCACGGCAGACTTTTTATGGGGTGGTTTGCCAATGCCTTCTCCAGTCATCTACACTTTCCCCCCAGCAAGCTGGGTACTCATTTTACCAACCTTGGAAGGATGGAAGGTTGAGTCAACCTGGAGCTGGCTACCTGAACCAGCTTCTGCTGGGACCAAACTCAGGTCGTGAGCAGAGGGCTCCGACTGCAATACTGCAGCTTTACCACTCCGCACCACGGGGCTCTTAGGAACAACATTAACAAGTAGCAAAAATATGGCTCAATAAATAACTGAATCCGGCCCCCCTGGGGAAGGGCTGTGGCTCAGGAGCTGAGCATCTGCTTAGCACGAAGAAGGGCCCAGTTCAATCCCTTGCATTTGCAGCTAAAACCATCAGGTGTGAAAGGTGATGTGAAAGGCCTCCACCTGAGACCCTGGAAAGCTGCTGTCAGTAAAAATAGGAAAGACTAACCTTGATGGACCAAGGGTCTATTTCAGTATAAGGCAGCTTCATATGTTCATATGTGATAAAAGATCTTAAAATGCAAGCAGCATACCTCAACACCACGCAACAGCAAAAAGCCAGCATAACTAAATTCTCAAAAGGCGGGGCACACTGAGCAGGGCCAGGGGAAATGATCTCAGCTGCTAGACATGTTTGCAGGTGCTCCGTGATAGTCCGTCACAACAGTGTACATGTTTACACTGCAGCTTTTGACCTTCTACTCCCATCTAATCTTCAACTGCTTCTTCCTTGTCCTTGGTCTTGTGCGCTCTCCTCTGCCACTTCTCCCACTGCATCACATTCCACATACACATCATTACAGTTATTGTTCTAAATGGTACCATATCTACTGCTGGGATGAAACTGTTTTCTACTATTCCCTCCCTTGGATTTTCGGGCCCCAGCAATTTGGAATAATTTTCAACCATCTTAGAGGAGTTGCATGTCAAACTCCCTTACAGCATCCTAAGAAACCAGTCTGAAGATGCAGGGGCATCCTGAAAGGCCCCTCTGTACTACCTATTTAAAAGTTTATATTAAAAAGGAGATGTCTCAGTCATTTGGTCTGAGTACAGAACTATGTGTGCCAACACTAGGTCCTCTGTACATAAAGTTTTCATTAAGAGGTCATCCCCGAGAACCAGAAACACAGAGATATTATGACTCAGTGTCTAGAGAAAGCAAGTTCTTTTCAAATCCACACACCATCCCATAAATAAATATTTATAGCTATAAAGTTCACACATGACAACACTGTTCCTCAGATCAGATACACCCCGCAACAGGTAATAATATATTTTACCCTTATTATTATTTACTAACATGGCTTTTTTTTGTAGCAGGAACTCCAGTTTGGTGTAGTGGTTAAGTGTGCGGACTCTTATCTGGGAGTTGTCCTTGAAAGGGCAACTGCTGTGAGAGCCCTCTCAGCCCCACCTACCTCAGGGGAGAAGATATAGGAGACTGTAAGCCACTCTGAGTCTCTGATTCAGAGAGAAGGGTGGGGTATAAATCTGCAGTCTTCTTTGCATATTAGGATACACCCCCCTGAGGTAGCCAATCTTCCAGGACCTTACAGTAGGCCCTGTAAGAAGAGCCCTATAAGCTCTTAAAGGATTGGCTACATCAGGGGCTGTAGCCTGATATGCAAATTAGTTCCTGCTACAGAAAAAAAAACCCTGTTTACTAGTAAAAGGAAGAAGCTATCAACAAAATATGCATGCTCATAAACAATCACAGTACAGGTTGGTCTTGACAAAATTGCTCTTCCATGAGTACCAACAACTTCCATTTTCTTACAGAAACAGACAGGCATTTATCAAGTAACAGCTGATTAATATTATAATCATTATGATACCATCATATTTGTCTTCCGTGCAACGCTCAATGTTTGTAGTTGGCTTTGTAGACACTCAGGACTAGAAAAATTCTCCACACATACTTTCTAACTTAGATCTAGCATTAAAGAGATCCAGAAATCACATATTCTTTGCAATGAGGACAGAAGACAGAAGTGAATAAAATGAAGGATCATCTCATCCACTACTAGAAACTGAAAACATGCTTGTTGCATTCTGATCATTTAGCTTTAAAACGGTGGTTATTGCTGCACTCCAAAATCATAACATTTTCCTTTAAAGCCCCACCCCAATTTAGGAATTTCTGTGTTTATTATAGTTCCACCACCAATACCCATACCATTCCTGCTCTAGATGGCTACTAAAGAAGCATGACACACAGGTAATGGTGGTGGAAACTGCCATCAAGTTATTGCCAACTTATGGCAACCCCTCATGAGATATTCAAGGCAAGAAACAAACAGTGGCAGTTTGCCATTGCCCATATCTCCATAGCAACCCTGGACTTTCATCGTAGTCTCTCATCCAAGGACAAACCAGGACTGCTTCTCTTCTGAGGTCTGAGAAGATCAATCTAGCCTAGCCCACCCAGGTCAGGGTCAGAAAGGTAATATTTGTTTATTTCCAAAACTTATATCCCACCATTCTGCTCTTACAAGGGCCACCAACATGGCTAACAATTTAAAACATGCATGATAAAATCATATTTCAAAACCATCATAATCACCTCCTCAACATGCATCATTAAAATTAAAAGCAGAGTTAAAAATGCACACAAAGACATAAAAACAGCAATTAAAACATTGGCCAGGAAGGAAGAATCATTAAGGAAATGCCAAATGAAGCAAAACAGTCTTCATCTGCTGGCAGGAAACAGTCACAGAAGGGGACAGATGAATCTCCCTGTGGAGGAAGTTCCAGAGTTTTGGTGCCATGACCAAGAAGGCCATCTCCTGGGATGCCTAAGTTCAGAAGGCTGAGATGCCCACAGCCAGGCCCCCAAAGATGACCATAGAGGTTGGGTGGGTTCATTAGGAAGGAGATGGTCCTTCAGATATGGTCCCTCCCAGACCATATGGGGTTTAATAGACAATTAAAAATTTAAAAGACAATAAATAAACAGCCAGCCATCTTTTCTTCCCAAAAAATAATATCCTCCTTATTCAATCCAATGCAAAATGTGCAACAAAAAATAATTTCTTGGTATTTCTAATAGCAGATGGACAACACAGGAGACCCTCAACAGCTCCTTCAGGAGAACATAACACTGGAGCCTCCACCTTAAAAGAGTGGGCCCATGATGTCACCAGACAGATTAAGGAAGGGCTCAGCCAGGAGGAAGGCTTGGAGAGGGGGGTGTTTCTGGGGTGTTGTATACATTCCTAACATGTTTATACATGTATATCTACAATAAATACATAGGATACACAGTTCTCAGGCATATATTCAACTAGATTGTTGTGTCTGAAAGCCACCAGCCACCTTCTGAATACTAGGGTTCATTCCCACTTGCTGTGTACCACTTTTCTAAGGGTCTGTGGGACAAATCTGGGTTCTGAGGTTTTATCCTAACTTGATATGGGAGGGATAGTGACTCAGTGGTAGAGCACCTGCTTGATAAGCAGAAGGTCCCAGATTCAATCCCCAGAATCTCCAACTAAAAAGGGTCCAGGCAAATAGGTGTGAAAAACCTCAGCTTGAGACACTGGAGAGCTGCTGCCAGTCTGAGTAGACAATACTGATTTTGACAGACCAAGGGTCTGATTCAGTATAAGGCAGCTTCATATGTTCATATGATATCACAAGCCATTGCAGAGAATCAGCTGCATAAAAAACAAAGATCCTGAAAACCATAAACTACACACACCCAGAGATGTTTTGTACACCTTTTGTACACTGAGGAAAAATAATGTTCACTTGCTCAGACTATGAAGACAAAAAGATATGTACAGAAATCTGCATCCTCTGTTCTCTTTGGCCATCAAATTGCCCATCATTCCTATGGAAAGGGCTAGTTGTTCATAGAATCACAGAAAAAAAAAAGATGGAAGAAATTCTGAAATGCTGCCACTTTTAAAAGAATGATCCTAAAAAGGTCTACTGAAAATCCTGCATAAGTCTACTCAATCGGTCTTATTCCCAGGAGAGTGTTTTTAGGACTGCATTAAAACTCTCTACTATAATCCTGAATATCCTGTTCCAAAAACATTTCTGAAAGATGCTTCTCCAGGAATTTCTGGTCTTGGTCATAGGGTGGTAGCCATAAAAGAAAAGGTCCAGGAAAAAAATATTTGTTTATTCATTTTCTTGGATTTATATCCCGCCCTCCCCACCGAAGCAGGCTCAGGGCAGCTCACAACACATAATTTACAATAAAAACATTTACATTAAAAACATTAAACAGTTTAAAATAATTGGTGCTAATTCTGATACAGAATTAAGATGGCATTTAAGGATCTTAGCATCCATTAGGTCTAGCATCTTAGTGGTGGATGAATGTGGTCGTCTAGGAGTCAATTCCTAAACCACCATGTCATGGCTCACTTACAGACTTCTTTCCTTCCACATTCAGCACCATTCTCCATTTTTTCCTACTGAAAGCAGATATGGAAGGCAGAATAATATACTGAATTCAATCTCTACATACGTTCTACCTAACACAACCCATCTGTTCACCCAATTCTCTCGCTCGCTCACTCACTCCACACGTAAATTCATACATGATATGCCAGTGTGTTGAAGACAATAGAGAATGGACTATAAGTATCCACAAGAGGATAAATATCCACATTATGCAACATTAAATTTTTCCAGAAAATTCCAGCTGAAAGTCATAGATGCCAGAGTGGAGTCAATGTTAGAGTATCAGACTAGGCGCTTAGAGGCCCACTTTTAAATCCTTACTATGCCATAGAAGCCTGATGGGTAACTTTGGGCTAGTCCCACACTCCATCATGAGCTCAACTCATGGGTTGCTTACCAATCAGATATGTGCCAATTCACCATCACAATAGCCAAACAAAAGCTATGGGTACTGGTCCATTCACAGTTTTAGCATTTTGCTTCTCCGTGCAGCATCTTTCTCCTTGTTGCTTCAATTCCCTGGAATATATTGAAATTTTCAATAAATCCCCTTAGCAGTGTTGCAGACTTCTTACCAACAAGCCAAGAAACGATTTGTTGCTTGGTCAGAAATAACTGTAAGTCCATCTGTCTTAGGTGAGCATTTTTTTTTCCACTCTTCCCTCTTCAAGACAGAGAAATGCCACCCTTTGCAACCGTCCTGAGACTTCAGAAATTCACCTCTTCCGATTTGCCTTAATGAATCCTTAATTGTGCTTATCGCATGGTATCCTCAATAGCTGGCTTCCATCCATCAAAAAAATAATTCTGTTGCCTATCAAAGTACATCTTTTCTATTCCCGACTCTTTCCTTGCTTTGGAAGCTGCCATGTTACCTTCTGTTGTTTTCTTTGTCAGACGACACTGAGACCTTTCCTTCTCTTTCTAAAGAAACTGATTTCCATTTATTGTCTAAAGCTTACCTTGATGGGACTGTGGACGTCACAGATGATGAAGGACTCCTAAACATCTCATCAATCCTTTCCACCTTCATCATCCTCTTCCTCGTGAGCCTTTTCTACAGCGCCACTGTGACTGTCATCAAGGTAAAATGAATGGGATATGAAAAAAGGAATTTGAAAGTATGTTACTATACACTACACATTGTGGTCCAATAGCCGCACATTTTCAAAAGGGAGGGGAATGGAGCCAGAGGAGAGCAAAGTTGTCTTTGGTGCCAGTGATCATTATAAGTTAGGCCAGACCAAGGTTGGATAATATGTTAAGAAGTTCAACCTTTCTATTAGAGAACACAGTGTCAACTAGGGAGATGTATATTGCAAAGATGCATGTCTAGACCATCAATTGTGAATAATGTAGATGGGCCTAAATTAGTCCATTCAACATAGAATTTGCCAGCACTGAAACTATTCTCTCATCAATACATTCCTCATGCCATTAGAACACATCACAAAATTGTGATTGTGAACTGGATGACAAAGATAGATCCAGGTGGATAGCCATGTTGGTCTAATGCAATAGCATAAAGAGTCCAGTGGCACCTTAAAGACCAACAAAGTTTATGAACTTTTGTGTATGCACACTCCTTCAGATAAAATTCTTCAGATAAAACTTTTTTGGGCTTAAAGATGCCACTGAACTCTAACCTTATTCCGTTAGACGACAGTGAGTTTACAAAAGAATTTCTCTAACACTTTCCTTAGCCTAGAGCAATACTAATTAGTCTCTTTTCCCAATTCTAGGTGAAATAACAATGCCACCAATCTATGGACAAAAGACTAAAGAAACCAGACTCCATGCTGTTTTAATGAAGGACAACCTCTCCATTCTCTTCAATGAGATGACTGACTGGATGAATTGTGTTATTGTATTCACTTGCTTTATATCATGGTCTTGAGAATCCATTCATGTTGAAGTAGATTACAGCAAACTGTTTACATTTTAAATCCAACCAATTTATATGGTGCAATTTTGCTTCAGTTATGTTGATTAGTATTTCTTTGTCTCTATGGTGCTCATATTTTATTCTAGTTCTTGTTGTGTACCTGGTTTAAAGCCAAAAGGAGGAAATTTCATAGGGTTTTTTTAATTCTGGGGAAAATAGGAGTCATTGCACACAGGATTTGGAGGACTGGTCATTTCTTACTGTGATTAAATGTACAATATTATATTCTTGATGTACAATATTATATCCTTAATTAATACATTACTTTCTCTGTGAATTCTTACTTATTTATGTACAAAAAGTTATACCCTGCCTTTCTGCCCTAATCCAGAATACCAAGGGAGCTAACAGATTAAATACATAATAAAAAAAACCACATCTCAAAAGCCATTAAAACCAAACCCGAACATATAATCAAAACAGTTAATACCTATCTAAATACACATATAGTTCAATGAAATACACATACATATGACGGGAAAGAAGGGTCACTGAGGGAATGGCAGATGAAACAAAAAAAGTCTTAGAAACATAGAAGGGATCCCAAGTGTCATCCAGTCCAATCGCCAGATTGGCCAATCGAGCCTAGAGGAAAATCCCTTCATGACCCCAAAGTGACAATCAGCATTACCCTGAACATGTAAGAAAGGGCTGTCAGAGCCAAGCACTGGCTCTTCCCTTCCAGCCCACTCACCCTCTCATGTTCCGCCTAAATTCACAGAATCTGCATTGCTGTCACCTACCATTATGGAAGAAGTCAACATATGGGGACAAATGAGTCACCATGGGAGAGAGTTCCAGAGTTTTGGTTACATAATAAAAGGACATTGTTTCTAAGGGGTTGTGTGTGTGTGTGTGTGTGTGTGTGTGTGTGTGTGTGTGTGTGCGTGTGTGTTTGGTATATGTATGAGAGAGTGACAGAGAGAGGGAGACTGAAATTCATTGATTTATATTTTAGCCATTCCATGTGAAAGGATAGGATACATGTAAATCCCATCTTTCCACAGAGACAATGAATACATTCACAAATAAACCCCAGATTTCCATAACTGAAGGGCAATGTGTATGATTTAATTATGAAAAACTGGTAATTACTTCTTACATCTGACAGTTGAAATTGTTGTAAGGTTGGGAATTCCATGGAATCATTTATCTGTAAAACCCAGACACACAATTGCTCATTGTGGATTATGGCCATCCCATGGGAGACAACGCAAGGAAGGGAGATTTCAACTTCCCCTCATGCTATTTTCCCCAACTGAACTAATACAGGTACCTAAATTTGCTGTGCTTGGACAAATAGCATTCTATATGGCCATTTCAATTTATTTATATGTTTATTTATACTTTTTGATTTAATATAAACAATAAAAGGACAGAGAAACCTATACCTACTGTAAATAACCATCTCACACTCTTACCCTTCCACCTCACTGTGTTGCTTGTTCACATCACTAATCTACAAAATTGTTGTAATAGCAGCATAAACATTTTTTGCTTATATTTGGTTCTTCCCATGGGAGTCCATCATTATCATCATTTAACATACGGTAGAGTTACACACAGGCAGTATGTAACAATATAAAAATATAAAATACCAATGGGTATACAGACCAACTGGGCAATCCCCTTAAATACTACTACGTAGATTTTTCCAGTCCATTCAGTCACAGCTGGAGAGAGTTCAACGAGCTTTGTCACATCTTCCTGGAAAGCACAACACTCAAATCCCTAAAACAGATGAAAAACCGTTTGGTGGGCTGCACCACAATTGCATTCAGGTCCTGGTAATTTGCCCCATTTAAACAATAGGTGTGCATAACTACCAAAGTTTGTTCACATTCTATTAGCCATCTGAGGCTAATATTCTATTCTATTAGCCATCTCTCCTCAGTGTTTATCAGGTTAGGGGAATCAGGTGGAACTGATAGCATCCATGTTTGCAAACATTCATGTCCTAGATTGAAACTTCGTGATTGCAGGATATGTACAGATCTTATTGCTGGGTGTCAGGATCTGAGTCTGGATAGGTCCACATCAGCCATGTCTTTGTGGATGTTTTCAGTGATCTTTCTGTATTCACAAAGAAGAGCATCTTGTCTCCAGAGATGCAGAACAGCAATGTGGCATAACATGGGTAGCCAACAGGTCAGAGCGGGTTTAATACATCTGCTGATGGTTCTCATAGTGTTCAGTTGGACATCATGTTTGTGGACATGGGGGCTGTTGAGTCACACTGAAGCACCATATTCTGCAGTACTATACACCAACCCCAAAGCTGAGTACCTAAGCATTGTAGCAGATGCACCCCAAGTTGTACCACATACATTTTGGAGCACGCTGTTTTGCATGCACATTTTCGATGCTACATTGGTAAGATGGTGTTTATAGCTCAAGGTCCTGTCCAGGATAATGCCAAGGTAATTAGGTGTATGGTTGCCGCAAAGAAGTTTACAGAGGACAAAAGTCACAGTACAATATCAAACATAACTGCAGACCCTTCGTTGCCTTCTTCTATGATTTCTTTGTTCAGTGACTTAGTTGATTAATAAGAGTTATTAGGATCAGGACTGTGATCATGGAGAAAGGAACAGCAACTAAAGCTAAATAGTTCTTGATAGGAGAGAAAGTTTATCATCTTGGGAAAACATCCATCTTGGTCCTTGCTTAGACACTGATCTTCTGGACATTTAGACCAGCCATCCATGTCTGGAAAAGAATAGAATGGCCACTTCACTACCAGTTCATATGAAGTTAACACCTTAATCTGTAGACTCCCTTGAATTATTCATACTGAACTCCATCTACTACTTACATTCAAGGGAGTATCACATAAAAAGGCATATACATATTACCTCATTCTTTTGATAGCCATGGTGCCTCATTCTTTTGATAGCCATTATTTTTCTTAGCCATGGTGCTTGAGGTCATTTTAATTGGAGATATCAGTAACTGGGCTGTTCTTCATGCATATTCTATTCAACTTTCCCCAAACTGTGACCGTTGCCTCAAGGCCATCTCTTATTTCTCATCTGTGTGTGAGAGTTTTCAGCAGGATTGCTAACCTCCAAGTGAGACGGAGAACTTCTGGAATTAAAACTGCTGTCTAGGTGAGAGAGATCAGTTCCCCTGAAGAAAATGCCTGCTTTGGAGGGTGGACTATATGGTGCTACAGCCCACAGAGTTCCCTCCTTTCCTCAAACCCTTCCCTTCCCAAACCTTTTCTTCCCCAGGCTTCAACTCCAAAATCCCCAGGCATTTCCCAGTCAAGAACTGACAACTCCACTGTGTAGAGCTCTCAGGGGTCAGAAGCATCTACCCTTCGGGACTGAAATCTTCCCTTCTGGGCAAGGAGCACATTTGTAGCAGCAAAACTACTCCCTTTCTTTCATTTCTTTCCCGATTACCAGGATGACAGTTGTCACTACATCTAGTGCCGCCCTGAGCCACTTGTGGGAAGGGCGGGATATAAATTCTAAATAAACAAATAAATAAAATAAATAGAAGCAGGCAGTGTCTATCCAAGAAGAAGACAGAGATTTATTGCACCTTGAAATTTAATCAATGCCAATGGACTTAGAAGGTCATATGTTTGCTCCAGATCACACAGCTGGATTCCAGCCCTTTAACTTTCTTTAGTTTTCTGCATACGTGTTGCTGCCACTTGAAATTTTTACCTTCACTATGAACCTTCAGAATTATCAATATGTGTGTTTTGAGATTTATTTAAAAAGACCAATCTTCCTATATTATTAATGATTGTGTTGACAAGAATGGAGACACAAGGGAGGTGTTTTGCCATCTTTTGGGCATGGAACGGGGGTCACTGGGGCTGTGGGGGGTACCTGTGAACTTACTGCATTGTTCAGGGGGTTGGACTAGATGGCCCTGGAGGTCCCTTCCAACACTATAAGTCTATGAATTGGCATCTTAGTTATAAACCTCTCTTTAGTATGTGGTGGCCCTGAATTAATTACAGCTGAATCCTGATGGTGTACAATTCTGTTGCATAAGATGTTGCTGCCGCTCGCAATCACACACCAAAAAGCAACTCATGCAATTAAGTTGCCCTCCAAACTACTTTGGAATCCCCATTGTGCCGCACAAGTAAATTCCCCTGAAGGGTGACTTCTTTACTTTCAGGATCTTTGGGATCCACTTTACCAACTTGCATTCTAACAATGGAGTCGTTTGGAGAGGTGGCCATGTTCTTGATGTCAAAGTCAGCTCCCATTTCCCTATTCTCATCAAAAGACCTTGTTTCTCCTGCTGAGTTGCTAAACAAAATTCTTTGAAGAAACAGGTGCAGCTAATGGAAAGAAACACAAGAAATTTTAAGGTATTCTTCATACCTAGGGTAACAGCACCTTCCTTGCTAATACACTTCCACACAGCTCCAACTAGACCACGTCTGAAAGCAAAGTGACACAATATATCTTGCCGCTGACCTACTATATCATTGATTTCCAGACAAAAAATGAAAATGTGACCCCACAAAAAGCTGTCAATGAAAAATGCAAGCAGTCAGTTATTCACAGAGGACATATTTCGATACTGTGTCACACTGTGCAACTCATATAAGGATAATAAACACAAAAAAATTATATCATCTACCTAGCTACCTCTCTCTCTATTCCTCTCTCCTTCTTTCAGTCTCCCTTTCTTTTGACCAGCTCAAGAAGCCAGATCTGTACCAACTGTAAATCCAATTGAAGTACTGGCAATCATAGAGATAACAATATTGTCCCATTAAAAAGTAAAGATAAAATAAACTGAAGTTATGCTATGGCACCAATTGAAAAACACCTTATTCTCACTTAGGACAATACTCCCTATTTGCCCAGACATACATTGTGTTCATTATAACTTCACAGGCTCTCATGAGTTCCTTCATCTTCTGGACACCTTCATATCTTTATGGCTTTTGCTTCACTTGTCAATGGAAAGAAAAGTAATGTATAAGTTTAATAAACAGATTTTTTATAAAAAAAATCTGGGAGTTAAGTCAAGCAAATCCTTGTCAACTGGGCCAGTTCCTTTTGGTTTTTTCCCCCAGAAACTAAATTTCTGGATTTTGAAACGAAGTCAACAAGTCAAGAAAAACAACAGGAGAAAAAGAGGAAGTCCAGCCTGGACTAAAGTTTCCTGCCACCTTTTTTGAAGCTCAAAAATAGCCCCCTCCAAAACCTCAGACAACAATCTCAGTCAAATTATTCTGAGCTTCCCGCCAACAATTTCATTTTTAATACCTTCTCTTTTGAAAATGTAATTAGGGGAAAACTCTGAATGTCATTTTAGAATAGCCAGACTGTGGATTAGCATCAGAGGCCAGGTGTCTTCCGTCAGCTTCAGACTTTGACTTGGTAAGTAAAATGAGGGGTTTTTCTATGTTGCTTGTACCTTGGAGAGAAACAATGAGAAGGTGGAGGGTAAAGGGCTCCTGGGATGGGACCCTTCTTCAGAAAGGGCAGAGTTGGAAACTGACTGGGGCATGAAGACTAGCATTCCTATTTGAGGTCTGGTTTCATATTCTGAAGAGAACTAAACGTTCTCCTGAAGCTCAGTAGTCTGAAAGGGGAACCATACATTCATGCTGAATTTCAAGGAATCTAAGAACATCCCTGTAGCTTCTCCAGCCTTAACCTAAACCTGCAGCTAAGCAGAGTGGTCCTTTTCTTAGCCACTGCAAGCACTGGCTGGACTGGGAAATGCAGCTCAGCCTATAAGGGATCAGCTAGGAGAGCTGCATCTCCCAGCTTAACTTGAAGGCAGCAGGGCACTCAACCTCTGAAGCTCTCACTCTATTCTCAGAGAGGAAAAAGCTGTTAGGGGGAGGCAAAGGATCTTTCTTTACACACCTGGGAAAGCTGAACTCCAGCTGCGGAGCTGCCAGGTGGGGCAAACTCAGTCTGCGGGGCCTGCAAAGTCCATTGCTCACCTGGGAGGCATGGAGCTTTTCAAATCAAGGACAGCTCAGATTAGCTCTAGCTGCAGCAGAAAGAGCCTTCGAAGCCCACTGCTGAGCAGGAAAAATACCAGGACGGCTCCCTGTTCTGCTACAGCTATGGCAGAATCCTCTGGGCAGCTCTTGTGAAGATCACTATTCAGAGGAGAAGGAAGCCAACTGCTAAATCTAGCACCCATCTCAGCCTCTGGGCAGCCTGCTGCTCAGCTAAATGGGATATAGTTTCATCAGATCTTTATAGCTACAACTAGGGCTGGTTCCAGGTTTTGGTGAGGCCTGGGCAGAGCGTGCCTGGGCCAACCCTCTTCTCCTCTGCTTGCCACTGACCCCCTTGTCCCCTGCTCCCTACCTGCATTCTCTTCCTCACCTGCCTAGCTATCCATCCTTTCCCCACCCACCCCTAGCACATTTGCCAGTTCACCCAGTGCTGGCCCACCCTGTCCTGACTGCTGGGTAGCACACGCAGCTAAGAGCGTGGTTGATGGCTGGGAATGCCACAAGCAATTGGCTTGTAGGGGAGCTGAACAGGTATAGGGTGGCAACACTGAGCCCTACCAGAAAACCAGGGCCTTAGCAACTGACCCACCTTAGGATATGCTGATGCTGTCCTCGGCTCTGGCAGTAGGGATGCATGGGGCTTCCCTGGGAAGGACCCAAGCACCAAGAATATAGTAGGTTGGGAGGCAGAGATAGAAGCCACAATCCCTCTGAACGTGGAGCTCAGGTTCAGAATAATGGTTTGGTTCCTAGCTGAGCTAGGGCTTGGAAAACATGGGAAAGGCATTCCACTTCTTGTTGCACGGTGCAATCAGCTAGAATCCTTCCGAGTCACTAGCATTTTTAAAAATGTATGGTTGTTATAGCTGGGGAAGCAGGGGAACAAACCAAGGCTCTGGAAAGCCTGGCCCTCAGTTGTGAAAGTGATGGATGGGTACCCGCCGGTGCTACAGATTTGGGAATGATAAGGGAAGCACCTGGCCAACCCCTAAAGTTCTCTGAAACCAGCTGCCCAGTTCAGATGTGGAAATGATGGGGAGTGCTTTTGGCAGCCTCGTAGCTTGAGCAAGTTGAGTGCTTGACAAGCCAGTTTCACCACCTATTTTCCAGGTCACAGATCAGTAGAGAACTGTGCAAACATCTCCTGACAAAGCCATAGCCATAAAAAAAAACCCTAAAGGGATCCTGGTTGCATCCCCACAGTCTGGGTCCCCAAAGCTGCAGTTTCAGAGCTTTTTGTATATCACAGCTGAATACTTAACTTTCAGACAGAGTCTTCATGATCACCTCCAGCATTCCCAGGTTCAGTGCAAGTCCCACTGGAGAATGATACTAGAGTGCCTAGTGCATTCCTTGGGCTTAACTTGGAGGACTGAACCCACTGCTGCTGGGTGCTGGTCTCCTGCAAATTTGAGGGGAGGGCTTGATCCTTCTCTCAAACCTGCTGTTGACCTGGAAGCCTCCCAGCTGAATGGTAGCCTTCTGGAGGACTAGTAGCTGGAAGCCTCCCAGCTGAATGGTAGCCTTCTGGAGGACTAGTAGCTGGAAGCCTCCCAGCTGAATGGTAGCCTTCTGGAGGACTAGTAGCTGGAAGCCTCCCAGCTGAATGGTAGCCTTCTGGAGGACTAGTAGCTGGAAGCCTCCCAGCTGAATGGTAGCCTTCTGGAGGACTAGTAGCTGGAAGCCTCCCAGCTGAATGGTAGCCTTCTGGAGGACTAGTAGCTGGAAGCCTCCCAGCTGAATGGTAGCCTTCTGGAGGACTAGTAGCTGGAAGCCTCCCAGCTGAATGGTAGCCTTTTGGAGGACTGGGGATCCCGCTTTTCATGAAGCTCAAGTTTATTCTCGAAGCCCTTCTAGCAAAATATTTGATTTCAAGAAGGCTGGAGGGAAGACCTCACCCTTCCCAAAACATATATCTTTCTGAATAGCACTCTGCTGAATTGAGCTTTAGGAGGACACTAGTTGCTTCCTCTGCCTCTGGCTACTCACCATTCCTCAGCTGTAGCTAGAATACATTTCAAAGTGCTAAATGGCTTTCAAGTTTACCAATAAGTGGTGGGCTACACAGGGGGGGACAGATACACTAAGAAGATGCTGGAGGGTCCTAGGCCCCACCACATCCCAGCTCAAACCCTTCCTTGCTAAGTAGAGGCTACACATTTGAGGCTTATGAAATAAGCAGCTATTTTTTTTAATACTGTCACCAATACATCTTGATAACCCACATGAAAACAGAAAGTGTCAGAAGCAGTTGTGGAAAAGTACATGGTGGTGTACTTTGTTTATTCAAAATTGATAATGTCATAGGGGCGCCAATCCATAGGGGTGCCAATCCCTAGGGGGGGGGGAAGGGATCTCCCAGTTTGGAGGCCCTACCCCCACTTCAGGGTCATCTGAAAGTGGAGGGGGAATGTCTCCTGGGTACTCCATTATTCCCTATGGAGACTGATTTCCATAGGGTATAATGGAAAATTGATCTGTGGGTTTCTGGGGCTCTAGGAAGGCTGTATTTTAAGGTAGGGGCACCACATTTGGAGCATAGCATCCGATACCTCTCCTCAAAACACCCTCCAAGTTTCAAAAATATGAGACCAGGGGGTCCAATTCTATGAGCCCTTAAAGAAAGTGTCCCTATCCTTCATTATTTCCAATGGCAGAAAGAAGAAGAAGAAGAAGAAGATATTGGATTTATATCCCGCCCTCCACTCCGAAGAGTCTCAGAGTGGCTCACAATCTCCTTTACCTTCCTCCCCCACAACAGACACCCTGTGAGGTGGGTGGGGCTGGAGAGGGCTCTCACAGCAGCTGCCCTTTCAAGGACAACCTCTGCCAGAGCTATGGCTGACCCAAGGCCATTCTAGCAGGTGCAAGTGGAGGAGTGGGGAATCAAACCCGGTTCTCCCAGATAAGAGTCCGCACACTTAACCACTACACCAAACTGGCTCTTAAAAAGGCATTTAAAAGGTGTGCAGTCCCTTTAAATGTGATGGCCAGAACGCTCTTTGGAGTTCAGTTATGCTTGTCACAACCTTGCTCCTGGTTCCACCCCAATGTCTCTTGGCTCCATCCCCAACGTCTCCTGGCTCCACCCCCAAAGTCCCCAGATATTTCTTGAATTGGACCTGGCAATCCTTAATGTCATGTTCAAGAGCATTTACCCACTTACAGTGAATACTTTCATAAAAAAAATAACATGTCTCTTTTAAGACCCCTCTCGTCCTCCCAGATGCATTAGCCACATGGGTGTGGGGGAGGGTCACGGAAACGTCAACATAATTAGGATGAGAGTAGATTCCTTCTTCTGTAGGTGGACAGAGATGAGCAGATCAGGTGGGTTGAACCTGAAGCAAGAACACTTCAGGGAGGAGGGTATTACCTGCCAACAGTTCTTTTCAACCTGAAACATTCCTATACTTAAAAACAAAATGGTCAGTAAAAGGTTGTGCTTTTTTTGGAGTGTGGGGAGGTGAGGTAAATGAGAACTCCAAGTAAAGAAGTGCACCCATTGCCTTTGCCCTGGTTATCACTTTGCATGACTCTCAATTCTTTGCAGCTTTGGGAAGGCTCAGGAAACAATTTGGATCTCCTCATCTAAAATGCAATATTCAGTTGGCCAAGCATCAACCTCAGGACAGGTGGGGACTGCAAATGAGTTCCATTAATGTAGGAGTAGTTTCAGGAAGAGTTTAGAGGAATGATTTGTCTTCTCTGAGTCTTATGGAAGCCCAGCATACTGCCAAGAATATGAAAATATGATAAAACAGCCTGAGTTAAGACCAGCATTCAGAAGAGCTCAATGGAAAGCAATTCAATTCCCGTGGCATTTCTGAAGCTTGGTGCTCATCTGAGACCCGTAAAAACCTTGGGGAGAAACTATGAATCATTCCAGTTTCCCACATGTCTGCTTAGAGGCAAACAACAAACCACCACTGCTGCTCTCTGTAAGCTTTTCTATGGCTAACTTCCCCCAAACTACCAAGTTCTCCTAAATTTAGCTGCACACTAATTTCCAAAGGGCTCCTCTCTGAATTGCTTGCATTCTGATTTGGAATCATATTAGGCAGGGGTTTTCTGGTAGGGAAAAAAATAGCTGGAACTCATTTACATATTAGGCCGCACCTCTGATACTGAGTCAGCCAGAACTGTGTTCCTGCTGGAGGGGGTGTGTGAAGAAAGCCCTGATATTAGGGCATGACCCCAATGGCTCTCAAGTCCAGCATGCCTTTCAGCCTGATCTGACTCAAGGAAACACCAAGAACCAAAATATTAGTCTCATTTGATCAGTCAACAGCAGCCTAATGCTTCTAAAAAAACAGATGTGAATGATAAATACTGTCTTCCTTTTGCAACAAAGCAGTGGTTCATTTTCTTTTGGCAAATGAATCATGGCCGAACAGTTAATACCTGCTAAAAACTCTCCATCCATATATTCTTTTTCTTCTCTCACAGTTTCTCCAGCTGCCCCTTCTCTTTTCCCTCTCATTTTACCCTCTGAGAGCATCCCAAGCAATGGACTCATGACCATCGGGTGCTTAGCCATGGATGTCGTGCCTCCCGTGATCAGTTTTACCTGGGACAACCAGAACGTCAGCATCAATGCAAATAACATCAAGGAGTTCCCTTCTGTTTTCAACCCTAATGGGACTTTCACCTCCAGCTCTCAGGTGGCCATCTCTGCCAACGACTGGTGGAATTTTCAGCCATTCTATTGCAAGGCTAATAACACCATTGGAACTGGAGTGGCACAAGTCATTCGTCCGAGTAAGTGAATGCATTTGGTGTCTCTTGTTCAGCCAGCAGCATCCCCCTATGAACCACAATGCAATGAAACAATTTCAGGAAACAGTGTCTAAGGCTGAAACGACAATACATTCTGATTCACTGATTTGTTATTTTTATCATTCTATTAAATATAGCTCACTTGTCTGCCTGGAAGCCAAAAGGCAGTTTTCAAAGACAATCTTGGCAATAACTAATGTTTACACATATTATTCAACTCTGTAATAAACAGCTAGTTCCAAAACTACTACATCACACTCTTGTCTTAACACAATGAACAGTACATAAATTTCCCTTGCAACAAGCAGATCCGCCTGTAATAAATTTTCCCTTCTTTGCTGTTTCCCTTCCTCCTTAAGCTTCCTGTTTTAAACCTGAGATGATCATCCGTGCACCACGACTAGAAGATTTTGTGAATTCTGACCCAAATGCCACCATTGTCTGCATGGCTGTTAATTTGCACACCGCTAGAGCCACAGTCCAGTGGCTGAAGGACGGACATGTGCTCAACTCTGGTTTTGCCACCACCGGACCAGCAGTAATGGGTCGTAATGGCTACAGCATCGTCAGTGAGCTCATAGTTGATAGAAGGGACTGGGTGTCTGAGAAGACATTCACCTGCAAAGTGCACAGCGAGAACTTCACCAGCATCAAAAATATCAGCAAGCCTCTTGTCTGTGACCTTGGTAAGTTGAAATGCTCCATTCAAGCCAATTACATCAGAACTCTAGAATCCCTCCCAAAGCAGTTCAAAGAAGGTCTTCTGTGAGAAATGTTCAAATGTTTATCTCCTTAAAAGAACTTAGTTACAAAACTGATTTTGAAAGATATTTCACTTTTAAAGGAATGGTAGAGGATTTGTTCCCCTTCAGAAACAAGACCATGATGGATCCATTCCACTTTAGAAGCTAATGTCCAAGGAGAATTTTCGAACCACATGTAACTTGAGCAGGTGTGTTTGTGATCAATACCTGGATGGAAAACTAACAAAATGTGGCACAGTGGAAAAAGATTGACTTGAATCTGAAAGACAGAGGAGGTTCAAGCTTATGGTATGGCCTTGGGCCAGTCACAATTTCAGTCCAATCTACCTCACAAGGTTCTTGTGAGGCAACCCTACATTTAAAAATATGATCCATCAGCATATTCCAGGATGGTTCTGAGAAGTATCTAAAGATTAAATTATCTAATGTGTGAAGCACATGCTTCAAGTATCCAGGTGAACCATGTTCATTTATTGAGAAATTGAATATTGTTCCCTCTTGGTTGCTTCTCAGGTCCTTGTTCTGATGCACAAGTCCATGTGAAGACCATCCCACCATCCTTTACTGATATTTACCTGACCAAGTCAGCCAAGCTGACCTGCAGAATCTCCAACATTCCCTATGATCAGGACCTTCAAGAACTGAAAGTCATCTGGACACGAGAACATGACAACACACAGCTGGAGACCATAATTGGACAGGCTACAGCACAAGAAGACAATTCATTGATATTTGTAGACGCAACAGCAACCGTGTGCCCAGAAGAATGGGACAGTGGGGAGACCTTTAAGTGCAAAGTTACTTTTCCTTCTGTTCTTCCCACAGCTGAAACAAGAACCCTGCAGAAGATTAAAGGTAGGGGTACCTCTTTTCCATTACTAAAGCTATGATCTAATAAAATTGTTTAGTTTGCCAGTCTGTAATATGAAATTCACTGATCAGAGGTGGTTCACTGTGCTGCTTTATGTCCCTCAGCCATTCTCAAAAAGTGCTAATGGTCAAAGCTTTCCTGAGGTGTAGTTATCAGTAAGCATTCTATTAAAAATCAAGGGACATGCATTTGTTACTCTCCATCTTCCCCTTTCCCGCTTTTTTTGTTTCTTTCCACTATCCTGATGGTATTCCTGGCATTCCTTTGTCCTCAATGATATCAGGTTCAACAGGTCTCTCAGCCTGGTAGGTACCAAAGCAGCAAGAACAGTTGATTATCACTGTTAATTTCCTTTACATAAAACTACATTAAAACTCTAATTTAGTTCATTCAGCAGACTGACCCTTTCTTCTTTTCACCATTCAGGTAGTACTTACCAAGCTCCCGCTGTCTATGTCCTGCCCCCACCCTCAGAACAACTGGCTTTGCAGGAAACGGCTACCGTCACTTGCCTGGTGAAAAGTTTCTACCCCAATGACTTCTTTGTAAAATGGCTCCGGAATGATGAGCCCGTGGGAGAGTCAGAGTACTTCACCATCGAGCCCATACAGGAATCCAAGACCCCCGAGCGGTTCTTCACCTATAGCACCCTGAATGTCAAAGAGCAGGATTGGAATTATGGAGCCAGATACACCTGCGTGGTAGGACATGAGGCACTTCCTCTCCAGACAACTCAGAAGACTATAGACAAGAATACGGGTAAACCCACCCTTGTCAACGTCTCCCTAGTGCTCTCCGAAGCCACCAACACTTGCTACTAACCATAATCACCAGTTGTGCTCCATTCCTCTGTTTCCACCTTCATTTTTCTCTTCTTGCACCTCCTCTTGTCTCCTTATGGGCTTTAATGGAACGGAAGGGTGATGTTGGGTATCTAAAAAATAGAGGTCTTAAATGTCAAGTCGTTTACATATTTGAGGCAGAATAACTGTTTGCAATAAACTATGTTTTCAAACCAAAGGGAGACTATATTTCAATTGAAGAGGTATGGAATGAGGCACCCAACTCCACTGGAATTTAAAGGGAGGTAAAGCTCCTTTGTAAATCTTGCCGACATCAAGTTAACTATTCTGGGGTTTTCAAAGGATGCTAAAAACATTCTTTTCTTTCCATTTCTTGTTAAGGTGCACATACACCACACTTTCAACCACCAGTAGATAACATATCCCCATCCAAAAATACCCTCTGTGCAATTAAATACAATTTAAAATATGCTAAATTAAATGAAAATTCGATAAAGAATCCCTGTCAACAACATTAACAAGAGGCAGAAATGTGGATCAATAAATAATTGAACCATACACCCTGGGGAGGGGCTGCAGTTCAATAGCAGAGCACTTCCTTTGTATGCAGAAGGTCCCTGGTTCAATCCCTTGCATCTGCACCAAAAAAGATCACTTGGTAGGCAGTTCAAAGACTTTCACCTGAGACCCTTGAGAGCTTGGAATCAGACCTTGATTCAGTATAAGGCCGCTTCGAGTGTTCTTCTGTGATAAAAGCAGCTATTTGATTTTAAGCAATAGCAGGGTATGTTAAACTACAAGAGACACACCACAAAACCATGCAACAACAAAAAGCCAGGGCATTCAAATTCTCAGTGAGTGAGGCACACAGAACACAGCCCGGGGCATATGAACTCAACTGCTCAGCAACTTTGCAGGTACTCTATGGTAGCACATTGTAACAGGGTATCTGTTTACCCTACAAACAAACTTCCTACTTTCACCTAGTATTTCACTGCTCTTTTGTTGTCTTTGGCATTTTATTTTCCTGTATTCTTTTCTGCCTCTTCTTCTCCCGCAGCCTCATGTTCCATGTACACGTCATGACAGTTATTGCTGTAAATGGTACCATATCTACTTCTGGGATGAAACTGTTTCATCCATGGCTTTTTATTTTGTAGGAAAAGCCCAGCAGCAATTCATTTGCATATTAGGCCACATCTCCTGACATCAATTTGGTTTCACACGGTTTTTTGGTAGAAAAAGCCCAGCGGGAATTCATTTGCATATTAGGCCACACCCCCAACGCCAAGCCAGCCAGAACGACGTTCCTGCTTAAAAAAAACAAAAACCCTGTTTAAAGCATTGTTGATGGGAGAGTTGTCAAATCAGACAAAGCCCACCTCAGGGTTCTTGGGAAGACCCTAAATAAATAAATGCATAATAAAGTGGTAAATTCTGCACCACTGCTTGCCAAATCACATAACCCAACCCCATTGTTTAAAATGATTCAGAGTCTAGTAGTGCATAGGCAAGATGTGGCTCGCCTGGATTCACATATAAACTGTAACACTTGTGCTAGAAGGAACCCAATCAGACCTAGAGTCAAATCTGAAAACAGCAGTAAATAGTGCAGAACTGCTGTTTGGTCAGGTGTGCATAGGTAGCTCTGGATATAGCTCCTTAATAAATGTTAACATGCAGGGCTTTTTTTGTAGAAAAAGTCCAGCAGGAACTCATTTGCACATTAGGACACCAAGCCAGGCAGAATTGCATTCCTGTGCATTCCTTCTCAAAAAAAGCCCTGGTTTTATCCTATTCTTTCCCTTTTGGGCCCCAGTAACTTAGTCATCCAAGAGTGATTGGATGGCAAACTCTCCATAGCATTCTAAGCATCTGTTCTGAAGATGTTGGGACTGTCCACCTTTATTTAACGGTCTGCATAAAAGGTAGACGTCTCACTCATTTGCTACTAGTAAAGGACCATGTGTACCATCATTATGCCCTTTGCATGTAGCAAAGTTTTTATTAAGAGCCCACTCCCTGAGAATCAGAAATACTCAAGAAGTTAAGACCAAGATGTCTAGAGAGAGTAAGTTCTTCACACTTCAACACAATGAATCACAAGTAAACATTTAGTGCTATATATTTCACGCTAAACAATAGTTGTCCTCAGTTCATATGTATCCCTGGAAAAGGTGATGTATCCTCTCCTCATTACTGTTTCCCACTCAAAAGGAAGATACCAACTAAACAGGCTTCCTTGCAAACAATCACAACACAGCTTGGTCACAAAAAAAAAAATAGCTCTTAAATAGAGTTCTCAGGTCCAACTCAGGAAATACCTGGGGACTTCGGGGGTGGAGCCAGGAGCAAGGTCATGACAAGCACGATTGAACTCTGAAGGGAGTTCCGGCCATCACATTGAAAGAGACCCCACACCTCTTAAATGGGGGCACCTTCTTTTGGAGCTCATAGAATTGGACCTTCTGGTTCAGACTTTTTGAAACCTGGGGGGTGGGTTGAGGAGAGGCACTAGATGCCTCTATCTCAAAAAACAGCCTCCCAGAGCCCCAGATACCCATGGATCAATTATCCGTTATACGCTATGGGAACCAGTCTCCATAGGATATAATAGAGTGCCCAGTGGACATTCAACCCCTCCTCCCATTTTCTAATAAACCTGAAGTAGGGGAGAGCCTCCAAACCAGGGGATCCCCTGCCCTCAACTGGGTATTGACTTGGGTTCCATGATAACCAGCCTCCAAACAAAACAGTACTGAAAAACAACAACCAAAATTAATATATATTCAAGCACTTTCATACAAATACATAGTTAAACCTACCCTGATAGTCAGAACACCAATATTACGTAAAAAAGGAAGGACTGTACTAAAATCTAAAGTCTAAATCAATGTCCATTTGAAAATAACCAGTCCTTCAATTCCAAAGAAATCTTCGGTCCAGTGCATCACCTGAGGAAACCAAGTAGTGTTCCAAAATGGTTCTTGTAACACAGCACCACAGCACAGCACAGCGACAAGGTAGTACTTTTATGTTCCTTCATTTCACTTGAAGCTTTAACTAGCTTTCCACAACAATTCAGAGCACTGCAAGATTCCAACTATTCGCTCATATTCAAGTGATTATTTCAAAGGCAAGACCTACCTCATCTCATCTCAACATGCCACTTAATCCAGCCCATCTGCTCACCCTGTTCTCTCTCCAAAAATATAATCACACATGATACGCCAGTGTGTTGAAGTCAATAGAGAATAGGGAACAAGTATCCTCCAGAAGATACATTATGTACAATTCCATTATGTATATTATGTGAAATTCCATTTTTCTAGAAAAATCCATTTGAAAGACATAAGTGCCAGAGTGGTTCAGTGGCATGGAAACTTCTTGGTGAGCTTGGGCCAGTCACACAACTCAGTTGTACCTTCTTGACAGGGATGCTATGAGGAAAAATGGAAAAGAAAAGCATAATATAAGCCACTCTGAGTTCCCACTGGGAAAAAGGAAGAGTATAAATGAAATCAAATAAAATACATAAAAGAACCTACACAATGAAGGACTAAGATCTCTCCTTCCTCTCTGACTACTATACATATTAGGGCTCTGACTGGAACTTTAGTTCTGTAATTTAGCTGTAAAAACAGCAATAAGGGGGATATGTTTTAGAGTTGTTCTACAATTCTGAGGTAGAGGGATTTAACACAACCAACCATCCCGAAATAACCACAAAACTCAACACCAGATTGCATAAAGCCTGACAAGAAAAAAAGAAAGGCACACTATGGTTTCCTGTCTTTTTTTTTCCCCTACTGGGTTTTTTTAGTAGGGGTATTTCCTATAAAGAGAATGGAACAGTGAGGGTTAGAGTTTTAAGAAATCCATATTCTCCTGTGCTTTGCAGGTATTCTTCAAGGGGACCCAAGTACAGATCCCCCAATATAACATGGTCAACACTCAGATTTACCCATACTGTATCTACACTGCCCCTCAAAATTGTAGCAGGCTATAACTCTATGACAATCTGTACTGATATGGTATATTGCGACAAGTTGAAATAATCCTGGCTAGAAGTTTAATATTCAGAAATTTTACAAAATTATCTAAACCAGAACAGCAACTGTTGCCAAATAGGGCTCCACATGGTTATCAGGACACAATACTAATGGAGAAACTTTCTAGAAGAGGATAGACTTTAGCATGCAAAATGCATAAAGAATCTGCACAACCATCATAAGCTCAACTCACAGGTTGCTTGCCTGTCAGATATGTGCTGATCTACAATCACATTACCCAACTAAATGTCCTGGGCACTGAAATATTCATAGTTTTAGCATTTTGCTCCTCTGTGTAGCATCTTTCTTTCTACTGCTTTAATTCCCTGTAATATATTGAAATTTCAATAAATTCTTTTAGTACAGTTTCAGAATACTGAAACTTCTTATTAACAAGCCAAGAAAAAATTCATTGCATGGTTAGAAATAACCGTATGTCCTTCAGGCAGGCATTTTTTAATCTCGTAATCTCTTCCCTCTTCAAGACAGAGAAATGCCAAAAATTGCAACTGTCTCAAGGCTTCAAAATTTTCACTCTTCCCCTATTTCCCTTCACTCTTTCCTATAATTCCTCAAGAGTTGGCTGTTACCTGTCCAAAAGCAATTTGGCTGCCTATCAAAGCACATATTTCCTATTCCCTACTCATTCCTTGCTTTAGAAGTTGCTGCGATACCTTCTGTTGTTTTCTTCTGTCAACTACGTTGAGACCTGTCCTTTTCTTTCCGATCACCTAAAGAAACTGATTTTCATTTATTGTCCAAATCTTACCTTGATGGGATTGTAGCCACCGATGACGATGAAGGACTCCTAAACATCTCATCAATCCTTTCCACTTTCATCATCCTCTTCCTCGTGAGCCTTTTCTACAGTGCCACTGTGACAGTCATCAAGGTAAAGTAAATAGGATATGGAAGGAAGGATTTTTGGGGGGGGAGGAATTATAGATTACGCAATGTGGTCCAATAGCCATTCATTTTAAAAAGGGAGAGAAGTAGAGCAAGAGAAAACCAAAACTGGATGGCCCAGATCAAGGTTGAAGAAAAAGAAGAAGATATTGGATTTATATCCCGCCCTCCACTCCGAAGAGTCTCAGAGCGTTTCACAATTTCCTTTACTTTCCTCCCCCACAAAAGACACCCTATGAGGTGGGTGGGGCTGGAGAGGGCTCTCACAGCAGCTGCCCTTTCAAGGACAACCTCTGCCAGAGCTATGGCTGACCCGAGGCCATTCCAGCAGGTGCAAGTGGAGGAGTGGGGAATCAAACCCGGTTCTCCCAGATAAGAGTCCGCACACTTAACCACTACACCAAACTGACTCTCCAATATGTTGGGCAATATGTTGGAAAGTTCAGTCTTTCTAAAAAAGGACATCGTGTCAACAAGGGATTTATAGAATGCAAAGATGCATATCTTGGACAGTAAGAAGGATAAAATCAGTTATCCCATTTATCACAGAAGCTGCCATCACTGACTCCCCCCCACCACCACCACAAATCTTAGGCTCTATACGTTATGACAGATTTCTCATGCCATTAGAATGCATCTTTCTTTCCTCAAAACATGGTGATGATAAACCTGATGACAGAATAGTTGCAAAGGCAGTTGTGTAACACTTTCCCTAGAGAAATATTAATTAGTTTCTTTTCCCAATTCTAGGTGAAATAGCAAAACCAACAATTTTTATATAACGACTGACAAAAGGACTCCGACTCTTCCATCTTTCACTCACTTCTGGAAAAATGTTAATCAAGGAGCTCTCTATCACTTTTGGGAGAATACTGAATTGCATTATCATCCTGCTCTATTTTTCACAACTCTGTGTGAAATAGCAACACATTCAAAGAACCAGACCTTCTTTCACTGCTACCCTAATGAAAGGTTCAACTTCTTCATTCTCTTCTACAAGATGACTGACCAGAGGAGTTGCATTATTCATGGGCTTTACATCATATTCTTAAGACTCCATTTGTGCCCAAGTAGATTTCAACAATCTGTTTACATTTTAAATCCACCCAATATATATGGCGCACGTTTGCTTCTGTTTTGTTGGTATTTCTCTTTTTCTGTGGTGCTCATAATTTATTCTAGTTTTTTGTTGTGTACCTACTTTAAAGCTACAAAGAGGATATTTCATTTTTAAATTCAGGGGGAAATAGACAGAGGATCATTGTACACAGCACCCAGAGGACTGGTCATTTTATTATGATTATATGTATATAATAAAGCTATATTCTTAATTAACACATTCCTTCCCCTGTGAATTCTTATTATTTGTTTATGCATCAAATCTATACCCCTCCTTTTTGCCCTGATCAACTTTCCTAGCAAGAAAGGTTGAAGAGCCTGGGACTTTTCAGTTTAGAAAAGGGACGACCAAGAGAGGACATGAGAGAGGTTTATAAAATTATGCATGAGGGACAACGTGTAGACGGCATACAATGAAGCTGATGGACACTGCCTTCAGGACAGACAAAAAGAAATAGTTCTTTACTCCGTGAGTGGTTCAAATATAGAATCCACTGCCAAGAGTATATAGTGATGGTCACAGGCACAGCTCTTTAAAAAGGGGGTCAGACAGATTCATGAAGGAGAAGTCCATTAGTGACTACAATCATGGTGACTAAAGGAAACTTTCACATTTAGACACAGTTAACTTCTGAATACTACTACATCAGGGGAAGACCCTGGCCTCTATGCCCTGTTGCTGGACTTCCAGAAGAACTGGTTGACCACTGTGCATCCAGCAGAGCTGAGGGCCGTCAAGGCAGCTAACAGGTTTTAGCTGCCTTGGCGGGGAGGGCCGTGTATAAATAAAAACATTATTATTATTATTAAATATGTACATCAATTTTTAAAAACTATTTATTTATTTATTTATTTATTTATTTATTTATTTATTTATTTATTTATTTATTTAATTCAATTTTTAGCCTGCCCTTCCCGTAGGTAGGGTTGCCAAGTCCAATTCAAGAAATATCTGGGGACTTTGGGGCTGGAGCCAGAAGACTTTGGGGGTGGAGCCAGAGACATTAGGGGTGGAGCCAAGATCAAGGCTGTGACAAGCATAATTGAACTCCAAAGGGAGTTCTGGCCATCACATTTAAAGGGACAGCACACCTTTTCGATTCCTTCCTTCCATAGGAAATAATGAAGGATAGGGGCACCTTCTTTGCAGGCTCATAGAATTGGACCCCCTGGTCCAATCCTTTTGAAACTTGGGGGGTATTTTGGGGAGAGGCACTAGATGCTATACTGAAAATTTGGTGCCTCTACTCCAAAAAACACCCCCCCCAGAGCCCCAGATAACCACGGATCAATTCTCCATGATTTCCTATGGGAATAAATCTCCATAGGGAATAATAGAGTTCCCAGCAGATATTTCCCTCCCCTCCCCCTGCTTTCTGATGACCCTGAAGCAGGGGGAGGGCCTCCAAACCTGGGGATCCCCTGCCCCCACCTGGGGATTGGCAACCCTACCCGTAGGACAGGCTCAGGATGGGCTACATCATAAAAAATCAACAGTAAAAACAATAAAAGACCAATATAACTATATAACATCTAAAACTAGAGAATGACAATAAGCTAAGATGGCAGGTTCTGCCTCACAGACATGGCCTATTGTCCAAATCCAGTAGATCTTATAGTACTGGGATGGAATGAAGGAGGGAGGCCAGTAACAAGTGACATCCACTGCCTCAGCTGAAAGTCTGGTGATAGCCATTAAACCAAACAAAAGCACATCATTAAAACAATTAAAAACAAACTAAAATACACATACAGTACAATAAATACGGCAGGGAGATGGATCACTGGGGGATCTTGCTATCATGCCAGTGAGTGAAGACTTTTTTTGATTCATCTGAATCAAAAAAAAAAAGGCCTTCACCTATTGGCATAAGATAGCAACAGGAGACAGATAAGTCACTCTGGGGACAGAGTTCCAGAGTTTTGGTGCCATAACAGTGAAGGCTCTATATTACGATTAGTTGCAGTTTTGCTTATTCCAGAGAGAGAGAGAGAGAGGCTGGGATTCATTCATTAACATCTTTTATACCAGGAAAATACCACAGGAACTTAACCCTCCCCTTTCAAACCATGGGCCCCACTCCAAACTGGACCCTCAACAATGTAGAGAAAGAAAGAAAGAAAGAAAGAAAGAAAGAAAGAAAGAAAGAAAGAAAGAAAGAAAGAAAGAAAGAAAGAAAGAAAGAAAGAAAGAAAGAAAGAAAGAAAGAAAGAAAGAAAGAAAGAAAGAAAGAAAGAAAGAAAGAAAGAAAGAAATCCCAAAAGCATCACATCTGCTCTGAGTCCACTGCCCTGATTTAAGAACCACATAAGATGAGGCCTTCACCAGCCCCAAGCCTGAGGAAGCTATTTTAGATTTCTTTCATCCCCTGGACAACTTTTTGTCTTTATGTCTTTTGCTTCATTTTGAGTGTCAGGAGGGGAAAAAATGATTTATAAGTTTAATAAACAGTTTAATAAATAAGTTTAACATTCTGGGAGTTGGGTCAAGCAAATCTCAGCCAACTAGGCCAATATGTTTTGGTTTCTCCAAAAACTGAATTTCTGGATTTTGAGATGAAGTCAACAAGGCAAGAAAAACAAGAAAAAAGAGGAAGTCCAGTCGGGAGTAAAGTTTCCTGCCACCTTTTTTGAAGCTCAAAAATAGCTCCTCCAAAACCTCAGACAACAATCTCAGTCAAATTATTCTGAGTTTCCCACCAACAATTTTATTTTTTCTTTTCAATGTCTTTTTTTGAAAACGTAATTAGGGGAAAACTCTGAAGGCCCCATTAGAATAGCCACAGACTGTGGGGTTAGCAACAGAGGCCAAGTTTCCTCAGTCAGCTGTAGCCTTTGGATTGGTGAGTAAAATTGGGTTTTGTTCTTAATTTCTTATACATCTGAAAGACGGAAACAAAGGGAAGGTGGAGGGAAAGTGCTCCTGAGAGGAACCCTTTCTCTAGAAAGGGAAGGGATGGTAATAGGTTTGGGCCTAAGGAACAGTATTTCTATTTGTGTTCCAGTTTCTCATCCTGAATTCAGGCCTCCCAGCAGATGCTGAATCACAAGACTGACTTGCTGTTCCTTCCCTGCTGTACGTCATTGCTTAGAAAAGACTTTGGAGGCTTGAGGAAAACCCCAGCATCGTTGCCAGTCTAGGACATAAGTAATGTAAGGCTTGAAGGAATCAGAAGGAATCCCTAGCAGCAGTTTCCCTGCACCTCAATGCCCAGTTCAGATTCTCCCAGGGGAGCAGTTTGGGGATATGAAGCAGGAAAAACCAAGCTGAAACTCATTTTTGCTTTTTTTGGGAGAGGGGAGCTAAATTAACCGCATGCATCAAAGAGACTCATTGGACAATAATTGTCAGTCATTTTTTATTTAATATATCCCATATTAAATTAACACTGACAAAGAATTGTTCAGAGTTTACCTTTGACACACCTGTATTAATTCTAAAAATGTTTCTCTTGACCTCTCAGTTCTGACATCCTTCAGTGGACTGCCCTGTGTAGCTGTGAGGCCCAATTCTCTGCAGGGAAGCATGTAAGACCCTGAGCTGAATATATGATTTGGGAATGGTTTGAGGGTCTCTTAGAGCAGAACCTATCCTAGCTTCCCTGACATTTTGACAAGGAATCTTGAGAGTTCAGAACCCTTAGAGAAGACCTATAGATAGGTCAGCTAGCAGGTCAGCTAGCTTGCCCTCTCAGCCTACGGGAAAGGACTAGTGTCAACCTTGCCTGAGGCATGGCAGGTATTGTGGCCTGGGGGGTCCAGATGGGACCCACTACCTCTGACCCTACCACCTGCCCTTCCCCAGCTCACTGCTTTGTGCATGCTTTCCCACCAACATTCCTGGCTCCACATGCTTCCCAGAATGGATTATTGTGGCACTCTCAGCCACCCAGCCTGCCCAGCACAGTTGGGAAGAGGGCACGAGAGGTGGGTGAGCATGGGAAATGGGAGGGCTTGCAAGTGGGTATAAGATGGATGCACAGGTGGAGGACAGCACAAGTGGGTGGTTGGGGAAGGGAGGCACAAGCAAGGGGGGCTTGTGAGCAGAGGAGAGGACACATTCCAGCTGAGCAGAAGAGGGACACATTCCAGCTGAGGCCCTTCCAAAACTTGGAACCAGCTCTGCTATAGGAGCTTCAGATTTCCCACAGCAACTACTGCTGGGCAGACAGAGAAACAGGAGGCATCTCCGTGAGGTTCTGTGCTTAGCTGGGGAAGATGGAACAATCCTCCATCTGAACTGCAGCTGACATTCTCTCTAGCTCCCCTGCAGCAGAACTATCAGGTGGTGGGTATGCAAGATTTTCAGATGTGCAAAAGCTTTAGCTCTGGCAGGGAAAGAATCATGGCTTTCCCAAAGGCCAGTGTGAAACTTCAGGAGAGCTGGATGACTCCCTGCTAAGCTGCAGTTTCAGGAAAGTTGTGAAGCACTCCTAGTTCCTCTATCTTAACCTAGATGGCCCAGGCTGGCCCAACCTCAGAAGCTAAGCAGGGCTATCCCTCATCTGTACTTGGATGGGAGACCACCAAGGAAGTCCAACACTGCTAGCCAGAGACAGGCAATGGCAAACCACCTCTGTTTTCACAAATTGGGTGCAACTTGATGGCACTTTCCATCACCATCAGTTCTTCTGGAGCTCAGTGCTCTGGAAGAAACTGCATACTTTCCACCTAATTTCAGAGAAACTAGAAAGCTCCCTGTAGTACTCCTGGGCTCAGCCTGAAATTGCAGCCAACAGACAGCTATGGCCAAACCACTGCAAACCTTGAGAGGGCTGTGGAGCCCAGCCTAGCCCCCTATTGCAGACCATAAAACCTTCATGCCCACAGTGGGACCCACCATCTACCTAAAGGGCATGAGGGTTTTCTGGTCTAAAACAGCTTTGGATCACTTCCAGCTTTGGATTACCTCCATACCCAGCTGCCAGTCTGAGAGAGTACTGAGCTTGAGCAACCAATGGACTGATTTAATATAAGGAAGTTTCATGTGTATGAGCTTTAAAAGCATGGAGGGAACAGTTTTCCCTGCTTTCCCAGAGCTACAGCTCAAAAAGACATCTGACTCATCTCCAGCTAAGTACTGAGCTTTCAGAGAAACTGTGGTTCTTCCCCATACCTTAGTTATTACTAGCAAAAAGTTTTAACATGCTAGAGTTCTTAATGGCTTGAGAACTGAATCATGGGCTACAGAGAAGCTAAGGAGATGCCAATGAGATTGTCCCATCTGCAAGATTTGAAAACCTTCTTCACTAAGAGGAGGGTGTCAGAAAGGAACCATAAGACAGTAATTTTGTGAGTGCCAATCTCTGCTCTTGATAACTGTGTTATCAAACCCAAATATTCATAATAAAAAGTTTAAAACTGTTTCAGAACCACTCAAGTTGAATGAGAAGAGCTATTTTTGGTGTTTATTTCTAAAATTAACAATTCCACATTCAAAAAGATTTATCTGCTTACAAGGAAGGCCTTCCTTAGAGAAATAGCATGCCCCCTTTAAGCACCTTCTGATACTCCCAGACATATTAGCTAAATGCAGGGCTTTTCTCTGGAGGAACATGGTGGAATGGAGCTTCAAAACCTCTTTGTGGAAACCAAATTCTCAGAAAATGTTTAAAAGTTCATGATAGCACCCATGTGTTTCTGCTTCATTTCCCTCTTGGGAGTTCCAGCACCTCTTTTCCCAGAAAAAAAAACCTGGCTAAAAAAAAAAGGGGGGGGGAGGTTCCAGGAAAACTGCATAATGAGTAGAAGTGAAAATTCCTTCTTTGGTCAGGAAGAATATTAGGAGGGCAGATCTGGGCAAGTCAGGTGGGTGGAATATGGCAGAAGATCTCTTCGAGGAGGGGGGTATTACATGCCAACTGTTTCAACCAAAATGTTAATATTCTTTTAAAAAAATTAAAATGCTGGTTTTTGAGGGAAAGGATGAGGAAGATAAGAACTTGAAGTGGGACGTTGATCCCCACTGTTCCCACCTAAGTTATAGGCATGCCAGCTTCCCATGACTCTACAGACCTTGAAAGGGTTCAAGGAACAACTGAAGTCTCTTTCTCATCTTCCCTAAAAGGCATCACTCAGTTGGACAAATCTCATCTTATCAGATTCAGGTGGGAACTGGAAATAATGTCCATTAACTTTGGAGTAATTTTAAGGAAGGGTTTACAGGGAAGGTCTGGCTTTCTCTGAGCCTTGTGGAAATCCAGCAGGGAGAAGGAGGGTTCCATGGCAAGGAACTGAACTTCCCTAAATATTAGTGAAACTCAGCTGAGACACATGACATCCTTGGGGAGCAACTCAGAATTGCTCCAGCCTCCTGAACTGGAGCTTCGGAGCAGACAGTTATGGTTTAACCTCCTCCTAAGAGATAGTCAATGCAAGCCTGTCCTGACCCCTAGATCTTTCCATCTTCTTTGACCCTGTTTCCCCTCAAAAATTCAAATCTCGTTCCTTATCTTTGCTCAATATTACTTCTAATATTTTTCAGTGTTTTTTCACTGAAAAAACAGTTCTCTGCTGCTCCTCTCTGGAGTCCTAGCATTCAGTAGGGATCTTCACAAATCCCAGGGAAGAACCAAGACCTTTCCAGTCCC
Source organism: Heteronotia binoei (assembly GCF_032191835.1). Taxonomy (NCBI): domain Eukaryota; kingdom Metazoa; phylum Chordata; class Lepidosauria; order Squamata; family Gekkonidae; genus Heteronotia; species Heteronotia binoei. The sequence continues at coordinate 8,000,392 of NC_083237.1, read as the reverse complement.
CAAGTTCTCAACTAGTGATGCTATGTACCCTCATAGCACAATGTTGGCTTTAGAAAAGTTAGTGGAACTTACTGGCCCCACCCTTGAGATCACTTTCCTCCTGATATGGGCTAGACTGGAGCACTAGTATAATGCTTCCAATTTTGGACATGGCTTCTGGCCAAGCTGACTTCATGAAAACGCACCAAGAACTAAAATATCAGACAATCTCATTTGATCAGTCAACAGCAGAATTCTTTTAATTCAACTTAAAAAAATACTCTGACCATTTGTAGGGGATCTATTCCCAGGATTGCTTGCTAATGGCATAATCTGCAAATACTAGGAGGCATGATTCTGCTGCCACCTAATATCAAAACAGCCAAGTTTTCTACAAATTTTAATGTAATTATTGTGACACTGGTACAGCGGGAGTAAGTATGGGCTGGGGACCCCATCATGTGATTTGACCATGGGCCACAAATTTAAGAACCCCGTGGTGCAGAGTGTTAAAGCTGCAGTACTGCAGTCCTAAGCTCTGCTCACGACCTGAGTTCGATCCCCGGTGGAAGCTGGGTTTTCAGGTAGCCAGCTCGAGGTTGACTCAGCCTTCCATCCTTTCAAGGTCGGTAAAATGAGTACCCAGCTTGCTGGGGGGAAAGTGTAGATGACTGGGGAAGGCAATGGCAAACCACCCCATAAAAAGTCTGCCGTGAAAACATTGTGAAAGCAACGTCACCCCAGAGTCGGAAAAGACTGGTGCTTGCACAGGGGACCTTTCCTTTTCCACAAATTAATGAAAATATGAGTAATGAATTCATGAATGGCAAACACCTCCCATATGTTTTAAAAGCTGAATTTCAATGCTGGATCATTTTGGTTCACTTTCTTTTGGGATTCAATTGCAGTTGAACACCTCACAGCTTCCCCATAAAGCTCTCATCCTTGCTTTTTTTCCCCTTCTCCCGCAGCTACTCAAAGTGGTCCTTCTCTTTTCCCCCTCATTATACCCTCTGCGAGCATCCCAAGCAATGGACTCATGACCATCGGGTGCCTCGCCAAGGACGTCCTACCTGCCTTGGTCAGTTTCACCTGGGAGGATTACAACAACATCAACATCAATGAAAAGTATGTTATGCAATACCCTACTATTGGCAATTCTTCTGGGACATACTCTTCAGTCTCCCAGGTGACTGTATCTGCTAATGACTGGCGAAATTTTCAACCATTCTATTGCAAAGCTGAACATGTCAATGGAACTGCACGAGTTATTCGTCATAGTAAGTGAACGATTTTGTTTTCTTTTGATCAACTGATAACATCCTGCAGGGAACTACAAGCCAACAGCCTCCTCCAACCATTAATACTTACATGCCATCCAACTACATGAAAGCAAGCTAGTGACTAAATTGCCACATGGTTCTTTGTTCTTAAGACAATGGACAATTATACGTCCAGCTCATTCCTAAGGTTTTTCTACATGATTAATTTCTGAAAAAGAAATCACAGAGACAAATATGAAATTTGATGTGTTAAAAATCTTCAACTTTTGCATTGAATTCTTGTCCCCTAGTCATAACTTTGGGTGAATGGAGTTGTGATTACTCTAGGAAAGGAACATGGTTATTTCCAGATGTGATCATGGTTCAGTGGAAAGAAGACATTATTTGTCCCAGGTTACACGCTTGGCATCTCCAATTAAGTGTAGGGAAGGACTTTTCTCAACTTGAAAGCACAGAGATGTATCACTAGCCAGAATACACTGCACAACCAGATGGACCAGTGAGTGATGTCAGGTATCTTCACCTATTCATATTCCCCATAGCAAGGGAAATGTGCCCTATGCACTCTCAGTAGCACTCTCTTCAGTATTATTTGTTTCTGGGAACTAGGGGCAGCCTTCAAGATTTAAAGCTGTGCTCATGAGACACCATGTACATATATCACTTGCTATATTTAGATTCTAAGATTAGCTTCTTAACTCAGAGTATGGGATCTTATCTATAATGAACTTTTCCCTTTCTTCCTCAAGTCTCCTGCACTGAACCTGAAATGATCATCCGTGCGCCACGCCTAGAAGATTTTGAGAATTCTGGCCGAAATGCCACCATTGTCTGCATGGCTGCTAATTTGTACACTACAAACACCAGAGTTCAGTGGCTGAAGAATGGACATGCACTCGACTCTGGCTTCGCCAACACTGGACCAGTCGCAGTGGGTCCCAGAGGCTACAGCGTCGTCAGTGAGCTCATAGTCGACAGGAGGGACTGGATCTCTGACAAGACATTCTCCTGTGAAGTGCGCAATGAGAACTTCACCAGCATCAAGAATATCAGCAAGTCCCTTGTCTGTGACACTGGTAATTTAAATGGTCCAATCCCACCTAATTACACTGGAACTCCAGAATCCCTGCCAATCAGTTGAAAGCATGTCTTCAGTAAGAACAGTTCAGAAGTTTGCCTCCTGAGAATAACTGGTGATTGAAACTGAAATTTGAGTAATGATTTTGCTCTGATGAGTTATGGAGGTGCAAAATGGCAGGAGACACCAACAGAGAGGACATGCAGGCTCATATTATTTTTTTAAAACTATGCATACAAAAACACATACTGAGTTAAAGCAGAGAAGTACAAGAAAACATACTGAAAATACTATTATGATTATTTAAAAAAACAGGCCAATGAAGCATGTAGAATTGTAGATTATTTTAAGCAGATGCGAAATATGAAGCAAAAACAAAGTATAAGAGGAGAGCCATGTTCTGGTTTACTGAGAGAAAAAGGGGGAGGGAAATTTAACCCAAAAAATTGACTCAGAAACCAAATATAGGGCCAATTACTAAAAACTATATATGAAATCTAAATATTATCCAAAAAATGCATGTATTTATTATCTAACAAAAACATCTATGGGCCCAATTGTAGCCTCATTACAGCATAAAAATACTATGTATACAAAAGGGAACTATTGCAAGCTGATGCATTTCAACCCAAATAGACCTTCTTCAATGTTCAAACAATGTCTATAAAGGCTCATGATACGATAGTAAATACAACATACAAGAACAATATGAAAGTTGATATAGGACCGAGAAAGTTTAAAAATCAAAAATAGATTACACAAGGCAAAAAAATGTTCATGAAGAGTCCTTGAATCTGGCTTTGTGCCTTTGTCAACTGCATACATGCAACTGTATTCATTCTGTTTTTATGCTGTTATATGGCTACAATTGGGTCCATAAATGTTTTTAACCGTTAGATAATAACTACATGCATTTGTGATAATCTTTAGGTTTCCTGTACTGATTTAGAATCATAGAGTTGGAAGGGATCTCCAGGGTCATCTATTCCAACCCCCTGCACAAATACCTCCCCCTAAATTCACAGGATCAGCATTGATTTATTGAGACACTGAATATTGTTTCCTGTTCACTGCATTGCAGGTCCTTGTGATGTGCAAGTCCATGTGGAGACCATCCCACCATCTTTTACTGAAATTTACCTGACCAAATCAGCCAAGCTAACCTGCAGAATCTCCAACATTCCCTATGATCAGGACCTTCAAGAACTGAAAGTCACCTGGACACGGGAACATGACAACACAGAGCTAGAGACTATAACTGGACAGGCTACAGTGCAAGAAGACAATTCATTTATATTTGTAGATGCAACAGCAACTGTGTGCCCAGATGAATGGGACAGTGGGGAGACCTTTAAGTGCAAAGTTATTATTCCTTCCCTTCTTCCCACAGCTGAAACAAGAACCCTGCAGAAGCATAAAGGTAGTACCTCTGTAACATCACTTAAAAAAAAAAAAAAACCATGCAATCCACTGTATATTAGCTTTATCAGGTTTTTGGCACACTTGGAAGTTGGCAAGTTACCCAAATGCCCAATGAATAATCATTTCTTTAAATCATTTCTACCCTCTAAAGCCTTTAAGGCAGCTCACAATAACTTCAGGAGTAAGAACTGAAATAATACATACATTATTATATAAAATAAAAGCCAAATCACAACAACCAAGCATCAGTAAGTAGCAGTAGGACAAACGAGTCACCAAATTTGTGTAAACAAGAAAAGGCATTTTAATTTGGCACCTAAAAAATAAATAAACTTGATGCCTTTCAGACTTTGCCAGAAAAGGGAAGTCTGCAGAGAGAGATGCTGCCCAAAAACTTTTCTGGCTTTAGTCAGTAGCACCCTAAGTTCAAAACACAGAGTCCTTCAGGCAACCTGGGTCACAGGCCACTTGGAGCTTTATTAAATAAGCCTGAACACCATGTGGCTCACTAAACTAAAGGCAGCCCATCAGCCATGAACCATGCAATCTTCAAGATGATTGGCTGTCCTGGCCAAGCAGCAAATTCTGGAGCCCCTGCTCACACTCTTTCTCACGTTCACTCATGCATACACACAGCAATCGGGATAGTTTCAGAGGGTGGCTGGGATGCTCTGCGCTAGAAGAGCTAGGTTCGAGTCCAGTAGCACCTTATAGACCAACAAGATTTTCAGGGTATCAGCTTTTAAAGTTGACAAAGGGAGCTTTGGTTGATTTGCCAAGCTGTAAGATGAAATTTACCAATCAGATGGGCTTCACTGTGCCACTTTATTTCCTACAGCCATTCTCAAAACATGCTAATGATCAGAGCTTTACTGAAGCCTAGCTATGGGTCAGAATTCTGTAAAAAGAAAAATCAGGCATAATGGATTTGCTACTCTTCATCTTCCTCTCCCCCCCCCCTCTGCTTTTGTTCCTTTCTAGCACCCAGATAGTATTCCTGAATCCTGGCGTCAGTTTCAGTGGGTCTCTTGGCCAAGCATGCTCCAGAATAGCCAGAATGGTTATGAAATGCCAACTGAATCATGATTTATTTCCTTTCCATAAAGCTACATTTAAACTCAAATTTAGTCCATTTAGCTGATTAATCCATTTTTCTTGTTACCATCCAGGTGGGACGTCCCAGGCACCTGCTGTCTATGTTCTCCCCCCACCCTCAGAACAACTGGCTTTGCAGGAAACGGCTACCGTCACTTGCCTGGTGAAAGGTTTCTACCCCAACGACTTCTTTGTAAAATGGCTCCGGAATGATGAGCCCGTGGGAGAGTCAGAGTACTTCATCATCAAGCCCATACAGGAATCCAAGACCCCCGAGCGGTTCTTCACTTATAGCACGTTGAATGTCAAAGAGCAGGATTGGAGTTATGGAGCCAGATACACTTGTGTAGTGGGACATGAGGCGCTTCCCCTTCATACAACTCAGAAGACCATAGACAAGAACACGGGTAAACCCACCCTTGTCAACGTCTCCCTTGTGCTGTCTGAAGCCACCAACACTTGCTATTAACCATCATTGCCATTTCTGTTGATTATCCCCCTGTTTCCACCGGCATCCTTCTCTTGTTGTCTTTCCTAAATATTAGATCATCAACATAATTTTTATTAAATGGAAAGGATAGGCAGACATCTTGGGGGGAGGGGAAGTCAAATATTGTCATTGGTTGGCTTCATCTTTTTGAAGAAGAATTAACAGTTTGCAATAAATTACATTTTTCAAGTCAAAAGAGAAAAACTGGATTTCTGTGAGGCTTGATATTACTTTCAGTTAATGCAGCATGAAATAAGTCACCCAATTCTGCTGGAATCTGGAGAGAAATAAAGCTCTGAAATGGCCTACAAATTCCCATCCAAATCCACTCTTTGTATAAAAACAATTAATAACTTGCTAAACCGAATAGTACAGTTTAAAAAAAAAAAACCCTAATAACACCTTTAACAAGCGGCAGAAGCAAGCATCAACAAATGATGAAAGCATCCACCGTAAATGCAATCTGATTTTAATAGCCACCGGAAGGTTAATAATCTTACAATACAAGAAGCACAAAAGCACACAGCAATAAAAAGCCAGGCTAGAGAAATTCTCAGAAAGCGGCATGCAAAGAGCAGGGTCGGCTTCTGGGCATTTGCAGGTGCTCTGTGGAAGCCCACCACAACAGTATACATGTTTACACTGCACCTATAGCCCTTCTGCTCCTTGTCTAATCTTTCGTTTCCCTTCCTTGTCCTTGGCCATTCCTCTCCCACCATTTCATCCCCGGCTTCATCACATTCAACATACACATCACAACAGTTATTGTTTCTTAATGGTACTAATTCCTGCTTCACGGATGAGATTTTTCTCATATTTTTTTTCTATTGGACTTTTGGGCCCAACAATTGTTAAATAATTTACAGTCATCCGAGAGCAGTTAGTTGTTAGACTCCCCCACAGCATTCTAAGGAAAAACTCTGAAGACGCAAGGACTTGGGTAGTGAAAGATCCTTCTGTTAAAGGGTATATGTAAAAGGAGTTCTGTCTTTCGTGTACCATCATTACCGCATTTACATGTAGCAAAAACCAAGGTGTCTAAAAAGAGCCATTTTTTTTCAACATCCACACACTAGACCGCAAATAAATATGTATGGCTATATATTCCATGAACAATAATACAGCTCTTCAGTTCATATAGACCCCTAGAAAGGGTGATATCCTTATGATTGTTTCCCAGTTAAAAGGAAGAAGATACTGACAAAACGTGCAGGCTTGTAAACAACAGTGATAACATCTTAATCATGACAAAGTAGCACTTCTGTGAAAACCAGAAGCCTTCCTTGGCGTTTCCCAAACAAACTTGCATTTGTAAAGTAACAACTGAACAATATTCTAATGATAACGATACCATCTAACTTATCTTCCACGCAACACTGGATGAAATCTTTTGTAGTTGCTTTGTAGATAAGAAAAACAATCTCAGCACACTCTTTCTAACTTAGATCTTGCATTAAAGATATCCAGAAATCACATCATCCAGCAAGAAAATGCATAATGATAACATGCAGGTGGCAATCTAACTGTTAGCTAAAGAAAAGTAGCACTTAATCTTCAATGCACCACCCAAATATACAACATCGTCATTTAATAAAAAGGTAAAGGTAGTCCCCTGTGCAAGCACCAGTCGTTTTCGACTCTGGGGTGATGTTACTTTCGCAAAGTTTTCACGGCAGACTTTTTATGGGGTGGTTTGCCATTGCCTTCCCCAGTCATCTACGCTTTCTTCCCAGGAAGCTGGGTACTCATTTTACCGACCTCGGAAGTATGGAAGGCTGAGTCAACCTGGAGCCAGCGACCTGAACCCAGCTTCCGCCGGGATCGAACTCAGGTCGTAAGCAGAGGGCTCCGACTACAGTACTGCAGCTTTACCACTCTGCGCCACGGGGCTCTCTTTGTCATTTAATGCCCCATACCTATTTACATGTTTATTACCTTATTTAAATTTCACCATTCCCACCTTCCAGTCTGGCTCAAGACAGCTTCTAGAAAAACCTGACATGCAAGTAATAGACAATTAAAATTTGAAATATAAGAAATTAACAGCCATGTAATTTCCTCCTCAAATACTATCCTTGTTAAATTTAATGCAAAATGTGCACCTAGAAGCAATAGCCTAGGCAATCCTCGGCATCTGCTTCAGGAGAACATAACGCTGGAGCCTCCAGCTATAAAGAATGGGCTTATCCTGTAGCCAGACAGACAGGAAAATGTCAACCAGGAAGTACTCATTAAACCCTTCTGGCCCTTCTTCTCTTTGCATATCAGAAACATTTTTTCATTACTTTCTGGCAACAGCAAACTATGGAAGACAGGACAGAATTTGAACCCCAACTCTCTGCCCCGCCTTATCTAAGAATTGTGCTTACCCCATTCTCCCCTCATACAAACACTCACAGAAAGTATGCCACTACATTGAACTGGTCAGACCTAAGTTCAACCCTCCTCCTCAGCCATAGAGTCAATGGTTGAGTCCAGATCGGCATTTTAAGCCAGCACAGGGATGGGACAGAGACGAAAAAAGCACAACCAAATGCACACATCTGCCTGCCATCCCACTCCCACACTCACCCCGTCCGTAGGCATCCCAGTCACGGCTCAACAAGACACCACTTCAGAAGTGGCAGCAAATTTTTTGTGCCACATGGTATCCGCCTCAGCAGACATCTGAACGCCAGAGTATGCATGCGAGGCACATTGGCGGTGTGAACCCACAAGACTGCCCCAAGCTGCTTCTGTTTTTTTTTAAAAAAATGCATTGATTTCAAGTGCATAGGCGCATGGGCGCATATGTGCACATGCGCATGACCAATACATGAATGGGGGGGAAAGAAACCCAAACCAAGCTACAGGGATAGTGCGGGACAGCCATATGATCACACAGAAGCGAATCCAGGGTGGGATACGGGCACTTTGAGGGGGAGCATGTGGATGGGCTTCTGCCGCTCCATTTTGATCCGGCCCAGTTTGGGACATCTCCTGTGTGCCCCAAGCTGCCAGTCTGGACCCAGCCAATGATTGGCTTTCGGTAAGCCACAGTCTTTGTCTTCCTAACCTACCTTTACAAAAGATAACTGAGACAGAAGTTGTAAGTCAGTTTATAGGATAAAAAGCTGAACTGCAGCCCATCTCCAGAGGATAAGCATTCACACCCTATTGAAAACCTTGAGCATCACAAAAAAGAAGGCACACATTGAAGACTGTGATATCCTCTTTGTCCCTCAGGGTGTCAAACAGGCGGGCCAGGGGCCGCATCAGGCCCCCAGAGGGCTCCTATCAGGCCCACGAGCAGGCCTGCTTCCTTCTCACTTTCTCTCTCTCTTGTTTCCTTCAGTTACCAGAGACGGTTACATAAAATATTGCAAGAGTGCTAATTTTTTAAGCATTTATTATTTAAAGGGGTTTTTTTAAAAAAAATCTTTAATTGCCCTTTATAAAGTTTACGTTTCCACTACATGGCATTACATTTTATGACACACATGGACCGACCCAACAAGGTTTCATTTATGTCAGATCCGGCCCCTAACTAATGAGTTTGACACCCATACATGATATTAAAGATCTCTCATTGGAATTCCAATTATGCAGTTAAACTACAAAACAGTCATGGGGGAGCCCAGTATGGATGGAGACTGCAGTGCTGGAGAATTGGGATCTAACACACCCATTTTCCCAGCATTAAAGTAGACCCCCTACCCCACACTACTTTAAGCCCTGAATGAAAAAAAGGCAAGCACAATATAAGTTTCTGCTGTTACTCCCACCTTGGAGGCTTAAATCACCTCCAAAAGCCAGTTTTTGTCAGGGAAATAGAACGAGGGCATAGGGTTGCCAAGCCCAATTCAAGAAATATCTGAGGACTTTGGGAGTGGAGCCAGGAACAAGGTTGTGATAAGCACAATTGAACTTCGAAGGGAGATCTGACCATCACATTTAAACGGACTACACACCTTTAAAATGCCTTCCCTCCATTGTGAATAATGAAGGACAGGAACACTTTCTTTGGGGGCTCATAGAATTCGACCCCCTGGTCCAATCTTTTTGAAACTTGGAGGAGAGGCACCAGATGCTATGCTGTAAATTTGGTGCCTCTATTTCAAAAAACAGCCTCCCCAGAGCCAAAGATACCTATGGATCAATTCTCCATTAAACCCTATGAGAATCAATCTCTATAGGGTATAGTGGAGTGCCCAGAAGACATTTCACTCCTCCCCCCCTCCGCTTTCTGATGACCCTGAAGCAGGGGGAGGGCCTCCAAACCGAGGGATCCCCAGCCCCCCACCTGGGGATTGGTAACCCTAGGAGGGCATCAAGTTTGGGAAGGTGGTAGAGGCCATGGTCCAGGGCAAAAAATCTGCCTCTCTTGCACTAGTTCCCCAGTTCATTCCCAAGCAGTTTAAACAGATCAGAAATATGATAAGAAAGGTGATATGAAAGACCTCTCTTGAGAAGCTGGAGAGCCATTGCATATCAGAGCAGACCATTCTGATCCTGAAATGGCGCTCATGATATATAGAACTTACGAACTATATAGAACTTACGAACTCTTAGCCTTATACCTCCAGTTTGGTGTAGTGGTTAAGTGCGTGGACTCTTATCTGGGAGAACCGGGTTTGATTCCCCACTCCTCCACTTGCACCTGCTGGAATGGCCTTGGGTTAGTCATAGCTCTGGCAGAGGTTGTCCTTGAAAGGGCAGCTGCTGGGAGAGCCCTCTCCAGCCCCACCCACCTCACAGGGTGTCTGTTGTGGGGGAAGAAGGTAAAGGAGATTGTGAGCCGCTCTGAGACTCTTCGGAGTGGAGGGCGGGATATAAATCCAATATCTAATCAGAATTTCACCACTATAGTGTCCTCACCATCCCCCAAAATTGCATCTAGATATAATTATATTACAGCCTATATTTTTACACTCCTCGTTCACAAGCTGGAAAAGTCTTATAAGAAGAATCCAGGCAAGAAGTTCATGCTTCATATATTACACAAAATAATCTATGTTGGAATAACAATTGCTAAGATTAATAATGCACAACACTGTATGGAGACATTTTCTAGGCATCCTGAAAGGGGGATGCTTGGTCATACAAAACTCATAATAAATATGCACTTCCATTGGGAGCTCAACTCATGGGTTGCTCGACAGTCAATAAATCACCATATTGCCCAAATAAGTGATGGATGGGAATGGAACCATTCATAGTTTTAGGTATTTTGCTGCTCTATAATAGTATCCAAACCCCTATCACTTTAATTCCCAAGTGTATACTGAAATGTCAACAATTATCTTAATTTGTTGTACTCATTCCTACCACAATTGCAAAATTCTAGAATTTCTAACCAGCAAGTCAAGAAACACTTTTGTTGTTTGGATAGAAATAACTGTATGTCCATTTGTCTCCAATAGGCCTGTTTTCTTTCCGTTCCTTCAAGTCAGAAAATATCACCATCTGCCAATGTTCCAAGGTTTCAAACACTAAGCTCTTCCCTTGCCTATCATCACTTGCTATTGTTAAGACTTCAGTGCTGCCTATCAAAAAAAAAAAAATTTCTGTAGCCAGTCTGTTGCCTGTCAAAATGCACTTTTCCCATTACCCTTTCCCATTCCTGACAGCTCCTATTGTTACCTTCTGCTGTGTTCAATGTCAACTTCACTGAGGGCGTTTTCGCACTGACCTTAATCGGCAGCGACGCCCCTCTTCACCGCACAGGATCTGCGCGGATTTCGCACTAATTGCCGCGGAGCACCCGGAAGAGCCGGAAAGTCCCATGGCTTTTGCGGCGCAAATGGAAACTGGGTTTTGGCGGTTTCCGTTTGCGCCGCAAAAGCCGCGGGACTTTCCGGCTCTTCCGGGCACTCCGCGGCAATTAGTGCGAAATCCGCGCAGATCCTGCGCGGTGAAGAGGGGCGTCGATACCGATTAAGGTCAGTGCGAAAACGCCCTAAGATATTTACTTTTTTCTAAAGTTATACAAAGTAATTTCTGTTTGCCATTCAAAGCTTACCTTGATGGGATTGTAGAGGTTGATGATGACGAAGGACTCTTAAAAATCTCATCAGACTTTTCCACTATCATCATCCTCTTCCTCGTGAGCCTTTTCTACAGTGCAACCGTGACCATCATCAAGGTAAAATAAATGGCCTATGAAGGGGTGGGGGGGACTGAAATAACATTATTAGGCATTCCTTTATGGTCCAATAGTCATTCTTTTTGGAAGAGAGGGAAACTAAGAAACAAGAGGAGACTGCAAAGCTACTTTTGGTGCCCGTAGTCTTTCCAAGTTGGGTCGGACCAAGGCTGAACAGTATGTTGTGAAGATTTATGTTTCTATAAGAGGACAGACACATGTCAATAAGAGAGATGTATTTTGCAAAGATGCAGATCCAGGCCATTAATTCTGTAAATAATGTAGATAAGCGTAATTTAGCCCAGTCGACATAGAATTTGCCAACGCTGACCCCCTAAGCCTTCACCTCTACTTTATGAATGACTCTTTATGCCATTGGAACATATTAACAAAAGGTGATGGTGAACCAGATGACAGAGAGGTTGCAAATAAAGTTGTGTAACATTTTCCCTTGAAAAACACTAATTAGTCTTCTTTTCCAATTCCAGGTGAAATAACAAAGGCAACGATATTGATTAATCAGCGGCTTAAGTCAGACTCCACAATCTTTCATTTTCTTTCATCACCTACATAATAAAAAAACCACTCAGTTCTTTTCCTTTCCAAATTCCATGTGAAACAGCAATGCCAACTATCTGTGGACAAATTACTAATTCTTCACTTACAATTTTATTCATCACTATCCTAGCCAGTCTGGAGTAGTGGTTAAGTGCGCTGTCTCTTATCTGGGAGATCTGGGGTTTGACTCCCCACTCCTCCATCTGCAGCTGCTGGAATGGCCTTGGGTCAGCTGTAGCTCTCATAGAGAGCTCTCTCAGCCCCACCTACCTCACAGGGTGGCTGTTGTGGGGGAGGAAGGTAAAGGAGACTGTGAGCCACTCTGAGATTCAGGGTGAAGGGTGTGGTATAAATCCAGTATCATCTTCTTCTTCTAATCAATGAGTTATACCTCTCTGCTGTGAGAGGACTGACTGGAGGAGTTGTATTATGCATTTGTTTTCTATCAGAGTACTACAAAGCCATTTGTCCTGTAATTGGTCAGCTGTTTACAATTTAACCCATCTGATTTATATGTTCAGTTCAGTAAAATTTATTTTATAAAGCCATTGGCCATTACAATTACTTGCAAACTTACAAGTTCAAAGCAGTCAAGGACTCAAAAATTAACACATTCAAATTTAGATTATTCAAAAGTGTAATATCCAATTTATATGGTGCAGTTTTGTTTCTGTTTTGTTCATCTGTCTCTCTGGTGGTCATATTTCATTCTACTTGAGTTAGAATTATAAAGAGGATATTTCACATTCACATTCAGGAACAATGCACATTGGATCACTGTACTCCACGGCTATAGAATATTTACTGTGATTTTATGTATCATCTAATAATAAAGCTGTATTCTTCATTAGCACATTGTTTCCATTATTAATTCTATTATTATTAGTTATGGTTTACTTATTAATACAGTTTATATAACTTGGGGATTCAAATATCTTTGTTTACTTCTGTTATATAGGACCAAGATATTATGAATGAACTCCAAATTTCTATAGCACTCGGGGCAATGATACATACAGTTTATTTATGAAAAATGTTTCTCACTAGTGCTATCCTAAGAACCCACTGAATACATTTAAGTAGAATTGCTCTTTACTTTGTCTTCATAGGCCTAAATAAAATAATTTGAGAGTTGCACACAGATTTTTCCCCCTTCATAAGCCTCACACATATGGTAGGTCAATGTGGACTGGTGTGAGAGAGAGAAACATTAATAGAAATACTAATCAGAAATACTAATTAACCATTCCTTCCTGCCATTTTCCCAATCTGAATGGTGCTGGTGCCCCATTAGAGGAAAAGAACATATACTAATACAGACACCTAAGTTTGATACACTGAGGACAACAGGGGCTCTGTGGGCCCCTTCATGACAAAAAAAAAATTGGCATGGAGAAAGAAGCTTTACCCCTTTCCTTCCCATCAGTCCCAAAGCCAAATTAGGCCCGGTTTTCTGGGGAAAAGAAAACAGCATTCACAGAACTCCCAACATCACATCTGTATGAGTCCCCTGCACTGATTTAAGAACAGCAGTTGAGGCCTTCACAGGCTCTCAAGCCTGAGGAAGTAGCCTCAGATTTCTTTTATAGCCTGGGCTGCTGAAAGCTTTTATAGCCTTTGCTTCAGTCTGAACAGATGTCTAAATGACTAATACATTTAGTAAACAAATACTAATACGACAAATGATGGGTGTTTGGTCAAATAAATCTCTTGCCAACTCCGCTCAATTCCCTTGGATGCGTGGGTGTTTTTTTTCGAAAATCAAATTTGTGAATTTTGACATGAAGTAAATAAGGCAAGAAAAACAACAGGAGAAAAAGAGGAAGTCCAGTATGTGGGCACAGGTTTCATTATGTTGCCCCCTTCAGAAGCTCAATTATAGCCCCTCTAAAACCTCAGTCAAATTATTCAAACTTTTTAGCCACCAATTATCAAGTCAACAATGGTAATTTTTTTTAATGCCATTTTTGAGAACATGTTCAAGGGAAAATTCTGAAGGTCCCATTAGAATCTAGAGATGCAGAGCTGTAACACAGGCCTCCGTTGACTGCAGATCGTGGCTTGGTGAGTTAAATAGGGCTTCATTCTGTACTGCTTGCACCTTGGGAAGATAGAAGCAAAGAGAGAGTGGAAGAGAGAGGAGAGCCAGTTTGGTGTAGTGATTAAGTGTGCGGACTCTTATCTGAGATAACCGGGTTTGATTCCCCACTCCTCCACTTACAGCTGCTGGAATGGCCTTGGGTTAGCCATAGCTATCACAGGAGTTGTCCTGGAAAGGGAAGGTGCTGTGAGAGCCCTCTCAGCCCCACCTACCTTACAAGGGTGTCTGTTGTGGGGGGAAAAGATATAGGAGATTGTAAGCTGTTCTGAGTCTCTGTTGATTCTAAAAGTAACACCGGCATGGTGTTGCATTTAGACTGTCAGAGTCTAGAAACTTGGAGACCTAGGTTCAAATCCTCTACTCGGCCATCCATGCTGGATTATTTGGGAGCAATCTCTCTCAAACTAACCTATTTCACAACGCTGTTGTAAGGGATAAACAAATGGGCAAGACAATTGTATGCCCCTCTGAAATCCTTTTAGGAAGTGCAGTATAAACATATAGTTGAATAAATAAATGATTGGGATGTCCTGAGCATCTGGGAACCCAGAACTGAATAGGGAGGCATGCAAATCTGTGACAGAAGGAAGGCTGGAGTGTCAGGTAGAGAACAGCCCACCTAAAACACCCCTTGGTGCCCACCATTCTAGTGGGAAAACTTCACAGCTTTCAAGTGAGCTCTACTGAGTGAATGCTAGCAGAGGGACTCCATTGGGATGTCCCTAGTGCGACCCAGCACTCACTCACCTAAGAGTCTGTAGCTTTTCAGGTCTATAATAACTTTAGATCACCTTTAGCTGAAACAGCAGGGCACAGAGACCCTCTGAAGTCCACTGTTCACAGTCTGGCAACCTACTAGCTTCTCTGAAGACCAGTGAGGAGGGCAAACTGCCCAATCCCACTTCCCTCCCAAGTTCTGGACAGCCCTCTGCTCAGCTAAGAGGGATGCAGTCTCCGCAGTTCTTTATTCATGAGGCAGCAGGGATATGCAATGCGCAGCTGGGAAAGATGCAAGGTTTTGAGACACAGGACAGCTTTAGCTCTATAGGTGAGAGAAGCAACCATAGCCTTGCTGAAGCCCATTCTCAGCTGGGGAAAAACTAGATGGCTCTTCATTCCTCCGTGGCTTTGAGGAAGCATTTAGCCAGGCAGCTTATCTTGGTCAAGTAAGCCACTCTTTAGCTGGTAGGGGGAAAAGCATCTAATCAGGCATCCACCCCAGCTTCTTACCTACAAGGGATGCCATCTCTTAGAATTTTCATAGCTGGGTCAGAAGGTGAATGATGCTCAATTGGGAGGGATGCAGGTTTTTTAAAATATATGTTAATTTCATGTATACAGCAGTGATAGCTCAGGTGGGAGAAGCAACCAAGGTCCATCAGAAGGCTAGGGAATAATGTTATGCAACCCTGGTGCTCTCTTGGCTTTCCTAAGCTAAGTACTGGGAGACCCAGTTGTGCAACCTGCTTTCCCAGATCATAGCTTTGTTAGGAACAATGCAGGTTCACTCAGCAAACAAACAGTCAGAAGGGCTAAGGAGATCCCAGTTGCTTCCCCACCACCAGGATTCTCAAAGCTAGAGCTTGTTTTAGAGCTGGAGCCAAAAGAATTAGGAATCACCTCCAACTGTCCCAAGGAGAGCACAAGTAATATTCAAGATCAATGTCTGTCTGGAGCAATCCATCAAAAGTCTTCCTTGTTCCTGTTAAGCTAGCCGTTTTGCATGCCTCCAAGTTGAGTTAGAGCTTTCAGCCCCTTCCACACCTGAACCTTGTGCTCTGCTGGATCCACTAAGCAGTTCAAAGATTCCAGAAGAGAAGAACCCATTTCATGCCTCAGTCACCTAGGACATGTAGTAATGTGGAAGGATAGCTCTCTGATGAGCTGCAGCCTTGGAGTGGGTGGAATGGGTAATTAGTGAGACCCTCCCAGCATTTCTGAAGCTCAGCAATCACCTCAAAAGTATGCCTTTCCCTGATCAGCACGGATCTTAAAAGGATGGGCTGTGGAGTAGTTACCCCTCACTTCTCATAGCTGCAACTCAGCAGGCAGACGTCTATAAGGTTTACTGAATTATGAAAATTTCTGAATTATGAAAATTCTCCTTATTCACCATGACTAGTAGACATTGATGGACCTGTGCTCCATTAATCTGTCAAGCCCCTTTTAAAGTCATCTGTAATTATAACCATCTCTACAAGCATAGATACAGGTCATTTGACAATATTGGCCATCATTACCTCCCCTGGCAGTAAATTCCACAGTTTAATGACTCAGTCTGTCTAAAGGAGAATTTCCTTCTGTCTGTTCTGAACCTATTTCCCAACAATTTTATTTTGTGCCTCCAATTTCTAGTATCATGGGAAAGAGGAAAAGATCCCTCTATCCATTTTCTTAACTTCATGCATAATTTTAGAAATTTCTATCATGTTTCCTGTGTCTTTATTCTAAACTGGATAGTAGTCATGGGCTGTGATCACACATACTTAAATAATGCCCTTTTTAATTCACTTTCAGCGCACTTTCCAGTTTACACAGTAAAATTTACACGGGATTTTGCCGGTTTACACAGTAAAATTCTATTGGAAAGTGCATTGTTTAGTGTGTGTGATCGCAGCCTTCATGACTGACAGGAACCTGCGCACACAGAGGCTGCAAACTTCTGAACATTAGCTACCAGAAGCAGGGGAAGGCGTTGGCCTGTTTGTATGCCCTGTTTGTTTGGGCACCCCAAGGCAAGCAATTGGCCTGTATATGAAACAGTTTATTTGGAGGTGGAGCCTGGGAGGATGGCATTTGGGAATTGGGGAGGGGGGGGCTGTATTAGGGATATAATGCCACATGGTCCACCCTCTATTGCAGCCATTTTCTCCAGGGGAATTGATTTCTTTCCTCTGGAGATCAGTTGTAATACCAAAAGATCTCTGCGTCCCACCTGAAAGTTGGGGGCTCTATTAGAAATACATATTGAAGATGTCCTTAGCAATACTCAAGGCATTCGTGGCAGATGCAGACTAGTTCTGCTTGGTTAAATAAATCACTGTAAAGTTCCCCTGAGGAATCCACAGATATTTAATCAAGTTACTGTCACAAATTTGACTAAAGATGTGGAAACAATACAGCTGATGCACAGAGTTCACTAAATACAGCGTTGCTAGTAGGAGATTATTTGGGTGCGGCCCTGTGGCGCAGAGTGGTAAAGCAGCAGTACTGCAGTACTGTGGTCTGAACTCTCTGCTCACGACCTGAGTTCGATCCCAGCAGAAGCTGGTTCAGGTAGCCGGCTCGAGGTTGACTCAGCCTTCCATCCTTCCAAGGTCGGTCAAATGAGGACCCAGCTTGCTGGGGCAAAAGTGTAAAAGACTGGGGAAGGCAATGGCAAACCACCCTGTAAAAAGTCTGCCGTGAAAACGTTGTGAAAGCAACATCACCCCAGAGTCGGAAATGACTGCTGCTTGGACCTTTCCTTTCCTTTATTACCTTTAGATCTATGGCAAGCAAGTCCAGCCACCTTGTGCTTATGAACACATTTAGTGATTATATTACACCAAGGAAGGAAGGAAGGAAGGAAGGAAGGAAGGAAGGAAGGAAGGAAGGAAGGAAGGAAGGAAGGAAGGAAGGAAGGCTAAGAAATCTATATCATTTAAACCGACAGGCTGAAATTAGAGTGACATTCAACCACAACAAAATCTTAAACTGTCTAACTGTACTTATTCAAGTTCACTTAAAGTTAAATTGGCCTTTTCTGCCTTGTAGAAGAACAAGAAAAAATGTTATGTTGGGGGAAATAATAGTTTTACTCTGCTATACTGCCCCTAGGCTTTTCACCTACGCTTCTTCAGGAGGATCTGTATAATAGACTCAGGCAGTTCCCACAGGAGAAGAAGAGTTGGTTTTTATACCCCACTTTTCTCTACCCCAAAAAGTCTCAAAGCATCTTATAATCACCTCCCTTCCTCTCCCCACAACAGACACCCTCTGAGGGAGGTGGACCTGAGAGAGCTCTGAGAGAATGGCTACTGACCCAAGGCCACCCAACTGGCTGCATGGGGGAGAGTGGGGAATCAAACCCGGTTCTCCAGATTAGAGTCCACTGCTCTTAACCACTACACCACACTGGCTCTCAGCTACAGAAACTGCCTGAGACAATTACAGAAATGTGTAAGGGCATATAACAGAAGACGACCTTCTTTTTTCCCATGGCACCATTTTTGTTGCAGTTCTTTTGCTCCATCACTGGTGTGGCCCTCTTCTCTTGCACTTTTCCATCCTTCCTCACAACCAATGTAAGTTTCTTAGGGCAGGGACTTCACTTTGTAAAACACTGTGAACTTCAATGGGGTACGGATATAGATAACTGTATATGCAAAAGGATGGAGAGGAATGTTTCATTCGTTCGTTTGTTTGTTAACAGACTTGTCTATACGAATTACAGAAAAGAAAGTAATGTGATAGATAGATAGATAGATAGATAGATAGATAGATAGATAGATAGATAGATAGATAGATAGATAGATAGATAGATAGATAGATAGATAGATAGATAGATAGATAGATAGATAGACAGACAGACAGACAGACAGACAGGCACAAACATAAGAACATAAGAACATAAGAGAAGCCATGTTGGATCAGGCCAACGGCCCATCAAGTCCAACACTCTGTGTCACACAGTGGCAAAAAATGTTATATACACACATACACTATTGTACATAATGTATTTGAAGGTTTAATTCTGCCTTTTCATATTCTCTTTTACTTCTGTCCCATGAATAACAACAGAACAACAGAACACAGAACAACAAACCGCTCCTTCAGTGTTCCCTCTGGTCTCCTGCTGTAATTCCACCGCTGAAGAACTCCAGGGAAATGTGACCTTTGCTTGCCTGGCTTTCGGATATTTTCCGGGCAATGCAGAAATCACATGGGAACCTCATGATGCAAGTAGAATACAGACATTCCCAGAAACGACCCCATCTGGAAGCAACATGCTTTACAAAAGGAGCAGTCAGTTCACAGTGCCTTCTGCAGTCTTCAAAGCGAACACCTATACATGCATCGTGAAGCACGCTGCTATTGGAAAGCAAGAGGGTGAACGAAAGCAAATCAAAAGCAGAGGTAAGGCACTTAGAATAGGGTGGAAACCAAGGCTGGAAATTTTAAATACACCCTCAAGACAAATTGTCTTGGGAAGGTAAAGGAAAAGGCGTTCTAACCAGAGCTTTTTTTGTAGCAGGAACTCCTTTGCATATTAAGCCACACACTCCTGATGTAGCCAATCCTCCAAGAGCTTACAGGGCTCTTCGTTCAGGGTCTACTGTAAGCTCCAGGAGGATTGGGTACATCAGGGGCGTGTGGCCTAATATGCAAAGGAGTTCCTGCTACCCAAAAAGCCCTGGTTCTAACAATGTTTTTTTCAGGTTTACACTGTGGCTGGGCAAATCGTGGGTTTGCCCCACGCAAAATGGCAGCACAGAGCAACTGGTGTGAAATTGCCAGCTTGCTCCGCATGGAAACGGAAACCTGCCCCAGACCAAGGTGAGTGTAGAATCAGCCCCACTGTAAGGTGTCATCTCCCAAAGCATCTGCATCATGAAATGATCTTGGGAAAGCACTTGAGCCATCTCAAGACTGAGGAGATAAGGTGGATTGTATATATTGTACATAAGTGAAATGTACCATTTCTCCAGAATGGTATCTACCTCCAACAACTTTACCTAGAATTAAAACTTCAGATTCACAATATTGTCCGAAACAATGCAGGCTATTAGTGACATATTTACATTGCTGGAAGTCTGTCCACAAGAGCAAAAATTTTGATTCCAAGCAGTGTTCCCTCTAAGCTGAGTTAGAGGGAACCCGGATTTTTTAGCCTCCAGCTCACACATTTTTGTCTTAGCTCAGGAAGGATGACCCCAGAGCACACTAATTGATGTGGTAGCTCACAACTTTAATGCCAGTAGCTCACAATTTTAATGTCAGTAGCTCACAAAGTAGAATTTTTGCTCACAAGACTCTGTAATATACAGAATCAACAAAATGCTCACAAGATTCTGTAATATACAGAATCAACAAAATGTTACAAGTTAGAAACAAAAGGCTCAGCAATAGAATATCTGCTTGGCATACAGGAAGTGCCAGCCAGGTTCAATCCCCAGCATCTCCTGTAGCTGGTGATGTGAAAGACCTCCTGAGATGCTGGAGAGCCACTGCCAGTCTCAGTAGACCATACTGACTTTGATGCTTGAATGGGCTGATTCAGTATAAGGAAGCTTCATCTGTTTGTGGTGTGATCTAGCGTGGTTGCTCTCCTTATACTGGCATGTTGGAAGTTAACATCTATGAGGGAGGAATATAGAATGTGGTAATGGAATTGCATATCAACTACAGTCTTGCCCAGGCCTTGAATTCAGCAGGAGCTCACATGAGCACAGCTCCTGAACCTTTCTGAGGGTTCCCCCTCTTCCTCCTCTCCACCTACCTACCTTGTCCATTGAATAGTAGGTGCAGCTGCATAACAATCCCTGGATGAGCTCCACCCCCTGTTTTTCTACAAAACAACCCCTGGTCTTGCCTTATTACAAATCATACCATTATGCATAGCCCCAGGCTGGGGGGCTGGATATAGACTATGCATGGCTCTTGGTGGTAGGATGTGCCCACCTATGAAGAAATGCATTTTCTATCCCCTGGCTCCAAACCCCCGCTTTGGCTCCAAACCTCAACTTTGTGTTTTAAAAGTGTTTTTTTTCCCCTTTGGTAGAGAACAGGCCAGAGGGGGAAGGAAGTCTGTGCAATGGCTTTCCAGAATACCTCCGCACACCTTCATTCAAATGCTAATAGATCTAGCTGGAGAGAAGGCTCTCCCTTCTTTGGAGGTTTCTAAACAGAGGCTGGATGGCCATTTGACAGCAATGCGGATCCTATGAATTTAGGGGGGTGGTATTTGTGAATTTCCTGCATTGTGCAGGGAGTTGGACTAAAAGATCCAGGAGGTCCCTTCCAACTCTATGATTCTATGATTCTATAATAGGTGGCTCAAGCTCTTCCCTTTCTCCAAGCAGAGAACAGAGTTTTGAAGAAATGGAATACTAGATAACCTTCAGGAAGCAGATTCCTGGAGACATGCAGGCAAAGCCTCTTTGACCTGGTGTGACCAGGTCAAGAATGGGAGCATGAGAACAGACAGTGGATATATATGAAGTGGGGTCATGTTTCAATTTGAGAACCCAGAGATTCCATTTGTAAGGCCTGAGCTGTTGGCCAAATGTAACTCTTTGGAAATCAGGGTGAGTTGTTTGGAAACCTCTGTTGTATATTTTGTTGTGTAACATGCTACCAGCAGCCAGGCTTGACTTTTATTATTGTTTCTTGTAATGATGTATTGCTTCACGATTCCATTATCCAGCTGCATTACAGAAGAAGACAGAGTTTGATATGTTTAATTACCTAGGAGTGGCGTTAAAGAGTGTGATTAGTATGTTTGAATTCCTGGCGGTTTTCCCTTCTGCCGTTTTTGTATTGTGTGTTCCCAGATATCAGCAAACGTTTCCCACTCTTTCGTTTCAGAATGTGATCCAACACCCATCCAAGTTCGCTTGTTAACCCCTGATTGTGATGCAGAGACCAATCTGGAGCTTGTATGTAACCTTTTGAGTTCTGGCCCTGGACAAGCCAAAGTGGAATGGCTGATCAATGGAGTTGTGGCACAAACTAAAGAGAAGGTGACCCTCACTGGACATGAAAGCAGTGGTTACTCCAGCTACATCCCACAAAGCATCACCAAAAAGAGTTGGGACAAAGGGGACACCTACACATGTCGAGTGACTCGCCTGCCCCAAACCCAGAAAGCTGAAATGTACAACACCAGCAAATGCAAAGGTGAGCACTGCCAGGTCTAGAGAAAGGACATGATGATGAGTGGCAGATCAAGAGGTGTTACTAGGATGGATTAATATGAGGAGAGCCTCCTAGGATATAAGCAGTGTAGAACCTGTGAAGTTGGGTGGGTCATTTAAGGCAAAATCCAGGAAGACATGGGGCAGGCAAACAGGCAAAACTAGACACAGCTGATGGTAAAAAAACTTCTGACACAAGGGTCCTGAACAGACAAGGGGAACCAAATAAAAATACAGCCAGGGATATAAGCACATGAGAAAGCATACAGACAGAATTAAAAACAGGATCTACTGGCCAACCTATGAGTAGCAAGGGTTTTCTGTCTTTCTGTCACATTTTTCTCTTGCTCTTCCTCCCAACTTTAGAAGCAATCATAATTCTAATTTACCTTAATAATGATCTCAACTTGACCACTGCCTTTTAGATATACAAACCACAATGCCTATAATCACAATCTCCTAAGCCTACTGTGACATATCTTCCAACAGGCAATGGTCACTGTCCACTGCCCAGATTCTTGTGTGTGATGTGAGTGGCTTTTTTCCAATGGAAATCAGCATCTCATGGATGAAGAATATACCAATGAACACATCACTGTATGACAATGGGCCTGTGATGTCATCTGGAAAGGTCTACAGCACTCTAGTCTACCACTTGAGCCCTGTGGCGCAGAGTGGTAAAGCTGCAGTACTGCAGTCAGAGCCCTCTGCTCGTCATGACCTGAGTTCGATCCCAGTGGAAGCTGGTTCAGGTAGCCGGCTTCAAGTTGACTCAGCCTCCCATCCTTCCAAGGTCGGTAAAATGAGTACCCAGCTTGCTGGGGGAAAGTGTAGATGACTGGGGAAGGCAATGGCAAACCACCCCATAAAAAGTCTGCCGTGAAAATGTGAAAGCAATATCACCCCAGAGTCAAAAACGACTGGTGCTTGCACAGGGGACTACCTTTACCTTTACAGCACTTACAGCATCCTGAAGATTGGTAGGAGTGAAGGAGGGAATCGAAGAGACAGCTGCACCTGTGTAGTCCACCACCCCTCCTCTCCCTAGCTAATTACAGCTGATGAAACAGTGTCCCCTGGTAAGTGGATCTTCCAAGGGGAGCACCAGGGTTCTGGAGATCAGTTAGATTACTGGTATGAATGATCACGTCTTAGCAATTTCTTCATTTGCAAAAGACCCTGTCAATGCAGTGTCTTTGGCTGAAACATTTTGGCTTTGCTACAAAGCTGATTAGCAACAGGGAAAATATGCTGGAAACTTGATGCAAGTTGTAATGCTTGTTGATTGGTTCATGCTTGCCCAGCTGAAAGGTTTTCAGTACAAACTGACTTGTGAATAAGACCAGGCACAAGGGTTCTTCTCCTAATGCAATGTTTTCATCAGTGCTGAACCACACTGAGAACATCGCCACTGATGCAACCACATGGGATGGCAATGCATTAGGCAAATGTTGGCACATGTCAGATGAGAGGCATAAGAAAGGAAGGGTAGGCAGTCATCAGCACAGAGCCCTCCTATCCTCTTCAGGTGGACCAGGGGTGGCCAAACTTGCTTAACACAGGAGCCATGAACTTTAAATGCATGTTCCAAGCCACCAGTTGGCTTGGCTTAGAGAAGTGATTTAAAGAGAGAAATGCCTTCTCCGTGCCAGCCAGCAGGGCGGTGGGGGCTTCGAGAGCCACACAATGTGTGTGAAAGAGCCGCATGTGGCTCCCGAGCCACAGTTTGGCCACTCCTGAGGTGGACCAAAGAATGTCTCACACTGGTGAAATATGGCCACACAATGTGCGTATTACCTGGAGAAAATGGATACCAACAAGGCTTTTTTTGAGCAGGAACACACAGGAACACAGTTCCAGCTGGCTTGGTGTCAGGGGTGTCGCTGGATATGCAAATTATTTCCAGCTGGTCTTTTTCTTCAAAAAAAGCCCTGGAAACTGACCAGTGTTCCCTCTAAGTTGAGTTAGTGTGAGCTAGATCACTGTTTTTTAGCTTCCAGCCCACACATTTTTGTCTTAGCTCAGGAAGGATGCCCCAGAGCACACTAATTTATGCAGTAGCTCACAACTTTAATGCCGGTAGCTCACTAAGTAGAATTTTTGCTCACAAGACTCCACAGCTTAGAGGGAGCATTGATACCAACTGTAGTAGGGTGATTAGATTGAGATAGAGTTTGAAGGATTGTCTCTCCCCCATGTCCCTATGCAGAAACTCTGGTTTTCTGGTTGTCACCTTCTGGTTGCTCTTCTACTAAAGTAGGCCCACTTGGCCACAACTAGAGCCCATTCCTTTTCTATAATGGTTCCCACTTTGTTTGGCTACAGGTATATTCTTGAAGAGATAGTATATGAGGTTTCACTATGTTGCTTACATGTAGTGCCCTGACCTGGACGGTCCAGGCATGCCCAATCTTATAAGACCTTGGCCATTAAGCAAGGTTAGCCTTGGTTAGTGCCTATATAAGAGACCCCTGAGGAGTCAATTCCCAAACAATATTGACACTTCCATTTTTTTGTCATTAGTCAAAAAGGACTCAAAATAAGCAGGTGGAATCAGCCTTGAAATAAATGGAGGTACTGAGCAAATGGAATGATTGAGCAGAGAAATTAGATGCTTTAAATTTTAAAAACGAGGACTGGCATTCACTTGGTATGAACTGGCAAGCATTCAGATGCAGCAAAACCTGGAAATTGAAGAAGGGTCAGAGCAGGAGCTCCACAGTGCCTGCCAGTACATTGAGCTTTTCAGAAAATGGGTGGGGCCATTGTAAGGCAGGGCCTGTTATTGTTATTGGCCGCTGTCATCTAAATTAAAAGGTTTTCCACTGAAGGATCAGGAGGATTGGTAAGTAACTGGGCTTTCCTTAACCAGTGCATACTTCCATTCTACCTTCAGGGTTTCCTTCTTCCCCGGGAGGTGTGAGGACAGCGAGATTCCGTTTGGCTCTGCCTCCTGTGACAGCTATTTTGGGCAGTCTATCCTGATCACCCCCTCTCAAGATTTCAATGTTTAAAGGCCCAAAAAAAAGTGGAGGACCCCTGGTCTGAATATGACCTGAGAGCCAGTTTGGTGTAGTGGTTAAGGGCTCAAACTCTAATCTGGGAGAACTGGGTTTGATTCCCCACTCCTCCACTTGCAGCTGCTGGAATGGCCTTGGGTCAGCCATGGCTCTCGCAGATGTTGTCCTTGAAAGGGCTACTTCTGTGAGAGCTGTCTCAGCCCCACCTACCTCACAGGGTGCCTGTTGTGTGGGGGGGGAGTAGATTGTAAGCCACTCTGAGACTCTGATTCAGAAAGAAGGGTGGAGTATAAATCTACAGTCTTCTTTTTCTTCTGAAGCAACCCTCCAGCATGTCAGTGCCAGGCCTATTGAGGAGATTGCCTGGGTTCCCTATACATGCTTCCTTGAGCTCCATGGATTGAATCAGAGATATAATCACCCCTAAATGGCATATTGCTGAATTTTGGAATGGACTTAAGGTTCAGCATTTGAGAATTTAAGATGCAATCATTTGTGGGGAAATGCTTTCTCTCTTTGCTGCAAAGTGAGTAGGCAAATGGTCATCATTCTTCAGTCCCAGCTCCTCAGAGAAGTGTTTGATGCCCATATTGTTTAAAACAGCATCCTTTGGCATGTCCCAATACCTCTCAGGTAAGGCCAACATTGGTTTCAATATTAGTTGGAACCATCAGCTCATCCATATTTTGTTATCCACAATAAAATTGTTATCCTTTGTGATAATTCCATCTTTAAATTGTATTTTATTTATCCACAAGAAAATTGTTATCCTTTGTGATAATTCCATCTTTAAACTGTATTTAGAGCTGAAATGCACTGGGGGAAAGAAAGGCAATTTTTTCTGACTCAAGTCTTCTAATGAATGTTTGAATTCTTGTCCACTTTTTTTTTTTTAAGAGTGCTTTTGTGATATGAGACTTCATGAAAGGGCACCAATAGAATTCATTGGCAATGCTTAGGACTCATTAAATATCCTACCAAGAATCAAAAGCAAAATTAACATGCTTATAGCTCAAATAGTGTTATTCTGCTTTCATCTTTAAGATGTACAAAAGAGGAAAGAATGGCCAAATACTCAGAATGGCTGTGTATCAGAAACCAGCGAATGCCATGTTCTCATTTACTACAGAACTGAACATTGTTCTCAGTTGTCCCCTTATTATGTTTACTGCAGGTTTCAGGTCATTCCATTTCTTCATCAAGAATGATCATTAGAAGTGTATACGTTTTATATATTTATATGGAGAAAGGATCCAGGGAATTCTTAGATTCATTAAAATATGAGTTTTTATTATTTAATATTAGTCAGATATTCCTATGTATGTTGATTATTTGAAGCAGATATGTTTGGTAATAAGCATCAGTAGAGTATCAAAAGCCCATATGTACCATGTTCTCATTTACTGTGGAACTGAACATTGTTTTCATTTTTCTCAGAGAGTTGTGGAGAGGTGAAGGTCCGTGTGGAGACCATCCCACCATCCTTCGTTGATATTTACCTCACAAAGTCAGCCAAGCTGACCTGCAGGATCTCCAATGTACCCTACAAGGAGGATCTGAAAGAACTGACTGTCACATGGACAAGAGCATCTGACAAGAAGCAGCTGGAGACCATAATTGGAGAGCCTATGAAGGAAGAAAACAGTGAGATGTTTCTTGTGGATGCAACAGCCACCATTTGCAAAGACGAGTGGGAAAGCGAAGACACCTTCGAGTGCAAAGTTACTCTTCCCCTTCTTCCCACAGCTGAAATAAAAATACTGAGAAAGCTTCATGGTAGGTGCCCATTTTCTGTCATTCCCAAAAGAGTACAAGGAATGTTCGGAGAGCCAGTCTGGTGCAGTGGTTAAGTGTGCGGACTTTTATCCAGGAGAACCGGGTTTGATTCCCCACTCCTCCACTTGCACCTGCTGGAATGGCCTTGGGTCAGCCATAGCTCTGGCAGAGGTTGTCCTTGAAAGGGCAGCTGCTGTGAGAGCCCTCTCAGCCCCACCCACCTCACAGGCTGTCTGTTGTGGGGGAGGAAGATAAAGGAGATTGTGAGCTACTCTTGAGATTCTGAGTGGAGGGTGGGATATAAATTCAATATCATCGTCGTCATTGATTTGAGGTCTTTCAGCCTGGCATGCTCCACAGAATAGTGACAAAATGTCCACTGAATTTCCCTGACCTTGATAGCTCAGGCAAGCCTAATCCTGTCAGGTCTCAGAAGCTAACCAGGGTCAACTCTGGTAAGTACCTGGATGGGTGACCTCCTTGAAATACCAGCAGTCAGGATGACAGGGGCAGGCTTTAGTCATCCACCTCTCTGAATATCCTCCAGGCCCCCAATACGAGTCAGTCACCAAAGGTCACTATGACTTCCAGGTGCAGACACACACAAATGTAAAATGTCCACTGAATCATCATTTATTTCCCTCACATAAAAACTACATTAAAACTCAACTTTAGTCCATTTAGCTGACTGTACATTTCTTCTTTTCACCTTCCAGGTGGGACTCCCAGTGCTCCATCTGTCCATGTCCTCCCCCCACCTCCAGAACAACTGGCTTTGCGGGAAATAGTCACCGTCACTTGCCTGGTGAAAGGTTTCTACCCCAATGACTTCTTTGTAAAATGGCTCCGGAATGATGAGCCCATGGGAGATTCAGAGTACTTTACTGGCAAACCCATACAGGAATCCAAGACCCCTGAGCGGTACTTCACCTACAGCATGTTGAACGTCAACGAGCAAGATTGGAGTTATGGAGATAGATACACCTGCGTGGTAGGACATGAGGCGCTTCCCTTCCAGACAACTCAGAAGACTGTCGACAAGAACACGGGTAAACCCACCCTTGTCAACGTCTCCCTTGTGCTCTCCGACATCGCCTCCACTTGCTAGTGGCCACCACTACCAATTCTGCTGAGCACCCTCCATCCCTCCCTGTTTCTATCAGCATCTTTCTCTTGTTGCATGTCCTCTTGTCTAATTGTTAGATCTTGATTATTACTAGACCAAAAGGAAAGAAGAGCAATTTGGGATGCCTAAAAGGGTGCATCTTAGACATTAAGTCATTGATGGGCTGCATCTTTTCAAAAAAAGAATAACCATTTGCAATAAAGTATGTTTTTTCAATCCAAGAGAAGGAAAATTTGCCATGCTGTGATGGAGGGGATATTATCACTCTTCCCTTGCACCCAACACCACTGGAATTCAAGGCAAAATAATGCTTGCTAGCACTTCCTGCCTACATAATGCTCCCAACTATTAAGATTTCCAAAGGATGCTAAAAATATTTGTTTCTTCACCTTTTCAAGTTTCTTTACCCATTCCTCACCAATGATTCCTGAGAAGACACATTAAATCCTGACACAAAAATTAAACATGACAATACTAAGATCTTTAAAAGAATCCCTAATAGCAACGATAACAAGCAGCAGATGTACAGGCTGATAAAGTATCAGCAGTAAAACCAATAAAAATGAATTCAAAAGCAACAGCAGGGATAAAAGATGTCAAAATTAACTTAAATGCTATGAAGCCACACATCAACAAGATACCAAGATGAAGAAAACCTGCTGCACATAGGTTTCGGGAAGAAGCTTGAGCCATGGTGCCAGTGCAGAAAAGGCCCTGTGCATTGTGGACGCCCACCTTACATAAGGAGTGTACACACAGAATGGGTCTGTACAGACAGGCCTGTATAGGAGCAGGTGACCTATAGTTGCCCATCACTGCAGGGTTCAGATTTGCAGTGTTGCTACTGGCCATCTACACCCATCTAATCATTTTCTGTTCCTTCCTGGCCTTTTTCTTGTGCCAGTCTTCTACTATTTCATCTCCTTCCACATGAAAAAAAACACCATAATCGTTGTTCTAAATGGTGAAAAGTCATTTTGGAAAGATGTAAATTACCCTTTCTCACATTCTTTCTCATGAGTTTTCTGGCCCCCAAGCATTGTAGATTAATTTGGTCATCCAATTGTACTTTCATGTCAAATTTGTATCATCTTAAGAAGCCAGTATGAATATCCAAGGAATAAGGCCATGAAATCACCCTCTATTCATCTCTTTTTGGATGTCTGTATAAAAAAGATCTTCCTCAGTTGGTATGAATCCATGTTTACATTCTTTACATTTAGCAAGACCAGCATACTGGAATCAGAAGAATTATGAGTGTTTAGAGAAAATAGGTTCCTTTTCACATCAACATGTGAGCAACACATAAATAAGTATATTACATGCACAAAAGTAGCAGTCCTCAGTTCAGTTGAGGTTTATCGCTGGAAAAGTTTTTCAGCTTATCCTTTTTATTGTATTCCCAGTGAAACAAAACCAAATACACCTACACATACATGTAGACAACCATGTAACCTGGCTTGCCCACAACAAAGCAGCTCTACAGTGAGCACCTGCAGCTTCTGTTTGGGGTCACCCAGAACAAACTGGTGGTATCTATCATTAGCAAATGCACAATGACTGCAATAACTGCATCATAGTTGTCTTCCACATATCCCTGGAGCGCATGCTTGTAGTTGATTTGCAAACTCTTGCATACATATCCATCAACAGAAACATCACAATAAAATAAATTGTGATGAATAAACAAAACTAAGTCACAGAAAGGATCATGTCACCTACTATTAAAAAGTTAAAAGTTGCCAGTTCAGTTGGGTTCTTATCGTTAGCTTTCGATTACAGAACAAGCATGCAGCTGAACAGAGAAATATTGAAAACATTCAGACAAACACAGGCAAACATCTGTGTCTGCTAGTGTCTTCAGCCACATCACATCTTCCATTATCCCTATAGAAAGGACTTATTCACAGAATCACATAAAAGGTGATTGGAAACCTGACATGCTCCTACTTTGTTATAAGCCTAAATGTTACATTCCCAATATATATATATATATATATATATATATATATATATATATATATATATATATATATATATATATATATATATATATATATATATATATATATATATATATATATAAAGAGAGAGAGAGAGAGAGATATTTCCATCAACCAAAGAGAAGACCCACAAGACAACTGTCATAAGAACGTAAGAACATAAGAGGAGCCATGTTGGATCAGGCCAATGTCCCATCCAGTCCAACACTCTGTGTCAGGCCAAAAAAATCAGGTGCCATCAGAAGGTCCATCAGTGGGGCCAAGGGGCTAGAAGTTCTCACACTGTTGCCCCTCACAAGCACCAAGAATACAGAGCATCACTTGCCCTAGACAGAGAGTTCCAACAATATGCTGTGGCTAATAGCCACATATTGATCTCTGCTCCATATGTTTATCCAATCCCCTCTTGAAGCTGTCTATGCTTGTAGCCACCACCACCTCCTGTGGCAGTGAATTCCATGTGTTAATCACCCTTTGGGTGAAGAAGTCATGGTAACTTTCATTCCAGGAGACATCATAGAAAGAAAGCACACTGAAACTAACATGCTCAGCTGGAGGCATAGGTCATCTCGGTAACATAAGTACTTTCTTCTCTTCCAAACCAGTTATTTGTTAGGCTACAATTAGACTTCAAGATCCATAAGACTCTTCTTTGTTTTTCTCAACCCATATGGAATTACATTTGACTAGAACACAACTAGGCTAATCTTCTCTTGTTTTATTCCTGAACAGCTAAGATAACTTGAGAAATGGAGATAGGGATTTTAAAAGTTCAATTTCTCTCCACTCCTAGCAATTAATTAATTAATTGTGTGCTGTCAAGTTGCAATCAACTCATGGCAGTCCCAGGCAAGAGGTGATCAGAGGTGATTTGCCATTAGCTTCCTCTTCTAAGGAAACCCCAGTCTTCTTGGTGGTCTGGTCTCCCATCCAAGTACAAACTGTGTCCAACCCTGCTTAGCTTCCAAACTCAAATTAACTCTGGCTAAGCAATACACTAAGCCAATCCCAATGGTATCATGGATCACTTATTGAATTCTTCTAACCCAGGGGTGTCGAACTCTTTCGTTATGAGGGCCGCATCTAACATAAATGAAACCTTGTCGGGACAGATCATGTGTGTCCTAAAATGTAACGCCAGGTAGCAGAGATATAAGCTTTATAAAGGACACAAACACACACAATTAAAGAGTATTTTAAAAAAAACTTAAAACATGAAAATGGATGGGCTTTGAGAGCTTTTGTACATAAGTTGCTTCATGTGCTGGTCTATGGAGAAAATAGGGGCTTTACTCTGTAGCTCCAGTGTGATTGAGCAAGCTTGGCAAAGCAAGCTGTGACACAGAAGAAATCAAGAAAGAGGGAGAAGAAAGCAGACAGCAGTGAGTTGTAAGCAGGCCCGATAGAAGCCCTCCAGGGGCATGATCTGGCCCTTGGGCCGCATGTTTGACACCCTGTTCTAGCCCTTCTCCTCCTTCCCTTAAAAATACAGGATCATTCTCCATTTTTTTTTGTTAAAAGCAAACCATGGATGGTAGAGTAAATAAACTGAATTCATATCCACCTGTTTGCCCTATTCTTTTTCTCTCACTCTATAAACACACAAATATAGGAATCCCAAGTTCATGATGTAAACCACTTTCTAGGCTAAAAAGCTATACTGCCACCCATGTCTTCTTCTTACTAGAAATGTTCAGTGGAAAACCAAAAATGCCAGAGAAAATATCTTGCACAATGAAGAATATGTGACACTGTTATATGTGAGATTGAGGATCTGTGGCTGGAACGCCAGTTGCATAATTAAGCTGAAAGAAAACAGCCATGGAAAAGCCCGACATGGACTGGGGCCATACTTCTGGACCTCTTCTACCAATGCCATTTTGCCAAATGAAAAAAGACCTCACCCAAGACTACTTAAAACCTTGTAGAGATGAAGGGACATTTTGGATTTCTGATTTTTCCCCCTCTTTAATGTGAGTTTCAAGCAGCTCAGGAGGGCTATGTTTGATCAGGGAAATGGAACAGGGTAATTAAGGTTTTTTTAAAACTTCCATAGCATCATGAACTCAAACCCACACATCCCCACTCCCTTCAGTTACTCTTTGAAGATAACAATGGATTTGGGCAGGGAGCTTCAAATGGATCCCCAATGTTAAGAGTTGTTTGGTCTGCAATTTCACTACTATACTATCCTCACCTCCCCACAGAATAGTATTAGGTCATATAATTATTAAAATCTGTATTACTACAGTCCACATTTACAAGTTGAAAGAATCCCATCCAGTTATGGGAAGATGCCCAGTGCTGAAAGGAGATACCTCACAGGTGAATCTGCAACTCCATCATGAGGGTGACTCATGGGCCACTTGCCTGACAGATATGCACTAGACCAGTGGTCCCCAACCTTTTTGGCACCAGGGACCGGTTTCATGGAAGACAATTTTTCCACGGACCAGTGGGGTGGTGCTGCAGTTTTGCCAGCCCAGGCTGCCCCCCTGCCCATACCCCATTGCTGCCCCCCTCCGTGGGAGTCTTTAAATGAGGGGTAGGTGAAGGTCACTGCCACACTGCCCCTTCCGCCTGCCCGGGACCCAGGTGGATGAAAGAGACGGTGCTTCAGAGTGAGGCCTCTTTTGTCTGCCCGGGTTCCAAAAGGGACAGTGCTGCACCTCTGTCTCACTCTGCAGCCCGGTTGCTAACAGGCCACAGACAGGTACTGGTCCATGGCCCAGAGATTGGGGACTCCTGCACTAAACCAACAGTACACTGCCCAAAGTATTCAAGGTTTTAGCAATTTGCTGTTTAGTGTAACTTCTTATTACCCAGTACTTTAATTCCCTGTAATATTTTGAAATGTCAGTAAATGCCTTTAGGCCAGTTGCAGAATTGTGGAGCCTCTTACGACAAAAAAAAAAAATCGAGTGATTTTTTATTCTTTAGCCAGATATAGCTACATGTCCTTCTGTCTTAAACAGGCAATTTTTTTCTCATTCCTTCAAGATAGAGAAATGTCATTGCTTGCCAGTCCCAAGATTTTTTTAAAAAATGGCTCTTCCCGTTTTTCTTGCCTCTTCCCTAATTCTGTTTTTCACTTGGCATCATCAACAGGGTTTTGGGGTAGAAAAAGCCCGGCAGGAATTCATTTGCATATTAGGCCACACACCCTGCTGCCAAGCCAGCCAGAACTGCGTTCCTGCTCATAAAAAGCCCTGATAGAGAGCCAGTTTATACAATCTCTGTGCCTAATGCCTTATCATACTACCAAAGGTTTTAATTACGATGTCTGCATTTCAGGCAGCAGTTTTGTTTAACAAGAGGCTTTAAAAAAATGTATATATTATTAGAAAATATTTTCTTGCATATGCACTAGTATACTTACATAAAAAACAGGCACCTGGCTCTACTTGTCAGATCTCCAATGACCAATCAGAACATCTTCTGGCCCTGCTCACTTTCTAAAAACAATTGTTGAGCACCTAGAGACATGTCAGCCTGCACTATGGCACCCACAGGCACCAGGTTGCCCCCTCCATTAGGTAGTTATAAGCTGGAAATTTAGAAGACTCTACAGGGGTCTCAAATTCATTTATTATGAGGGACGGATGTGACATAAATGAGACATTGTCGGGCCAGGTTGGGCCATGTCGGGTCAGGCCATGTGTGTACCTATCAGGATCAGATCTACATGTTTCTTGAGGGGGGGCAAAATTAAAAAAGACGCCCCTTATGGACCCATTCTATCTTATGGGCCCATAGAATAGAATGGACTCCACAGCCAATTTTGGCACCCCCACTCCATCGGCGCCTGGGGCAAGCACCCCCCCTCTGCCCCCCCCCCCCCGATCTGGCCCTGGTACCTATTTAAGATTAGGTAGCAGAGTTTAAAACTTTTTAAAAAACACAAAAACTACTAAAGATTTTTTTAAAAATTTAAAATAAAACATGCTTAAAACATTAGCACTTCTTGGTCTTAAAGGTGCTTTCTTTGTATTTCTCCTGTGGAATCCAGGGAACTGGGCAAAGGAAACTCTGTCTCTTTCCCGGGGGAGGAACCTCAGCCAATGGAGAAAACTGAGGTTTTGTTCTGTAGCTCCTAGGCGATTGAGCAAGCCCTTGCAAAGCAAGCTGAGATGCAGAGGGAAGCAAGAGAGAGGGAGAAGGAAGCAGACAAGAGCCAGTTGCTCGGGGACCTGATAGGAGCCCTCCAGGGGCCTGATTTGGCCCCTGGGCCACATGTTTGACACCTCTGCTCTAGTAAATAGATATTAGGAACCAGATAGATGCCTTAGTTATGTTACTGTCTTGTTTTCTATGGGTTGAAGCCAACCTGCTTTTTAGCAGTTCAAAGAAAGCGGGGGGGTCCATTTGACCATTAAAAAAAGGCTATGGTGGGGATCATGGGAGCTAAATGTACAAAAGCCATGTGACATGGCTACAGTAAGGAAGGGAAGTAAGACTGGATAAAAAGCCAGCTGGATCCAACTTATATCAAACTACAATAAAACCTTTCTATTTTTTTCCAAACTTCTAAACAACTGATTGCTGTTTATTTTCCAAAGTTTACATTGACGGGATAGTGACTGCTGAAGATGATGAAGGACTCCTAAACATCTCGTCGATCCTTTCCACTTTCATCATCCTGTTCCTTGTGAGCCTTTTCTACAGCGCCACTGTGACCATCATCAAGGTAAAATAAAGGGGATGGGAAGGCATGGACTTTGAATGAAGCGGATAGTTACTGGGTCACCCCATTAAACACAAAAGTCACCGAAACTAACTCCTAAACTCCCATCAACATTTTATGAAATATTTTTCATACCCCTGAAAGACACTGTTTTACTAGATGGTGACGTTCAACCCAATAAAAGAGATCGCAAAAGAGTGGGTGGGTATAAAACATTTTTCTCCGTGTCAATGATAATTATTCTTCTGTCCCAATTCTAGGTGAAATAGCAAATACAACAGTCTTCAGAAAGTGATACATGAGTTTCTAAAGAAGTCAAGCTCCACGCTCTATCACTTTTTTCATCACCAACCTAATAAAGGACTTATGCCTCTTTGTTCCCTGCTTTGAGAGGATAGTTTGGAACTGCTACATTATTCTCTTTTTTATTTATCATGGTCTTAAGATTCCATTTGGGCTTTGAGTCAGCTGTTTACATTTTAAATCCATTGCACATATCTAGTGCTGTTGTGTGTGTGTGTGTGTTTTCTGTATCTCTGTGGTGGAAAGATGCTCTGTATTCTTGGTGCTTAGGGGAGGGGGAACAACAGTGGGGGGCTTCTAGTGTCCTAGCCCCACTAGTGGACCTCCTGATGGCACCTAGTTTTTTTGGCCACTGTGTGACAGAATGTTGGATTGGATGAGCCATTGGCCTGATCCAACACAGCATCTCCTTTGTTCTTATGTAAATATTTTATTCCAGTTTCTGTTGTATGTCTAGCCTGAAGTCATAAACAGGATAACTTGCTTTTAACAAGAAATAGAATGATTGTGCCTATGTTTACTGTGGTTGCAGGTGCAATACTGTAATAAAATTATATTCCTAACTCATCCATTGCTTGCTTTTGCTCGTTACCTAGGGTTCATTTACATTGTTGATATATTAAAATTTAAATCTCGCAATGTTCCATAGACGTTTCAAGATCACCCACTTCTAAAAGGAAGTTACAAAAAATTAACTCATAAAGCCTCTCTAGATGAATCTCAAATTGTTGTAGTTGCCAAGGACAATAACATGTGGCTTTGGGGGCTGAAGGGAGCCAGTTACTACAGATAAGAATTAAAATCAGCACTATTTCA
Source organism: Heteronotia binoei (assembly GCF_032191835.1). Classification (NCBI taxonomy): domain Eukaryota; kingdom Metazoa; phylum Chordata; class Lepidosauria; order Squamata; family Gekkonidae; genus Heteronotia; species Heteronotia binoei. Next base: position 7,964,636 of record NC_083237.1, on the reverse strand, counting down.
AGCTGTGGGGAGCTCTATTCGTTAGATAACAGAAGATTCTTATTACCTCCATTATACCTGCATCTCCTTTTGGAGATGAAAATTCGGGAGGGACAGTGGCTCAGTGGTAGAGCATCTGCTTGGGAAGCAGAAGGTCCCAGGTTCAATCCCTGGCATCTCCAAAAAAGGGTCCAGGCAAATAGGTGTGAAAAACCTCAGCTTGAGACCCTGGAGAGCCGCTGCCAGTCTGAGAAGACAATACTGACTTTGATGGACCAAGGATCTGGTGCAGTATAAGGCAGCTTCATATGTTCATATGATTTTATATTTGAGGAGGGAAGTCATTATAGTAAATGGGATCATGTAAAAGAACAGCAGTCCAGATAAGGGATACATTAGGCGCCAAAGTCAAGACATCTTTTTTACCTATTATATAAGTCAGTTAATAATGAAGGTGGTTTATGTTCAGCTGATGACTCCATTTTGAGCCACATGAGTGGAAGAAGATACTAAAGAGCTTACACAGACTTCTGTCAGTGATATGACACCTTGATGAACAATTGTATGGCCTTGATGGCCTGTTCTTTCAGAGCAAAATATTTCTGTATGATAAGGAATGGAGCTTCTTTCAGCCAGCTGGAACAGGACAACTTTCTCACTGAAAAATTTAGCCTACAGCCATTCCATGGTTTGAAACTTCTATCCAAGCAATGTTTTCCAGATTGGTTTCTACAGAAGTTTATAAGCTATTCTACAAGACAAGATTAAAAATCAATTATGACAAGATTAAAAATCAATTTTCACATCATTAGCACTCTTCCCTAACAATACAGGAATGCTGCACTCATTCTAGGACATACTCTCAGTTCATCAACACAGATGGTCTTGAGGTAGGGCTGCCAAGCCCCCGGGGCAGGCAGGGGTTCTCCCACCTGGGAGGTTCCCAACCCACTGGCCCACATTGGGTGAATGACATCATCATGTTGACAACATTGCACACTGGCCACTCTAGGCATTTCCGGGAAAACTCTATGGGTTTCCAGATGCTCTAGCATTTGGGGAGGGGAAACCTCTATGGTACAATAGGTACCATAGAGTTTTTACCTCCCCAAATGCTAGAGTACCTGGGAAAACCATAGACCTAGGGACTTGGCAATGCTGTCTTGAGGAGAGATACACAGGACTCCCAAAGGATTTCTTGAAGATACCAAAGATCAAGCTAAGCACTCACAGTCGTTGCAGTAAGTTGCAGTCACAAACTGGGGAGAAGGGGTGTAAAACAAAAGAAGTGAGTTTTAAAGTGCCCTGTGCTGATTTACAGAGGAGGAGAGAATGAAAGGAAGCTGTGAAAATCAACAGCAAAGGCAATGAACATAACATAAAAAGAGCCTCAGAGGATAAGGCCAGTAGTCCATCTAGTCTCACACTGCAGATAAACAGTTATTCTGGAAGGTCAACAACAGGGCCTTTCCCCAGTGTTGCATCCTGGCACTGATATTCTGAGGTTACAGCCTCTCATCATGAAGGTTTCCTTGAGTTCCCAGGTCTAGCAGGCAGTGATGGACCTTTTGTCCATGAATTTATCCAATCCCTTTTAAAAGCCTGGGTGAGGAAAGATGGTGTTGCCAAGAGCAGCAGCTATCATTGCTATTTTAGCAGTAGTTTGAGTGCCTGTGAAACAGGGTTGGATTCCAACTGTCAAAGCTAGAAGAGGCGTGTTAGATTTCCATTCTATACATGTTCTATATAAATGACCTCAAGTGGTCTCAGATACCCATCAGTCACAGGGCATAGCTCAGCAGATTGTAGTGAGGAGCAAAGTAGTCAAATACAACAGAAGACTTCACTGAAGGAGTTAGCAGATCAGATCTTTCCCTGCCTTCCCTGAGCAGTTCACCATGCGTCTTAAAATTCTTCTCTGGGGATTAGGGCAGCCTCACAAGAAAAATGTGTCATACTAAGCAATACGAGGAATCTTTTTCACTTACAGATTCCATTAGCAAAGGAAGATGGAGGCTATTTCACCTGATGTCCCTTCATCTGCTGTACTTTGTCTCTCCATTGCTATCCTGGTCACCCCCTTTGTACTGTATTCTCAGCTATTGCCTTTTGTTAAGTCAAGGAAAAAACTCATAGACATTACATGGCACATTACTCCCACAGCATGCATTATGGCCCAAGGCCATAATGACCAGCAGGCCTGGCAGTTCCCAAGCCAGCTGGCTAGCAACCTGGGTGCACCTGGGCCAGCTGGCCTAGGTAATGAAAGCCCTTGGGCTGGCCCTGTCAGTGTCCCACAAACTAGGGTTACCAATCCCCAGGTGGGGAAAGGGGATTCCCCAGTTTGAAGGCCCTCCCCCTCCACTTCGGGGTCATCAGAAAGCGGGAGGGGGGAGGGAAATGTCTGCTGGGCACTCCATTATTCCCTATGGAGAACAATATAATGGAGAATTGATCCATGGGTATCTGGGGCTCTTAATGGGCTGTATTTTTAGGTAGATGCACCAAATTTGCAGCATAGCATTCAGTATCTCTCCTCAAAAGACCCTCCAAGTTTCAAAAAGATTGAACCAGGGGGTCCAATTCTATGAGCCTCCAAATAAGGTGCCCCTATCCTTCATTATTTCCAATGGAGAGAAGGCATTTAAAAGGTGTGCAGTCCCTTTAAATGTGATGGTCAGAACTCCCTTTGGAGTTCAATTATGCTTGTCACACCCTTGCTCCTGGCTCCACTCCCAAAGTCTCCTGGCTCCACCCCCAAAGTCCCCAGATATTTCGTGAATTGGACTTGGCAACCCTATCACAAAGTGAGGAGGCACTCATACCAAAAGCTCAGCTCACAAAGTGGTACCCTACCCAGCTAAGGGCAAAGTTTTCCTTCAGTACACTTCCTCTGGAGTAAGAGCCTCTCCAACCAGGCAAAGGTTTCTTGTGGCACAGGAATAGGGCTGCCAACTCTGGGTTCTGAAATTCGTGGAGACTTTCAGTTGGAATCTGGGGAGGGGGGGAAAAACCCTCTGCAGGGTATAATGCCATAAAATCCACCTTCAGAAGTAGCCATTTCCTCCAGGGGAACTGTTCTGTCTGGAGATCAGTTGTAATTCAAGGGAATTACCAGCCTCACTTGAAAGTTGTCAGTCCTACAAAAGTAATTGGATCTATCCCTTTATCTCTATCCTAATTGAAGGGAATTTCCAGGCCTCACCTGAAAGATGGCAGCCCTACAAAAGAAAACCATCTGGTATAATTGGCTCTATCCCCCTTATCCCATGCCAGCTTCATATCCCCCCTAGACTGGATCTGTTTTCCCTCTAAGCTGAGTTAGTGTGAGTTAGCTCAGTTTTTTAGCCTCTGGCTCTCACATTTTTATCTTAGGTCAGGGAAAATGATGCCTCAGCAAACTAATTTATTTAGTAGCTCACAACTTTAATGCCAGTAGCTCAGAAAGAATTTTTTGCTCACAAGACACCACAGCTTAGAGGGAACATTGGTTTGGACTTTAAGAAATTCCACTCTTCTGAGACGTCAAAAAACGTAAAGTTTTATCACAAAATACCCACTATGCTAAAATATTTGGACTGTTTGTGTGTGGCCGGGGAGGAATGTTGCTCTGTGCCAAAGAACATACAACATCCTACAGAGATAAACCCTTCCAAGTCCATTGAAGTCAATGGGTTTAAAAGGCCATAATTCTACTCAAGGTGGCACTGTAAATGTATGGAAACCTATCAACTTCTCTGCCAGCCCAGCAAAAGCTGTGCCTTGGCTTCCCTTCATGGAAAAGACCATAGGTCAATCCTATTTACCTCAGCTTGCTTCGTATCTATATAAAATTAATAGTATTTTTTTTTAAGCCAGGCCCTATGAAACCCTGGCATGAAAAAGGCAAAACATGTTTTTACCAAGCTTGTTGTTGACTGGCTTTCCCCCAAAAAACTCAACATTTTGGCACCTTGAGCTGAGTCACAGCCCATAAGGAACTCAGTTTCTATTCAAAGCCTCCCATATCACCAGTGACCGACACCACCTGCCCAGCAGAAGTAGCCTTTGGTTCAAACTGGAAGCGCTTATTGACAGCTGTTGGCGCAAACAGGACACATCTGTTCTCAGGATGACTTACCGAAACGTTCAGTGTGGCCTTTCGGTCTCAGCCATGTTGTATCAGCAGCAAGTATCAACAGGAAATTCATGCCATGGATTTCAGGCTTGGGGAAATTAATTAATTTCTTTCTGCCATAGTGGGCAAAGGGGGGGGGGATCTGTTTAGATTATCAACGGTAGAATTTCTCTAGACAGCTGAACTAGACTACTTTCTCTAGACTATTGTTAAGAAAAAGGAAGAACAAAGAATATCCAAGTTTTTCAGGTGCCATCTCTAGGCAGGTCATAGATGTTCACCAGCTTTTGCCTGCATTTTAACAGAAGCCTAAAATACAAATATGTGCCCCTTCCCTTACCAGGCACGACTCCCAAATCTCCAGGAATTTCTTAACCTGGAGTTGGCAACCCTAATCCTTGAGCAAATTGTCCCCCATTCACTTTAGGTTTCTCCATAGGACTGTGAGGTACACATTGGGGCACTGAAAAGGAATATAAGGTTATTCATTACAATGCCTTAGGTGAGAATTCTCAGATGAGGCCTAGCCCTCCTCTCAAGCCTCTTAAGATTTGTTTTTATACACTGGACTGCTTAATGACTTTATATACTGCTTTCTATGTCTTTGGACTGCAATGTGCAAATAGGTTTTATTATGAATCTATATTTAACAAACGCAAAGACGTGGCCAGTTTAATACTAACAAACTCTGGTAGGTCTTGTTTTCCTCATAAGCTAAATTTCTGGATTATGAAAAGAAATATGTGAAAAAACAAAGCCCCAAAAAACAAGCAGAAAAAGGGGAAGTTGGTACTTGCCTAAATGGTTCACGTCACCCCTTTGGATCCCAATTATAGCCCTACACCTCCCAATTATAACTCCAGATCTCGCTCAACCATGATATTTTTTTTCACACTAGCATTAAAAGTGTGAAATTGCATTTCTTTTTTAAGGAGTTTTTGAGAACATGACCAAGGGAAACTTCACCAACTACTCATTATGAGATGACTCCCAAACAGAGACAGACATGGGTCCGTGACAAAAGCCAGGTTTCTTCGTTCAGCCGCCACCTTGGGTTTGGTAAGTAGAAAAGGGGGTTTTTTTCCCCTATATTTTCTATATCCTGGGAAGTCAGACATGTGGATCAGCTGGAAGAAAAGGGATTGAATGACAGGATGGTAATAGGCTTGGGCATTAGGACTGGCATCTCTCTTTCTGTCCAGGAGTCTCATACTGAAATTCCGGCCTCTTGAGTGATGCTACAAGATTAGTTTGCTGTCACCTCCCAGGTGAGTTACTTTTCTGTCAGGGAGATTGGGACTCATGTCAACCTGCCTGAGCATCCTACTCAGCAGAGAGCCTGAGTGATGTATGAGGCCTTGGGAAAGATGCCAGCATTCCCGGTCTGTCCAAAGAGTGACACTCAGCTTTCCAGCTAAGAGCATCTTTCAGGGTGCTCAACTTTAGATGCTCTCCCTGTTTTCAGCTACTAAACACCATAAAAGCTTGAGTGGAGCAAGGAGCTACCTGAATATTTCTCCCAGCTGACATTCAGCTGGGAAGCCCAGGTGGGCAGCAGGCTCCTTGAAGTTGGTAGGATGCAACCTGAAAGCCTAGTTTTTGCCTGTAGCCTCCTGGTGCTCCAGCAGGCTTTGGAAAGCTGGCAGAGAGGGGTACTCCCAAATATCCTGCTAGCTATGGAGGCTCTTCCCATTCCATGCTAGCTGCCAGCCTAAGCAAGGGAGCTACCAGAAAGCCACCCCAACCTTGCTGATCAGTTGGGAGCTTCCTCAACTCCCAGGTGACTCTAAGGAAGCAATCATAGAGCAAGCAGCTTCTAAAACCCTGCACCAAACATGTTGCCCTTCTGGAAGGTTCCTCATCTTCTAGATGAGAAACAAGCTCTAGGGAAGCTAGTGAGGAGGAAGGGGGTTACCCAGATGCCTTATGCTCAGCTGGAAGGTTATTCATCTCCCAGAAAGACAGTATGCTCCAGTAAAGCTAGCCTGAAGCAAGGGGACACCTGAAAGCCTATTCAAGACATTCTCTGCTGGGAGCCCTTAGCTTTCCAGCTAAGCAACAAGCCACTGGGAAGCTACTGGAGACATAGGAATGCATTTCAAATCCATGGAAGGTCCTTCATTACCCAGATAAGCAGCAGGCTCCTGAAGCTAGCAGGGAGTGATGGAGCTATCTAAAAGCCCCTCCCAAGCCTGAAGCTCTGCTAAGAGGTTCCTGATCTCTCACAAGAACAATGAGCTCTAGAGAAGCTGGGTTGGTGCAAAGGGTTCCTAAAAGCCTAGCTTGATGCTCAGCTGGGAAGCTTTTCAGCACCCAGCTGTGCAGAAAAGCTAGCAGGGAGCAAGAGAGGTGCCTCAAAGCCTGCAAAGAGCCTGGGAGATTTTTCATCACCCAGAAAAGCTGCAGGTTATCAGGGAGCTAGTAAGAAGACATGGAGATACAGGAAAGCCTTTCCCAAACCTGATACTCCGCTGGAAGGTTTTGTAGTTCATAGATTATCAGATGCTGCAGGAGAACTAGCCCAAACCTGGGAGGTTCCTCACTTCCCAAATGAGCAGTGAGTTCCAAGAATGTTAGTGGGCAGTGAGGATGTTGCCTGAATGCCTGTTCCAAGCTGATGCTCCGTCAGAAAAGCAAACAGCTCCAGGAAAGCTAGCCCTGAGGAAGGAAGGTATTTGAAAGCCTGCTCCAAGCCAGGTTTCTGCTAGGGTGCCCTGGTGCTCCAGCAGAGCAGCAGGTCACAGGAGAGCTAGGGGGACACTCCTAATCCTGCTCAAAGCCTGGGACATTCCTCATCTCTGAGATAAGCAGCAGGCTGCCATGAAGCTAGCAGGCTGAGGGAGTTATCTGAAGTCCATCCCGAGCGTGATGCTGTGCTCTGAGGTTCCTCACCTTCAGAGCATCAGCTTGCGTGAAGCAAGGGGGAAAGCAGCTTGCATGAAGCAGCCTGGTCTGATATCAACCTGGGCAGCTTTTCAGCACCTAAATGACCAGCAGGCCCAAGAGGGCTAGCAGGGCACTTCAAAAGCTTGCCCAAAGATTCCTCAGCTCCTGAATGAGCAGTAGGCTCCCAGGAAGTTAGCAGGGAGCAAAGGTGCTACCTGAAATCCTGTTCCAACCCATATTTTCTGCTGGGAGCCCCTGGCTTTCCAGCTGAGCAACAGAACCCAAGGAAGCTATTGGGACATGTCAGATCCCCCACACACCCTGGGATATTGCTCATCCAACCAACCAAGCTAATACTTAGGAATGGAGCTATATCAGGGGTGGCCAAAGGTAGCTCTCCAGATGTTTTTTTTGCCTACGACTCCCATCAGCCCCAGCCATCAGTCATGCTGGCTGGGGCTGATGGGAGTTGTAGGCAAAAAACATCTGGAGAGCTACCATTGGCCACCCCTGAGCTATATGATAGCCCATCCTGAACCTCTGCTATGAGGTTCCTCACTTCTCACATGAGCAACAAGTTCCAGAGAAGCTAGCCTAGAGCAAGGGGATTCCTTAAAGTTTAGCTTGATTCTCAGCTGAGTGATTTGTCAGCTCACAGAAGAATAGAGCTACAGGCAACTAGAAGGGAGCAAGGGGGCATCTAAAAGCCTGGAAGGTTCCTCATCAACCAGCTAAGCCAGTGCTGAGGAAGGGGGCTACATGAAAGCATGCATGAAGCCTGATGGTTTTGCTAAGAGGTTCCTCACCTACCAGATGAGCAACCAACTTCAGGGGAGTTAGCTGGGAACAAGGGGGAGGGGGGTTCCTGAACACCTCTTCCAAGACTGTTGTTGCTCACCTCGGAGGTTTTTCATCTTCTAGAGGAGCAACAAGCTCTGGGGAAGCTCACCTGGAAAAAGGGGGCTCCTTAAAGCTTAGCCTAATCCTCAGCTGGGAGGTTTTGCAGTTTATAGATTAGTAGAAACGTCAGAAGAACTAGTAGGAAGTGAGGAGGGCTCCTTAAAGCTTGGAAGACTCCTCGTCACCCAGATGAGCAGGAGGTTATAACAAAACTAGCAGGGAGAAAGGGGGCTACTTGAAAGCCCATCCCAAGCCTGATGTTCATCCTCACTTAGATAAGCTGCAGGCTTCAGTGAAGCTGGAAGGGAGCTATCTGAAAGCCCATTCCAAGCCTGAAGCTCTGCTATAGGCTTCCTCAACTCCAGGGAGGCTAGCATTGAGCAAGAGGGCTTCCTTAAAGCTTTAGCTCCAACCAACCTTTCAGGGAGTGAGGCAGCTGACTGAATGCCCTTCCCAAGCTACAAAGTTAACTAAAAGATGAGCAGCAAGCTGTGGAGAAGCCAACCTTGAGAAAGGGGTTCCTGAAAGCCTAGCCTGATACTCAGCTGGGAGCTTTTTCAGCTCACCAATGAGCAGAAGCTGCAGGGAAACTAGTGGGGATTGAGCTGGGACTCTTCAGAGCCTGCACAAAGCTTGTGGTTCCTCATCACCCAGAGCAGCAGCAGCAGTTTTACAAGGAAACCAGCTGGGAGAAAAGGGGCTACATAAGAGGCCATCCCAAGGCTGATGGTCTTGCTGAGAGGTTCCTCAACTCCCACATGAGCAACCCACTTCAGGAGAGTTAGTTTGGGAATGATGGGTTTCTGAATGCCTGCTCCCAATCTGTTGCTCAGCTAGGAGGGTCTTCTTCTTTCAGATAAGCAATGAGCTCCAGGGAAGCTAGTGGGGAGCAAAGGAGCCTCCTGGAAGCCTGTTCCAAGGCAGATTTTCTTCCAGGAGCCCTTAGGTTTCCACCTGAGCAAGCCCACCACAGGGTGCCAATCCTGTCCACAAACCCAATGTTCTGCCAAAAGGGTTCTTGACTCCTAATAAGGAACTGCCTCCAAGAAAGTGAGCGGAGGGAGGGGGGTTGCTGCCTGGAACTATACCCCAGCCTGAATTTCTACTGGCTGCCTCTTGAATTTCAAATCAGAGCTGAGAATTGGGATTCAGGAAATCTGTGGAGCTGTAACACTTCCAAAGGCTTTAAGAGTAGCTGCTAGGGTGGTTTATTGAGTCCTGAAGTGAGATTGCTAACCTGCTTGTCTCCCAGAACTGAATGTTTGACTTTAGGGAAGTTGTCAGAAACCAGCATTTCTAAAGCTTTGTTTGAGATGGTTGACACTGTTTGGGGGCTTCATAACCAAGATGCAAGATGCCAGACAGAGAGCGATCCCAAGAAGTTTGGGGAGCCTTGGTTCTATCCTCTGCTCTGACACTCAGAAACTGGTGCATAGAGGAGCAAGACTCCATGCTTTTCAAAGGTTGGAGCAGAGGGAAGCTGGTGATGGAAAACAGGGAACTTGTCAGTAGAGCTGATCAGGCTAGAGCTGAATATTGCACTTTCAATGCACGTTATTCTCGGTCATATGTGAAACAGAGGTATCATTCTTTCAGACAGCACTGGCTAATCTGTGTGCGTTGGGTTGTTCTAAATGCACAGGAGTTAGGCCAACGGAAAATGTGGCAATCATACCATATGATAGGACAGGCAAAAGAGTAGAGCAAAAACAATGCGTGCACAGGAGGTCACAGGTGAGAATTTCAACAGGTCCGGAATAGGAAAGACCAGAATATAGTAGTCCTAAACCAAACCCCAGGCATAATTTCTAGTATGAGGAGAGGTCCATCAGTGGCTATTAGCCACAGTATATATACATGTGTGTGTGTATATACACACACACATATATTGGCTACTGTGTGACACAGAGTGTTGGACTGGATGGGCCACTGGCCTGATCCAACATGGCTTCTCTTATGTTCTTATAAGACACAGAGTGTTGGACTGGATGGGCCATTGGCCTGATCCAACATGGCTTCTCTTATGTTGTTATGAGACACAAAATGTTGGACTGGATGGGCCATTGGCCTGATCCAACATGGCTTCTCTTATGTTGTTATGAGACACAGAATGTTGGACTGGATGGGCCATTGGCCTGATCCAACATGGCTTCTCTTATGTTCTTATGTGACACAGAGTGTTGGACTGGATGGGCCAGTGGCCTGATCCAGCATGGCTTCTCTTATGTTCTTATGTGACCCAGAATGTTGGACTGGATGGGCCATTGGCCTGATCCAACATGGCTTCTCTTATGTTCTTATGAGACACAGAGTGTTGGACTGGATGGTCCATTGGCCTGATCCAACATGGCTTCTCTTATGTTCTTATGTGCCCTAGAATATGTGAGAGGACAGAGTGGGATTGGTAGGATTACCAACTGGCCAGAAAATGCACTGGCCTTAAATGGGCAGTTTGATCAACAGAAAATTAGCATCTGAAGCATTTCACAGCATGGAGCTAATCAATATTACCTCTTCATGCCTTCAGACTATGCTAGTGTTAAGGACATAGCCACAGGGGTCAGGTGAAAATTTGGACACCTGAAAAGTATTAAAATAGCACATGAACAGATGCTAGCCAAGAACCCTGATAAACGGAGTGATACCATCTAATTCAGAATAATGGATAAGAGAACACAGCTGGAATTGCTAGGGCTGAGGATGGGGACTCCTACTAGATAGGTAGCATTGTATGATATGTTTTTTAAGCATACCATTTTTTTAACGTATCTTTACCATGTTGTCTTATTAAATAGTTTGAGGTGACAAGGGGGCAGGCGATCTCCTGGTTTGAAGGCCCTCCCTCCGCTCTAGGGTTATCAGAAAGCAGGCAGAGGTTTGAATGTCCACTGGGCATTATACCCAATGGAGACTGGTCCCCATAGGATATAATGGAGAACTGATCTATGAATATCTGAGGCTCAGGCTATTTTCTTGGGGTAGAGGCACCAGATTTTCAGCATAGCATCTGGTGCCTCTCCTTAAAAAAAAACCCCGAGTTTCAAAAAGATTGAGCCAGGAGGCCCAATTCTATGAGCCCCATCCTCTATTATTTCCACTAAAGGAGAGGCATATGAAAGGAGTGTGGTCCCCTCAAATGTGATGGCCAGCACTCCCTTTGGAGTTCAACCATGCTTGTTGCAACCTTGCTCCTGGCTCTGCCCCCGAAGTCTAAATAGCACAGGACAGGTTACTGCAGAACAAATGATCCATCAAAGTATTCAGCAATGTGTGATGGGCAGAGCCCAAGAGTGGTTTGAGAAAGGGGCGATGTTGTGCTTTCACTGTGAATTGTTAGCAGGTGCAAAATAAACTGAAAGGGTAGCAACAGGTATCCAAGGCAGTCAGTGCCCCAAGTCAAGCCACAGGCATGAACTGGTTTAATAGATATGCCTCCTTGCCAGGGAATCCTGGGAACTGTAGTTCAAAGATGGCTAGGGAGATCTCCCAGCATCATCACCAAACTCTAGCTCCCAGGATTATTTGGCTAAACCCTGAATGTCAGAATTAGCATAAATCCTACTTATGTTTCTAGCAAAGACGTGGCGCAAGAATTGGTTCAAGGCAAGCTCAGAACCCAAGCTTGCCTAGTGCTTCAGCCATTAAACTCTTACTGTTGGTTAGTAAAAGGACAAACCAAGTTTCAGGAAATGGACAGTGTTTGGTTTTAAGGTGGCTAGGATCCCCACTGTACAGTGCTCTTCAGTGCTGTATCTGTTGAATTTCTGCCACTTCCTCATTTGTTTCTCCTATGCTACTAACTTGTAGCTGGCTGAACTTAGCAGCACCAAAGGGTGGGTGTTGTCTGTTTTGTTAGGAAGTGTATGGATGGTGCAGACCTCGTGTTTCTGGGTGTGCTCTCTTGCTTCTTAAGCCAGCTGTGAGGAACGTTGACCAGAGCTAAAAGGCAGGGCAGGGCTGGATTAACAATTAGGCCTAGTAGGCATTGGCCTATGGGCTCCCATGCCTTTAGGGGCCCCAGGCTGCCTTCTCTCCCCCCCTCCCCCAGTTTCCCCCCTGCTTGCAGCTCTCTCAACCTGCACGTGCAGCCAGCAACTGAGCTGCTCTTTGCCCAGCTTGCCTGGTGTGGCTGCTGCTGGGGATGTCACCAAGTTTGTCTCTGTCTGCCTCTCCCCTGCAGCATAGTAAAAGGGGCTTTTAAGAAGGCTGCAGCGGGGTTCGTGGGCAGTGGGGCAGTGGTGCTCAGACTCTAATTTGTGGGGCAGCAGGGCCACCAGACTGCCAGCCGCTGATAGGGAGACACTGAAACTTCTGCATTTAGAAATCAAAGCTGACATTTGCTGTGCAGACGTATTTGGTTTTATTGCCACCAACTATGGTTGATTCATAGATTGTCTGCCATTCTCCGCCAGTTTGCCTCTCAGTTACCCTGGTTCTTTCAACCGTAGGTTGTTCCCTTACGTAGCTAATAGATATGTTAGAAGAAGGCAGTAAACAGGATGCTCATAGCAAAAGATGATAATGAAATAAGTGGCAGAGTGCAAACAGTGAACGTTAAAAAGGGGCACCGGATTTTAAGAAATCTGTTGTCCAAAAGAGTAAGAGACGTAAGTCTTGACTTGTAATCAAAGTCTATTGGATTGCATTCCTTCAATTTCAGCCAGGTGAAACATGGGAGCTAAATAGTAGGACTCACAAAAAGGGGCAGATTAGCTAGACTGGGCAAAAAGGTTAAAGCAGCCATGTTTTCCATGCTTTGGATAGCAGCAGGCTTCATCACACACACAGGGACTTAACATCCATCTTTTTATCTTCATGCTAGAAAAAACTGTATCTGCAGGGCTAAATGTCAGGCACAAGTGTAGTGGTGCCAGCTTCCAGGTGGGGCCTGATCTCTCAGAATTACAACCGTCTATGGAGATCAGATCCCCAGGACAACATGGTCACTTTTGAGGGCATCACACCCCCTATGGCATTACATCCCTTCTGGGGTCCCTCTTATCTTGCAGGCCCTGCCTTCCCCATGCTGCACCCCCAGCTCCAAATCTCCAGTTCAGAGTTGGCAACTCTACACAGAAGCATGGCCAATAACAGGGAGATGGGATGGGACCATAAGTTATCAGTTCATAGAATCATAGTATCATAGAGTTGGAAGGGACCTCCAGGAAACCCACAAATACCCCAAATTCACAGGATCATCATCGCTATCAGATGGCCATCTAGCCTCTGTTTAAAAACCTCCAAGGAAGGAGAGCCCACCACCTCCTGAGAAAGCCTGTTCCACTGAGGAATCACTCTAACGGTCAGGAAGTTCTTCCTAATGTTGAGCCGGAAACTCTTTTGATTTAATTTCAACCCATTGGTTCTGGTCCTACCTTCTGGAGCCACAGAAAACAATTCCACACCATCCTCTATATGACAGCCCTTCAAGTATTTGAAGATGGTGATCATACCACCTCTCAGCCGCCTCCTCTCCAGGCTAAACATCCCCAGCTCCTTCAACCTTTCCTCATAGGACTTGGTCTCCAGACCCCTCACCATCTTCATTGCCCTCCTCTGGACCCGTTCCAGCTTGTCTATATCCTTCTTAAAATGTGGTGCCCAAAACTGAACACAATACTCCAGGTGAGATCTTACCAGAGCAGAGTAAAGGGAAAGTTTTCACGTATCTGCTCCACATGTGTGCAGTTCACATTGTGCTGAAAAAAAATTAACACACGTCCATGATTTGATGGTTAAGAGCTCCCTCCACAGCATTCTCAGTTATAGGGTACTACGTATTGTAGGTAATTTCCCAACGTATCTTCCTAAATTTTCTAATCATTTGACAGAACACAGCCACTGGGGCTGCAGTTTTGAGGGGGAAATAGATAGGCGAGGTATTTCATCTCTTTCACCATATCCAATTTTCCCAACAAAAACTGCTATCTCTAATGGCTTTTTCCTCTCACTTGATTTTAAAAAAACAAAATCTGTCTGGGCTGTACTTTGTTAGACTGTGGACAAGCGTTCAGAGGACTTCGTACAATTTTTTTTAAAAAAAAAACCCCTCTGTAAAAGAAATTATTATGCCAGGAAATAGGCTAGGCTAGAATGTTTATCACTAACAACTTGCTTGAAGGAGCTTTCAGTCCCCTGAACCCTCCTCAGTGGTTGTACCATTCAGGTCTACTACCTCAGAGACAGCTACTCCTTTCCCTTACTCCAAGGGTCCCCACTGTTGTGCCCGCCAACTTCCTTCTGTAGTCCACCAAGTGTTTTTAGAAACTGGGCAGAGCCAGGTGGGCGATTTGCTCAGCATCGGCCACGGGAGATTTGAGTAGCTGTGTAGATTTTTAAAAATGTTTCTTTAGCAACAGCTCCCATACGAACCTTCACTATGTGATTGATGGTAAGTCATTTTTTGTCTGGCTCCACCTCCTTTGGCAGCCATTTTGAGGACATGCCTACCATGGTGTGTCAGCATTCTAAACCCAGTTTGGTGTAGTGGTTAAGTGTGCAGACTCTTATCTGGGAGAACCGAGTTCGATTTCGCACTCATCCACTTGCAGCTGCTGGAATGGCTTTGGGTCAGCCATAGCTCTCTCAGAGTTGTCCTTGAAAGGGCAGCTTCTGGGAGAGCTATTTCAGCTCCACCCACCTCACAGGGTGTCTGTTGTGGGGGAGGAAGATAAAGGAGATTGTGAGTCACTCTGAGACTCAGTTTCGGAGTGAAGGTTGGGATATAAATCCAGTATCTTCTTCCTCTAAAGGTGTCTGCAGACTCAAAAAGATTGGGGACCCCTGCCCTAGTCCCACTTCAATAGTAGATAGCCTGACCCACTGTCTCCAGTCCCCTCTCATATCTCAATGTTCCCTCCCCTTTGCTACAAAAGCATGTTCTTTTCTGATGTGGCTGTAAGCTCTACCCACACACTTCATTACCCACCATCAGGGGGTAATGAGCAGGAATACACAGGAACGCAGTTCCAGCAGGCTTGGCCTTGGGGTGTGTGGCCTAATATGCAAATTAATTCCTGCTGTGCATTTTTGACAAAAAGTCCTGTATAAAATCGTGATGTCAGGAGGTGCGGCCTAATATGCAAATGAGTTCCTGCTGGGCTTTTTCTACAAAAAAAAAAGCTCACCCTGCTCACCATGGTATGCAAAATAAATCATCTCCCCTAATATTATATGTCAGTTTCACATGCACGTTTCTTGGTCACCCTGAAATTAATTGAATTATCATGAAATGCCAGTTCACAGATGGGAGTCAAGAGTTTTTAATGTGAGCAGGCATATGGCTTTTTAAAAATGATTTAGACAAAATTCAGAGAGAATCAACATGCCAGTCATTAGTGTCAGGCCCGTGGATATTCTGAACAGAATTCAGCATTGTACAACTGTCATTTCCTTTTATTTCATTTTTTTTGGGGGGGGGGGAGGAAGCAAGTTTGTACCCCTCTTGAGCAAGAAATAAACTTTAACATTTTTGAGCAGTACCTGGTGAAATCTCCCAGGCTAGTATAGGCAGTGCAGTGGTTCCAACGCCCCAAGGCATCCCCTTTTATGAAAAGCAGCAGCAGAAAGTATGCAATTGTCTTAAATCCAGGCAATATGGAAGTTTTTGAGCAGGGTCCTGGATGGATTTGTGCATGAAATGCATCTCGGTTTAACCTATCATACAGACCACTTGCGGGAATGACAAAATGCTATCTTGTAAGCTACCTTTAGCCCTTGGAAGACATGTGTGCATACCTATGCAGGGAGCACATCATCACCCTCTTTCTTTTCTGTTCCCACAGCAACGGCCACAGCCCCATCCGTGTTCCCGTTGTCTCCATGCTGCGAAGACATTTCCTCCGCTTCCCAGGTCGCCATGGGTTGCCTGATCTCTGGATACTTCCCTGAACCAGCCACCGTGCGATGGAATTCGGGAGCTATCACCTCCGGCATCCAGAACTTCCCTTCACTGCTGCAATCATCCAGTGGCCGCTACCTCTTAAGTAGCCAACTTACGGTCCCGGCCTCCCGCTGGCAATCTGAGACTTTCCAATGCAACGTTGCACATGCAGCTACCAGCTCTGCAACTGACTTAGAGATCAAATGTAAGTCCAGCAAGTTCTTTGTTGCTTCTGTTCTCCTATCTTTAATGGATAATAGATGGACAGGAGGGAAGGAAAACTTACGGTGTAGGGTTTGGATGGGACTGGCCACCTCCAGCTGGGGCCTGAAGATCTAGAATTACAACTGATCTCCAGACTTCAGAGATCAGTTCCCCAGGAGAAAATGGCTGCTTCAGAAGGTGGATTCTATAGCATTAGACTCTACTGTGGTCTCTCCCCTCCATCAAATTCCACCTTTCCCAGGCCCCACCCCCAAATCTCCATCAGTTACCAACCCAGAGATGTCAACCCTAGACAGGGAATAGTTACAGTGGAACCAAACACCCCCAAACAGAGGAACCACTTCATTTGAAGAGAGGAAGGTTTGGGAGGAAGGCTTCAAATGTGGGTCATAAAGAAAAGTGAGAAGGGTAAATATTATAATAAATATGTTAATGAACAGTGGAATGGGAGGATAGGTTTGCCAGCCTCTAAGTGGGGCCTAGAGATTTCCCATTTTTCCTATTGATCTCCAGCTGGCAGAGATCACCTCCCCTGGAGAAAATGGCTGCTTTGAAGGGTGGGCTCTATGACATCGTACCATGTACCCAACGCTTTTCAGATGACTGGTCATAATTTGAGAGCCAGTTTGGTGTAGTGCTTAAGTGCACGGACTCTTATCTGGGAGAGTCGGTTTGATGTAGTGGTTAAGTGTGCGGAGTCTTATCTGGGAGAACCGGGTTTGATTCCCCACTCCTCCACTTGCACCTGCTAGCATGGCCTTGGGTCAGCCATAGCTCTGGCAGAGGTTGTCCTTGAAAGGGCAGCTGCTGTGAGAGTCCTCTCAGCCCCACCCACCTGCAGGGTGTCTGTTGTGAGTGGAGGGGAGGCAAAGGAGATTGTGAGCCACTCTGAGATTCAGAGTATAGAGCGAGATATAAATCATCTTCTTCTTCTATATTTTACTGTTCCTACAGAGGAACTAGGTTAATGTCCTGTAGCACCTTGAGAGAACAAGTTTTCCCAGGTGTAAGCGTTTGAGAATCAAAGTTCTTTTTGGCTCTTGAAAGCTTATACTCCAAAAATCTTGTCCTCTACGGTGCTGTGGGAGTCAAATCTAGCTTTTCCAAGGCCAACCAAAATGGCTACCCTCCCAAAACTATAATTGCTTTAGTGAAGCTAAACATTTACAAAAGCCACATATACACACTTCTTCTTACTGAAGTATTTATTGTTGTTGAGTCCAAGTGATGGATGGCTTGTCGTGTGCATGAGCCCCTTTAATTGTCTCTGGTTGGCACGTAGAACCAGTGAGCTGACAAGAGGTCTCAGCAATTCTAACCATCATGAATGTGAAATGGGTGTAGCCACTGCTTTCCCCTCCCTTGTGAAAGTGTAGGTAAGGTGATGTTCCATCGGTTTAAAGAAAAGACACCTTCTGAGGGAAAAGTCGTTGCAGGAAAGCAAGTCTGATAAGCACAGAGGGTAAGGCTGTTCCAAGTCTGAGGAGCCGTGTGGCAAAATCAGGAAGATGATGAACAAGACAAAATGGCAGCTGAGTCTGGGCAGATCGTGATCCTGATGTCTCCACATATGCCATGAGGAGGGTGCTATCTCTTCTTCGCCCCCAGATATATTTTTGAGTTTAAAAGGTTATATTGAATTGGAGCTCAGAGATAGTATGGTACATGCTCATTCATCAGAAAGAGAACATTCATACTTCTCATGTATTTTTCTTCTTTCAGCCTGCGCTCGCCATGACCCAGTGGCTCCAAAAGTCTACCTCCTCCATTCCTCCTGCAACCACAAGACTGATGACTCCACCATTCAGCTTGTGTGCTTTATCACAGACTTCTACCCTAGCACAATCACAGTGAATTGGCTGGTGGACGGAAAATCCGGGGTGCTGGCTGCCCACACTGAGTCTGCCAAGAAAGACGCTACTGGGTTCACCTTCAGCACTACCAGCACAGTCAACATTACCCAAGTAGAGTGGAAAGAGGGGAAGACATACACCTGCGAGGTGATCCATCAGGAAAACTTAGTAAAGAAGCACGCCTCAAAATGCCCAGGTAATAGCTACTTAGTTGGGACTTGATTGGGTTTGTGCTGCTGAGCATGAATTGAGGAGAGAAGGACAAGAAATAGGGGAGAGATCTATCAGTGTCATGGAGAGTTACCATAGGGACAGCTTCCTGCCATCATCCAGAAATACATAATAAGATACCATTATGGTCCATTGGAATTAGGAAGGGATCCTTTCCCCTTCAATCTGTCTCCAAACCCATACTGTCTTCTGATTAGTGAATTCCTTTAGAACAGTGGGCCTTTAGAACAGTGGCCATTTGGCTCCTCATCTCCACACTTGAGGTACATCTCTTGGTCATCACCAACATACACCCAAGTTGCTCTTAATGCCTACTTGCTTCTCTATTTCCTTCATTCTGCTCTGAGAAGCACACCAGGCCATCCTGATCTCATCAGAAGCTAATTATTATTATTATTATTATTATTATTAATTTCATTTATATCCCGCCCTCCCCCACCTTGGCAGGCTCAGGGCGGCTAACAGCAATCCATAAAAACACACCATAATAAATAAAACATTAGAATTACAATATAGAACAATAAAACATTAAAACATTAAATTAAAAACCAGTCTAGTAGATACAATTATACTGCGGTATAGATCTTTGGACCGCATTGGCGGATCTTTAATTACCATTTTTCTTAGCAGTCCGAATATGCTGATTTAAAAAGGATGGTCTTGCAGGCCCTGCGGAACTGTTCAAGGCTCCGCAGGGCCCGCACCTCCTCGGGGAGTCGGTTCCATAGGGTAGGGGCCGCGATCGAAAAGGCCCGTATTCTGGTGCTCTGATATTTAACTTCCTTCGGCCCAGGGATAGTCATTAGGTTTTTCCCCGTTGACCTCAGTGCTCTCTGGGGTTCATATGGGGAAAGACGGTCCCTCAGGTAGGCAGGTCCTCGGCCATATAAGGCTTTAAAGGTAACGACCAACACTTTGTACTGGACCCGGTATATAATCGGCAGCCAGTGCAGTTCACGTAGTCCCGGCCATATATGCTCCCGTTTCGGGAGTCCCAACAACAGCCTGGCCGCCGCGTTCTGCACTAGCTGCAACTTCCGGGTCCGGCACAGAGGTAGCCCCAAGTAGAGGGCGTTACAGTAGTCTAGTCTTGAGGTGACCGTTGCGTGGATCACTGTTGCGAGGTCCCGGCGCTCAAGGAAAGGGGCCAACTGCCTTGCCCGCCTCAGATGGAAGAATGCTGACTTGGCAGTGGCTGCTATCTGGGCCTCCATCGATAATGAAGGCTCCAGTAAAACACCCAGACTCTTTACCTGGCGCGCTGCTTTCAATGGCGCACCATCGAAGGCCGGGAGAGCTATTTCCCTTCCCAGAGCGCCGCGACCCACGCATAGGACCTCTGTCTTCGCTGGGTTCAACTTCAGCCCACTCAGCCTGAGCCATGTCGCAACAGCCTGTAATGCCCGGTCGAGATTCCCTGGAGCGGGGTCGGGCCAGCCATCCATTAGTAGATAGAGCTGGGTGTCATCTGCATATTGATGACAACCCAGCCCAAACCGCCGGGCAATCTGGGCAAGGGGGCGCATATAGATGTTAAACAGCATCGGGGAGAGAACTGCTCCCTGGGGCACCCCACAATCCAGTGTGCGCCTCCGGGACCGCTCGCTCCCGATAGCCACCCTCTGTCCCCGACCTAGGAGAAAGGAGGAAAGCCATTGCAAGGCCAACCCCTCGACCCCAATGTCGGCGAGGCGGCGCGTCAGTAGCCGATGGTCGACTGTATCAAATGCAGCCGACAGATCTAACAGCATCAGTACCGCAACGCCGCCCCGATCCAGTTGCCGTTGGAGGTCATCCACTAAGGCGACCAGCACCGTCTCCGTCCCATGGCCCGGCCGGAAACCAGACTGACATGGGTCTAAGACAGAAGCGTCATCCAGAAACCCCTGTAGCTGCAACGCCACGGCCCTCTCAATAAGCAGGGTCAGCCTTGGTTAGTACGTGGATGGGAGAGCTACAAGGAAGTCCAGGATAGGCAGTGACAAACCACCTCTGTTTGTCCCTTCCTTGAAAACCCTACAGGGTCACCATAAGTCAGCCGTGACTTAACAGCCCTTTTCACCACCTCCCCCACCACCCCAAGGAGCACACTATTGTTAAATGGATGTTAACTCCTTAAATTATGAAGAACTACATTATGCTACAAGGGGTATCCTGGGCTGTTTCCAAATTGATGTATCACAAAGCCTCAATTAAGGAAACAGATGAACAAATAAGCTAGGGGTACTCAAGAGGGGAATCCTGACAGTGATGGTTCAGAAAGAGGGGGATATGGCAGAGTAGACCAGGGGACAATTAACAGGCTGAAATGGGGGTATGGGGAGCCCTGGGGCTTGACATGGTGGGCTCTTGCATCCCCAGGTGTCAGCGGTGCATGTACAACCAGTGGCGCTAAGATCTCTATCACGCCTCCGACTCCGGCTGACCTATACATGAATGGAGATCCCAAGCTCATCTGCGTGATAGCTAATCTTGAAAGCGATGTGGGACTAAAAGTGACCTGGTCCTGGGAGAAACCAGGAACCTTGATCCCCGAACCACTGGAAACTTCATCAAATGAGGATGGCACCTTCACAGCTGAGAGTTCCCTGATTGTCTCCAAGCAAAGCTGGCTGGCAGGGGACATCTACACTTGCAAAGCGGAACATGCAGCCTTTGTTGCTCCCCTAAGTATGCCGATTGCCAGAAAGACAGGTAAGAGGAGGAGGGTTCTTTTCCACTATGTGAATCTCAAGCCTTATTTTACAGCAGCCTCTAAGCAGGGATCTCTGCAAGAGTTACATCAGCTTACCTTGGAACATCTGCCGTTCCCCGTGATCAAGTTGGATGGTGGCAGATGTTTATTTTTTTTTTCCAACACGTAGAAATTTTCTGTTAGACACCTACCAGTTTCGCACTAGGGCTTGTTCCGGGTGGAGATCCCTTTTGCCCCTGGTGCTTCTCTTCGTTTTCGCACAAGCTGCCACGGAGCAATGAGTTGGCTCACCGCTCTCCTGCAGCAAGCGGAAACCGCTTGAAAGAGGGTCTTGCTTGAAGTGGGAAAGTGGCGCACCAACACGCAGCTCCACGGCGGCTTGTGCAAAAACCGAGAGAAGTGCTGGCGAAGAAGCCCAGTGTGAAATCAGTCACCATTTTCCAGTGGGGGTCTGCACAGTCGTCTCACCATATCTGTTCAAGGAGGTTTGTAGTTTTAAAAAAAACCTGAAAAAGCATGACCAGATATTGATTGTGAGGTCAGAGAAAGCACCGGTATCTCTATTATACTGCCTATAGCACATGAAAAAACCTGGCATCTGCCACCATCCAAGGATCCAACCATGTGGTAACTTTCCATCTTTGATATTTTTTACCCAGCATAGGCCTTAATGGACCGTTTGCCCCCCAAAATCCATTGTATTTATGTCCTTAATGATCATTTTATATATTCAAGCAGCCCCATGGGCACTTGAAGGGTAACTTATCAGATGCCAAGATGCTGTGTGAAGGAGAGAGCTGATAGATGTGAATGTGAATTTTTCCTCCTTTCCAAGTATCCAACTGTGTAGCTCCTGGAATACACAAATCATGCCTCAAGGACAACCATGGGTTCTAAACTAGGCAGTTACATACTGTCTGAGAAATCAGGCTGTGAGAATGTACCCAATCTCTACTCTTGCTTACTTTTCTAGCTCAAAAAGCCTCACACATCACAAGGTATTCTGGCCCACTTAAATGTAGGCACGCTCAAAGAGAGTTGCTAAAGTGAGGCCTTTCTTTTCAGGGTGTTTCTAAAGTTGAATGTGTCCTTTTGTTTCTAGTTGTGAATGCTGTTAGAATAGGGCCTGCTTTATTTTTTTCCCAGAGAGAATTACTACTTCCTGAGTGGGGGAGGGGAGCTGGACACCAGTGGGAATCTAGGCCGTCATCAGGTAGTTTCAGTGAACACACCCCACCTGACATAGAAAACACAAGGAATGTTTTCTTGGACATAAAGTTTGTGGGTGTGTGGAGCTGATGATGAAGGTGGATCACGTGTCCTTTGTCCTAAATTGAATAACAGTTAATTTTCTCTTGCTACATTCTTCTTCTCTTCACAACAAGGCAAGCGCACCCGCCCCCATGTGTACCTCTTCCGCCCCCACAATGAAGAGTTGAGATCTCGCGATCCAAATGTATCCCTGACCTGCCTGGTCCTAGGGTTCAATCCTGAGGAAATCTCCATTCAGTGGCTCGAGAATCACAATGCTGTGACAGAAGACAACCATGTTACCACCCCAGTCCTGATGGATAGCAATCAAGAGTCCTTTTATGTCTATAGCAAGCTGACAGTCCCCAAGAACAGCTGGAACAATGGCAATTCTTTCACCTGCCACGTTGTCCACGAAGGGCTCGACATGAAGTACACCCAGAGGACCATTGAGAAAATTCAGGGTAAAAAATGAAGACCATTTCCATTCCAGCATTGTTACCTTTCTCCCTGACCCCAATTCACTGAATTGTCTCTAGCATTGTCAGATTTAACCCTGTGTAAATAATTTCCATGCATTCATTTGTGGTTAACTGCCAAATAAAAGAGAACTCACCCAAAGGTTCATTCGCATATATTCTTTGTTATGATCTCTTTCTGGGACATCAGTGACTTGGGTGGAATGGGTGGACAGATTCTCGAACTAAGCTGAGCCAGGATAAATTTCTCAAAGGCGGACTGTTGGCGTCGGTGGTGAAATGCCTTTTTCACAGTCAAATGGGTATCCCGTTTTTCAACAAAGGACCTTAAAGCTGAGTAGGTGAAGTTATCCCATTTAACTTCACAGCAACCCAGTGAAGTTGGGAGAAAGAGTGATTTATCCCAAGCCACCCAATGAGCTTCATGGCTAGGTAGTGATTTGAACTTGG
Source organism: Heteronotia binoei (assembly GCF_032191835.1). Classification (NCBI taxonomy): domain Eukaryota; kingdom Metazoa; phylum Chordata; class Lepidosauria; order Squamata; family Gekkonidae; genus Heteronotia; species Heteronotia binoei. The sequence goes on along the minus strand of NC_083237.1, from coordinate 7,941,688 downwards.
GTCACTTTATCCAACCCTATCCTCAATATTCCACACTGACTTCTCTCAGCACACAATTAGGCACTCTCCATTTTATTTTAGGGCATGAATGCAGAAGACTTTGATATCAAGAAGGGGTATTTATTTGTGATTCATTTACAAGTCTCCCCTCAGAGTTTCCACTGTGGCTTCAACTCCTTCTCCGCTCCCTCAACAAACACCTCTCTTGACCAACTATCATTGAGCCACTGAGTATTTAAACCAGCCAATCAGTGCAGAGGTCCAGTATTCTACCCCACAAACATTAAGTTTACTATATATAAAATATAAAACAAGAAAATAAGATATAAAACAGGATCCTGACATGCCTAAACTCAAATGAATTCACAATATGGGTATGGAAGCAAAATATAAGTCGTTTCGGGTTACTAAAATAAGCCATTGATATCATACACACATATACACTGAAGGATAAATCCAGAGCCAGATGACGTAACTGCTGAGGGAAACAACTAAGTGCATTAATGTCAGACTTTCCTAAATAAATAATATGTCATATTAAATAACTTTGCCTAATTAATATCAGTACACACACACACACGTGCATAACATCCCATCAATCGTAGAAAGATGGAGGGAAAACTCCCTCTCTTTATGTTTTCATTCTCCACAAAGTCCCTAAATCTTGATCTTTAAATACAAAAACTGGGAGCTGCCTCATAATAGGTCACCTCAATGGGCCATCCAGCGCAGTGTTGCCTATTGACCACAATAGGTCTTTACCGTCATCTTATAGATGACTTTTAAAAGGCGATAAGACAAATAGGTCTATAAGCATTATCACTAGCTACATAGAGTTTCTGTGTTCAGGCACAGTACCTTTTAATCCGTTGGTGAAGTACAAAAAAGTAGGGAAAGGCTGATGAATCTGTGCCCTGCTTATGGGCTTCCCAAAAACAACTAGAGGACTGTAGCATGTGGAAAGAGGGAGCCTTGGTATGACCCACCAGGGCATATTTTCCAATATCAGACAAAGGTCTTTCCCAACCAGGGTTCCTGAGATCATTTTAATTGGACAGGCCAACAAAAAGAACATGAGGGGGCAGGTCTTTTAAATGCACAAAATGGCTGAAACTGTGACTACCCAATGTCAATTAAATACCATGACAGGTGGACATTTGGGCTTCTCCCCTTTGCATCCGAATTCCCTTCAAACAAGCCCATATTGCAAATGAGTCAGGGAAGAGCTGGGACCAATGTTCCCTCTAAGCTGAGTAAGCATGAGCTAGCTCATAGATTTCTAGTCTCCAGCTCACAGAGCCCCGTGGTGCAGAGTGGTAAAGCTGCAGTACTGCAGTCTGAACTCTGCTCACAACCTGAGTTCGATCCCAGCGGAAGCTGGTTTCAGGTAGCCGACTCAGGTTGACTCAGCCTTCCATCCTTCCAAGGTCGGTAAAATGAGTACCCAGCTTGCTGGGGGGAAAGTGTAGATGACTGAGGAAGGCAATGGCAAACCATCCCGTAAAAAGTCTGCCGTGAAAATGTTGTGAAAGCAACGTCACCCTAGAGTCGGAAATGACTGGTGCTTGCACAGGGGACCTTTCCTTTCACATATTTTTGTCTTAGCTCAGGAAGAATGACCCCAGATCACAATTTATGCAGTAGCTCACAACTTTAATGCCAGTAGCTCACAAAGTAGAATTTTTTGCTCACAAGACTCTGCAGCTTAGGGGGAACATTGGCTGGGACCTGATACCACACTAGAGTTTCCCATCAAGCAAGGAGTAGTTTTAATCAAAATGACTGAAAAGGCTGAGCCAAACTGGCGTGGACCGTGTGGGTGGATAGCTCTAGTGGACAGATGTAGTATAAGGAATATTGGGGGAAAATAATGAATTCAAAAATGATCATGGTCCCAATCACAAACTTGGCTTTAAACAGCTTTTTACCAAGTTATTTCAGTGGAGCCAAATTGTTGTTTCCTGTTCACAGTTGGGGGAGGAGGTAAATAAATCATTCAATGGCCTGAGAGAGAAAGCTGGTATATTCTTTAAGGTGGATTAATAGACTGAGAACATATATTGAACAGTGGGAGGTGTGAGAGGAATGTATGGGGGGAGAATTTCTGGCTCGACCAAGACATGCTCACAAAATCAGGAGAAAGAAAGGGTTCGGCTATTCCATCAAAACAGATACTCACCAAAATGAAGCGGGTATCTACTTCAACACCTCTGACATATAAAGAGATAAACTTCTATGTCAAATGAGAAAGAGGAAGGGATTTCCAGGCTCACTTGATCTCAGGAACCCCTTGTTTTGGAGAGAGGCCTAAGATGCTTTGCCTTTCTTTTTCTCACATCTACATAACACATTAAACCTCACATCTATGTAACATTCAAATTTTTAAAAGGGGGTCCTTATGAAAATAGCGTGACCGCTATTGTTCTAGTCTCAAATTATCCTAGAAATTATAACAAATGGCCCAGGCTAGTTCTCTGTCATCAAGGCTCAGAAGTTAAGCAAGATCGGCCCTGGTTAGTACTCAAATGGGAGACCACTAAGGAAATCACTATGCAGAGATAGGCAAACCACCTCTAAATGTCTCTTGCCTTGAAAACCTTACAGGGTCAGTTGCAGTAGGTCAGCTGCAACTTTACAGAATTTTCTACCACCAAGGATATCTAGCACAGAATTATGGTTCATTACTAATCTTTGTTAAATTAGATTTTCCCTCTGGAATACACATTCATAATAATATTCATAATAAAAACAAGTCCTGATTATGCTTTGCCTCTTGACAAAGATCCTCTCGCATGCGCAGTAGGATAACGGTGGAACTAGGCATTGAATGGGAGAAAACTCGCAGGGACAAATGGTCTATAATGGGTGCTGAGTGGACTGAACACTTCACACAGAGTGGTAGACATGTCCACATTCATGGAATTATCTGCCTGGAATTATCTAAGGCATATGCTATTTTAACACTGGCCTACAAAAATAAACATAAACATTTGAAGATGACAATAATAACGCTCCATTACAGGCTCCTAGGCATATTTTCCCTTTCTCTGCTTTTACGAAGACAGATTCAAATTAAAAAGGGGCGCTGGAGAAAGGGATAATGGTGCACATTAAAAGAAGGCATGGAGCACACGTGATAAAATCACCATTAAAAGCATTAAAATCAACCTCCTCAAAACCCACATCATTAAAACAATTGAAAATACATAAGAAACATAAAAACAGCAAATTGAACACATTGGTTAGGAAGAAGGGATCATGGAAGAAACGCCAAACAAAACAATAAAGTCTTCACCTGCTGGCGGAAGATGGCAACAGAAGGGGACAGATGAATCTCCCAGGGGAGAGAATTCCAGAGCTTGGTGCCATGACCAAGAAGGTCCTTTCCCAAGTTAGTGCTAAGTTTGAGGGCTACAACCCTACATTCTTCCCTACTTAGTGATGAAGCTCACTGGATGGCCTTCTTCATAAATCACTTCCTTGTGAAGCCTGACTTAAGACATTTCCACCAGTACCACAACATTTCTGTAGGGTTATTTCCAGTGGTTTTCAACTGTTTGTTGACACAGCCAAGTTTGGCTTGCCTTTGCCACACAGTAAGATAGTCATGCAACTGTTTTCAACCAGTCTATAGACTGCAACTGATAAGGTCCTCAGTAATGTTCCAAATGTGACATGGGAAGCCATAGTCTGGCAATAAGGTGAAACAGGTTATGCACCAGGATTGTCACATATGAATTTAACCTTAGAAGGACTGTGTGATCCAGTGCCTGGCTATGGTGATGCAAGAAATAGAGTTTTCTCAGAGTGAAGTTATTCTGAAGGACTGGGCCCCCAGAGATAAAAATAATGAAAAGACAATGGGTTGGATCCAACCAACATTTGTGCTTGTTCTTGCCCCGTTCCCCTTCTTACTCATGTACTCATCTTACATGGTTTTTGTACATACAGGTCTCATGATGACCCAGCATGACTTTTGCGGGTTCTCTTTCCTTTTTCATCAACAAAAAAAGCTGGTTGGCTGGATCCAACCCAAGGTCCCCTCAAACCGCTATTACAAAGTGCAGGTGACAGTGTTGGAAGTTACAAAGATCTCACAGGTATCTTATTCAGTTGCAAAGATTCTGCATCATGGGTTCTGCATGACTCTACTGCAGTCTAAATAAAGAAGAAACGATAAGACAGGACCCATAATGCAGCATGGCTGAGTAAAGTGGGCACGAGCAAGATTTTCTGGCACCTTCATAACATTAAAGGAGAGAAGAAAAAGCAGCATGAACATAATTTGGATATAGTCAGGATGCATAGCCAGGGAGGTTCAAAATTTTAGAGGACTGGTGGAAGCTGATAATATGTATTAATGAAATTTATTTGGGGCAGAATGTGTACATTTTGCTCTGTGAACTGATATGTCTTTTTTCCATCACACATTCAGAATTTTATGTTACCTCTGATAATCCTGCTGACGGGAAAGAGGAAGAACTGGACAGCTTGTGGACCACCATCTTGATTTTCTTCGTTCTCTTCCTCCTCAGTATCTGCTACAGCGCCACCGTGACCCTGTTCAAAGTGAGTGAAAGGGAAGTTACAGATCTGCCTCTCAGTGGTGTGGGAGGGGGATAAAGGAACGGGAGGAAGAGACCAAAAAGATCAATGCAGAACGTTTTGTGTTGCAATTGTAAATTGGTATGTGGTTTACTCTCACAGCCTCAGAGGTCAGTACCTCTGCAAACTGCTCTTGGTCAGAGTTCTTGCTGGCCTTGACTGCTGATGTGTTAGCCCATGATTCTGCCTTATACTGAACCAGACCCTTGGTCCATCAAGGTCAGTATTGTCTACTCAGACTGGCAGCAGATCTCCAAGGTCTCAGGCAGAGGTCTTTTACAACATCTATTGCCCAGGCCTTTTTAACTGGAGATGCTGGGGATTGAACCTGGGATCTTCTGCATGCCAAGCAGATGCCCTACCACTGAGCCAAGGCTCCTCCGCAGCTCTGTTGCATGGGGACTCCCCCTTGTTGTCTTGTGAGATGCCTTGAGTCTAAGGAGACAAGGTGGGGTATAATGTGTAAATAAATAAATACCACAAACCTGGGCTATAGCAAGACTATGCCTCTGCACCCCACTTTGCTATAGCTCTTCTATGTATTTATATGCAAAAATCTATACCACCTTTGATTGTGTCCACTGCCCAGTTATCAAAATTCCAAAGATGCCAGCAGGCTCAGAAAAATTAGGAACCCCATCCCCTACACTAGCCTGAAGGGACACAAGAAGTAGGCCATTCACTTAGGCAGATGGAGGGTTTGCTCCAGCTCTGAGGCAACCAGAGTTCAACCTCCATGCCACCCTCTGTTCTTCCATTTGAAGGGAGTTTCCTATGTTTGGAGAAGTGTGTATTTTTATGTTTGCCTGGAGCCTCCTCCAGGTTTGTAGAACACCTTCATCATTGGGCACAGAGGCATATATCAATTATTATTTAAAAGTTCTGCTAAAAATAAGAACAATGAGATGAAGAAAGACAAAGAAATCTGAATGTTTTATTGCCTAGGTTGAGAGATGGAGGGAGGGAGGGCCAAACAACTAGAATGAGATACTTGTCAGGAAGCCTGTTGGATCCTTATCTCTTATATTCACCTCTGCTCTTCTCACCACCCTCCAACAGGTAAAATGGCTTTTCTCTACTGTGCTGCACCTGAAGACCAAGCCAACAGGCCCCGAATACAAGAATGTCATCCAGGAGATGCTATAGGCGCCTACAGATTCAGAAGTGGCCATCAAAGAAGAAGTCATTGGCCAAGCATCAGTTTTCACTCTGAATGTTACAAGCCGTCACCCTGTGCTCTGCTCTTCAGCTGTCCTGACTTTTCCATAACAAATGAATATGAGTCTATGTCAGCTCAGGATTGTACCACTGGGGGCAGAGAATTTTGCTAGAAACTAGACCATGGTGCCTGCCAATGTCTTTCCTGGTGCTTGTCAAGTGTTCTTACAAAGTGGGCAGGCCAGGTGGGGTCTGTGCCTAGCAGGGCTTCTGATTGGCCACTGGAGATCTAAGTTTTCTTGGCAGCAACCACAGGACAAGGCTCTTCACTGTACAACTGTACAACTGGTCTGTTCATTTTAAAAGGCATCCTGTTAAACAGAGCTTCTGCTTGACATGTTGGAGAGTTAGTATTAGAGTTATGTGTGACCTCACTCTCTGACATTGTATTGTTGGCTCTACATCCTGCAGCAGCCATTTTGTAGTTATACCCACCACCCTGTCTCAGAATTCCAAAGGTGCCCACAGGCACAAAAAGATTGGAGACCCCTGATCTTGACCAGGACTTAAGGCAGGAACTTTCTGGTCTTGAAACCAACTGGTTTCCCACCACTAACATCAAATATAACCAGTTCTCTGCACTGATGGAAAAGAAGCCGTCTGGTTCAGCTACCTCAAATGACCACATTCCTTATTTCCACCACACAACCAGACTTTTTCTTTTGCACATGCTCCATTCTGCTATGCACTGGGCTTAGTCATCCAACACCTCCACCATCTCTTCTCATATACACAATCACACTTCCAGCCCAAGCTGAACATGGAAAACTCTGACTTTCTGTATACACAAAGTAAATGTCATTTCCCCACAATGGGTACTCAAAAACAGTGCTATGACCTCAGTTGGCTTCCCATTGTCTTCCCTTCTATCACCATGTTCTTCAGAATGATGAATGCTACTGAGAGCATTTCTGCTGGCTTTGTATATTGCGATTTTCATGATCATCACTGTTTTTGTTGGACAATAATAAATATGTACAGAAATAAATTCTTCTCCTGAGTTTAATGAAGTCACTTCTTTCTGCCGTCAGAAGATTTCATGGGCCAGTTTCAGCCATTTTGAAGGACCATTCTGCCTGTTCTCCCTAGCTACCATTTATACTTTCAGTTCCTTCCCAGAAGGACAGCTATAGGTGACCTCCTCCCTCTCTTGCTCCACAGCCCTCTTCAGAGCCACCTTTTCCATGAAGCCTTTGGCTATTCCTTCTCACCTCAGATGTGACTGAGTGTAAACCAGAGGCTGGAAACAAACAATAGCAGTTTTTCCAGCAAGGTAGAAATCTTCTCCCCATGGGTTGCATGCTCCCCTCCACTTTTCATTTTGGGAAACAGGACTGGTTTTAATACTGTTTTAAAGACCCTGCTGATCAGATGTGACAAAGGTTGTGTGGAACGCTGAGGCCCATGATGCCTCTTTCTCTCCTGCTTCACCTTTCTTCAGTGGTCGGCGTCACAGCCTTAGGTACATGTAACTATGCTTATGAATCGGATGCTTTGTGCCCATTTGATAGTCTGCCCCAAACTGGCTATGTTCCAGAATCTTCTGCCTGGACCGTCACCTCCCTCCTCCGGTCTTTCTAACTGAGCATCAGTTTTCTAGTTCTGTACAAAATTGTGATCTGACTTCAGCCTTAGGCATGGGTGGGCAGATGGATGGTGGGAAAAGATACAATGCTTCTGAAATAAAAAGACTACGAGGGCTACCCCTATAGCAGAATGCAGTGCTTAGAATGCTCTTAAATGAGGTTAAGAGATAACATTTTTCAGTACAAAAATGATGTATAAAGGTACTAGCCCAGCCCTCTCCTTGTTCTGGTTTTCTTCTTAAAAAGACTTCTAAATGTAAGGACCATTCAAAAAGTAATCCTCCTACCTGTACTCTGAAGTCTGTGCCTTCTACCATTAAACCAAGTTCTGATACCTATGGGCAGGGGTCGCTTTGTAGAAAAATAGGTGGTGGAGCTCATCCAGGGATTCTTATGCAGCTGCACCTACTATTCAATGGACAAGGTGCGAAGGAGGAGGGAGAACCCTCAGAAAAGTTCAGGAGCTGCGCTCCTGTGAGCTCCTACTGAATCTGAAGCCTGCCTATGGGTATGGGGAAAGTTTTCCTGAATAGTTTTCTTGAAATTTTTTCCTGATGGCACCGGGGGGGGGGGGCAGGCGGTTTGGCCACTGTGTGACATAGAGCATTGGACTGGATGAACCATTGGCCTGATCCAACATGGCTTCTCTTATGTTCTTATGTTCTCTTAATAGAAGAGAATGGATTAGGGTTTCCAGCAGCCTGGACACAAAAAGAAAGTCCTATCCCTTTAACAGAGGGCTAATAAGATGTTATTTACCAGTATGCCATGAAAAGCTTCAGTGGCCATTGCCACACATTCAGCCTCTGATATCTCTGATATCTTTCTCCAGGTAGTTGAATACCCTTAGAATAGCTGGAGCATAACTCACAACGCAAAGAGGGAAACCATAAGATGTAACAGCAGTTTCAGTAATCCAGGTCTTGCTAGGCATTTTCTTGTGCTTTTGGTTCCTCTCAGTTTCTAGCCTCACCAACACAAGGCTATAATTATCTCAACACATAAGACCATGAAAGGCAGAGGAAGGCCCAGGTGCTGGGCAGGGTCAACACCCCTAAGGAAGGATGGGGAGGGACATTTGCATAACAGGCCCATCCATCCGACAAGAACTCAATAGTGCACAAAGCAGCAAAGGATTCTGGGTACTCCAGTCTATGTTTCCAACAGCGTAATAGCCCAAAATGTCCCGTAAAGTGAAAAGCACAAACATTTTGTCAAGGGTCTGAGATAGGGAGTTGAAGCCCCCAGGTGGGACCTGGAGATTCCCCAGAACTACAGCTCATCTTCAGAGTACAGGGATCAGTTCCCATGGAGAAAATGGATGCTTTGAAGAGTGGTCTCTATGACCATTTTATAATCTCTAGAACCCCACTGAGGTCTCACCAGGTTCCATCCCCAACTCTCCAAGAGTTTCCCAACCTGAATCTGGTGACCCTATACTTCATTGCCCACCAGTGGCCACAGGGAATTTGGCAACCCTAGCTGGAGAATTCATGACATGTAGAAAATTAGGGTTGCCAATCCCCAGGTGGGGACAGGGGATCCCCTGGTTTGGAGGGTTATCATAAAGTGGGGGGGGGGGGAATGTCTGCTGGGCACTCCATTATTCCCTATGGAGACCCATAGGGTATAATGGAGAATTGATCTATGGGTATCTGGAGCTCTGGGGGGGGCTGTTTTTTGAGATAGAGGCACCAAATTTTAACATTGCATCCAGTGCCTCTCCTCAAAATACCCCCCAAGTTTCAAAAAGATTGCACCAGGGGGTCCAATTCTATGAGCTGCAAAAAAGGTGTCCCTACCTTTCGTTATTTCCAGTGGAGCGAAGGCATTAAAAAGGTGTGCAGTCCCTTCAAATGTGCTGTTTAGAACTCCCTTTGGAGTTCAATTAGGCTTGTCACATCCTTGCTCCTGGCTCCACCCCCAAAGTTCCCAGATATTTCTTGAACTGGACCTGGCAACCCTATAGAAAATATTTCACGCCACATGTTTACAACAGTCTGCTGACCCTCATATTTATCCAAAGCCAGGAGATGAAAACATGTTGAAAAAGGAAAGGTCCCCTGTGCAAGCACCAGTCATTTCCGATTCTGGGGTGACGTTGCTTCACAGCGTTTTCACGGCAGACTTTTTACGGGGTGGTTTGCCATTGCCTTCCCCCAGTCTTTTACACTTTCCCCCCAGCAAGCTGGGGACTCATTTTACCGACCTCGGAAGGATGGAAGGCTGAGTCAACCTTGGCCGGCTACCTCAATCCAGCTTCCGCCGGAATTGAACTCAGGTCGTGAGCAGAGAGTTCAGACCAAAGTACTGCAGTACTACTGCTTTACCACTCTGTGCTACGGGGCCACTAAAAACATGTTAGGTCCCCCTAAACTCTTTTTCTTAGAGTGATCTCAGTCCCAAATGTTTGAAAAGTAACATGCAACACATACTGCAGTTATATCATGTGTCAAATTTGTTTAACTGTATGTTAAAAGATAAATGAGGAAATGAAATGTAGGAACTCCAGACCTCTCATTAAACCAGCTTGTAGCTACCAAGCGGTAGTTGTAATATTTGCAAATTCAAGACATCTAGATTGATGGCAGAGGCATATGAAACAACAGACTTGTCTTAACATTATGTAACTCAAGTGATCGCAAAATGGCCACTACCTTGGGTTTAAGTTTCCTTTTCAATCCCAGAAGGTTAGTCATGTTAGTCTGAAGCAACTACAGTGACAAAGAATTTGGTGGCACCTCAAAGACTAACCATGTAGGATAGCGTTTGTGAGTCAGAACTCACAAAAGCATATGCCACAACACATGTGCTGATCTTTAGAGTGCCACTAGATCAGAAGGTGGGGAACCTTTTTTCTGCCAAGGGCCATATGGATATTTATAACATCATTCACGGGCCATAAAAAATTGTCAACTTAAAAAACAATGCTCCGCCAAGGGAGAATGATTCAGGCCAGCAAAATTAATGCAAATAATTGTTTTTCTATTTCTGAGGAGAGCCTAATCTGGCACACACACCCGGCCCACCACCTTAGGCAAATGCATTTTTTTGTAGAAAAAGCCCAGCAGGAACTCAGTAGCATATTAGACCACATCCCCTAATATTAGCATATCATACACTCATTAGCATATTAGGCCACACCCTCTGGGATTATCAAGTGGAAACTGAACTGTGACAGTAACTTTTCCAGGCCCTGCAGCAATTCTGGCCGGCCAGCCAGGCCCCAGGGAGGCTGCCGCACAGTACATCTGGGCCCTGTGATCCCTGCCTGGCCCTGGGGAGGCTGCTGCACAGCACGGCTGGGCCCCACGATCCTTGCTGGCCAGCCAGGCCCCAGAGAGGCTGCCACATGGTTCGGTTCAGCCCAGCAATCCCCGAGGGCCACACCAAGTGACCTCGAGGGCCGTATACAGCCCTCAGGACGGAGGTTCCCCACCCCTGCACTAGATCCTTTGTCATTTCTTTTTGTTCCCCAAAAGAACGTAGCATCATGAAACCACTCATGAAACACTGCAATTCTCCATTTTACTGGTACTTGGTCATCTCCAGTTTCTCTCAGTCTTGAGTCCTTTTGCTTACAGAGACATAAAGAAAAACAGCAAGCAATAATAATGTATTATTATCCAAACAATTGGACCTCATGAAACCAACAGAGAATAGTCCCAGACTTATCAATGATGGATTCACTGGAGATGAATGGGAGTTTGCCAGTAAAAAAAATTAAAAATGGCACTTAGTGGCCCCTTTGAATAAACATTACTTGTTCAGCAATCTATTGAGCATGGAATTGGACTGGGGTCATAGAGGCAATCCCTTTCACTGAGGAGATCCACAGGCAGGTTAGAGCGTAAAGAAATGTAATGCCTGCTCCAATCCCAGCATGCAACTAGAATGCTCTTCAACTCCCAGGTGAGCAGTCAGCTCCAAGGAACCTGGTGGCTGCCCTAAATGATTCCCTGGCCTGATCCTCATCAGGGAGGTTACTCAGCACCTAGACAAGCTCTATAAAAGCTGGTAGGAAGCAAAATGGGGGATATCAGAAAGCCAGTCCTAATGTTAAACTGAGATATTCCTCATCACTCAAATGAGCAACAGTCTTTAAAGGAACAAGAAGTTTAGACCAAGAAGAGTGGAAGAGCCTGGACTCTTTAAGGCAACAAGAAGTTTAGACCAAGAAGAGTGGAATAGCCTGGACTCTTAGGTTCTTTTCCATGCATGCTCTGAATGTCAGAAATTGTTATTCAGGGCAGCAAGACCCCAGCCTTTTTAAAGGACCAATAGTTAGAACAAGAAGAGCCCTGGGTTCCATTAGGACTAGAGATGCAACAGCTGGGTAGATTAGAACACACTGCTCTTTGTAAGAACAATGCCCCCAGACAGACATTGGAAGATTGCTTTTTGAGTTTTCACTACAGCTCGCTATATTGACCCACACCATGTAGTGAGTAGTCTTGGATTCTGTCCCCACCTGGGTTGCGGAGAGGGAAGCCTATGGAACCAAGGTGTTTGTGTAACCAGATTGCAGTGGATGCCTAAATATTCACAGATGTGATCCCCAGTACTCCTCTGTTAGGAAACCGGGGCTAGCAGGGACCAAGTTGAGCCCAGCAATACCAAGCGCTTCAGAACAGTGGCTCAAACCACAGAGAAGAAATACCTCCAGGAGCTAAGGATGAGAATCTCCATGTTTGGGGGAAACACCCTCTCCTGTCGAATGCCTGCTCCTTTCCCCAATTACATTCCTCTTTTACTTATAAGGGACAAACTACACAAGATACTTTTACACAAGATTGCCATGGGGACTGAGACCCATACTGTAGCTGTGAATCCCTGATGGCAACTCCTGTGTAAAATGTAGCAGAGACCTAATTCAGATTGAGACTGTAGCAAGGAGGAGGAGGGGCTCCTGCTGCCATTTTGGGGAGACTAAATACCCCCTGCGGGGGAGTTATTTGCCTGATTAGCAGGTTCTAGGTGCTCTGAAGGCTTGCACATGCAGTCTACTGATGGGGAAAATAATGCTCACACGCATACACATCCCCTAGGCCATGTTGGTTCCCTTCTCCACACTGTGGTCCTGATCCAAATGGAGCCCCTACTGTGCTTTTTCCCAGCAGTTGCCACTGGAAACTCATGTCTGCAAGATCACGGCTGCCAGTGCCTGTTGACAACTCATGCAAAGTGTAATGTGTAGTTTGGCCCTTATAATAATTGGCTGAGCTTTGGAACTCTCAATTGGCACATTACATATAGTAAGAGCAAATGGGCGGCTAACAGAATGCCCTTGTTTCTGGCAGCAGCTTCTTTGTCCTTAAACCAACAATGAGAAGAATGACTAGGTCAAAAAGGCACTGTTCATCCACTTGAAGGAAAGTGGCTGCCAACATATGGACATTTGTGAGCCATGTTGGTCCCATAGACATGTTTAAGGCTCAAAACCACAGTTGCGCACATTACTTTGGTTTGATTGCTTTCCATTAATTAGGTTCATTTGTTGTCTACCACAGTTTACCTGAGTGTTTCCTTGGGTCTTGTAAGTCCTGTTTGCTCTGTTACACATTGGCTTTCTTTCTAATCTGTGTGTAAGAAGGCTGTAAACAGGATACCTGGAGCAACAGATGGGGCTGCACGAAGAGGAAGTGAGAATCAAGAAAGCTAAAAAAGGGGCACCGAATTCTGAGAGGGGCGAAATGTTACCAACAAAATTTGCCTGAAGCATGATGAGCAATACAGATCTTCATCCACATGTGTCTCACACTTCCATCCCACAAATTGCAGTTGGATAAAACATTCCAGTTACACATTTAATATTAATAATTGTATGTGTGTGTGTTTGGTGGCATGATGCACAAGGTATACAGTAATTGTGTGGGTCTTGGTAGATGGTAATTGTGGGTGTGGTTCTCCATGAGCTGCAAAGTAGGTACCATGGGCCTAGTCTTTTACTTGATGAACAGCAACTCTTACCCCTCCAAATAGCCACAAACCATCCCTATTTCTCATATCCTAGAAATCAGCAGTTACCCTGCCCACTGGCCAATGTTCCCTCTAAGCTGTGGAGTCTTGTAAGAAAAAATTCTACTTTGTGAGCTACTGGCATGAAATCTGCGAGCTAATGCATACATTAGTTTGCTCTGGGGCCATTTTTCCTGAGCTAAGACAAAAATGTGTGAACTGGAGGCTAAAAAACTGTGAACCAACTCACACTAACTCAGCTTATAGGGAACAGTGGGCCTCTCCTGTTTGCAACACCATTTGGATGGAACACTGCCCATCACTTTTCATCAGCGAGGCAAACAAAATGTCACCCCTGTAGTTATATAGGCCACTTCCATAGCATTACTTGGAATGCTCTCCTTGACTAAAGTAGAATTAACTGAATGTACAATTCAGGGACAGAAATCAAGCGTTTTATATGTGGGAAAGCACATAGGGCAGTAGGATTTTTAACTGATTCGATGGATTCTGAGATACTAGATCAGGTTATGGTGGAGACCAAGGGTGTTAGAGTTCTTCACGGAATTCAGCTTCTTAAGAAATCCCTGGCTTTGTAAATAAACTTGGAAGTTTTGGGTCAGTGCTGGTGGTATTTCAGTACTTCATAAAGAAGTGTTGAATAAGATTCCCAAGGGGTTGCTTCTTCCTATAGCAAGCAAAAGACATAGTGGTTGGCAAAATAAATAATACATTATTCATGGGGTGAGGACAGAAGTATATTGTTTGGGTGGTGACTTTGATGCGGGTCTGCTCTTACCCCTTTTTGGACAGATGTACAAGCTTCCAAAATGAGTGGAACCCATAACCAACCACTGGATCCTTTAGGTTTGAGGAAAATCTGGCCATGCAAAATAATGATTCAATGCTCTTTGTCACAATCCCAAAGTCACTTCATCCCTTAAGAGCCAGATCAGAATTCTGTCTCCCAAAGTAGCCGAACAGTTGCCCTAAGGGATCAAGAAACAGGGCAAAGAGGCTGAGTGCTTCCTCTGATGTTGCCTCCTAGCATTGGTATTCAGAAGTTTTCTGCCTCTGAACATAGGAATATAATAAGAGGAATTGCAGATTTATACCCCACCCTTCTCCCTGAATCAGAGACTCAGAGCAGCTTATAATCTCCCATATCTTCTCCCCCCTACAACAGACACCCTGTGAGATGGGTGGGGCTGAGAGGGCTCTCACAGCAGCTGCCCTTTCAAGGACAACCTCTGTCAGAGCTATGGCTGACCCAAGGCCATTCCAGCAGGTGCAAGTGGAGGAGTGGGGAATCAAACCCCATTCTCCCAGATAAGAGTCTATGCCTTTAAACACTACACCAAACTGGCTCTCATTGTAGAGAAGCCATGTTGGATCAGGCCAATGGCCCATCCAGTCCAGCACTCTGTCACACAGTGGCCAAAAAACCAGGTGCCATCCGAAGCTCCGCTAGTAGGGCCAGGACACTAGAAGCCTTCCCACTGTCACCCCACCCCCAGCACCAAGAATACAGAGCATCACTTGCCCCAGACAGAGTTCCATTTATACCTTGTAGCTAATAGCCACTTATGGGTCTCTGCTCCATATGTTTACCCAATCCCCTCTTGAAGCTGTCTATGCTTGTAGCCGCCACCACCTCCTGTGGCAGTGAATTCTATGTGTTAATCACTCTTTGGGTGAAGAAGTACTTTCTTTTATCTGTTCTAACCCGACTGCTCAGCAATTTCACTGAGTGTCCACAAGTTTTTGTATCATGAGAAAGGGAGAAAATTACTTCTTTCTCTACCTTCTGCATCCCATACCTAATCTTGTAAACCTCTATCATGTCACCCCTTAATCGATGATTCTCCAAGCTAAAGTCACCATAGCTAGTAACCCTTATAGACCTACCCTTCATAAATCTGTTTAATCCCTTTCTAAATTCAACTATGCTTGTGGCCATCACTACACCATCTGGTAATGAATTCCACATTTTAATCACCTGTGTACAGGAATGTAAGAAAAGCCCTTCTCTCATATCAGCGCATCCACTTCAATTAATGAAATAGTTTGGCTTCAGATTGTGACAAATGTTTTTTTTAAAAATGTGTAAGCTTCTGGAGTGGGAAATTATTAATTTTTGTTCAAAAGCTTCTCAAAAACATGAGGTGGAAGAGTTGATCCAAAGCTAGATAGATGTTGTCATTTGATTCTGCTTTTCAGAGAAAATCTTGTCTCTTGCTCCTTCTGAGGTAGACAGAATCCTAAGCAGAGTTACCGCATTGCTCAGCCTATCGGATTGTAGTTGACTCTGGTTTCATTTTTAGTTTGTGTGGGTTTTAATTACCGTAAGCTGGCTTGAACATTACTTCGATGGAAAAACAAGGTAGCCACATGATACACAGAATGTGCTGAGTACCAGAGGCCACAAAAAAAGAGGGGAGGGGGGAGAAGTTGTCTTTAACCATGTAAAAACAAATTGTTGTTCTCTACAGTGCAAAGAATCCCTTTATACTGTGCAAACAATCCCAATGAAGCGTATCAGTTTCTGAATGTCTTGATAACAAATAAATTCAAGTGAAATACAACCATTTTTGAATGTCCTGATAACAACTGAATTGATAGCCTGTTGGCTAAATATGTTCAACAGGACTGCAAATGAAAAAATAATAATAATTCTGAAGAAGGTGCCAAAACGGTGACTTACCTAGCCAGCAGACCATCGATTCAACTGTTATCAAGACATTCAGAAAGTATTATAATTTACTGGAATTTATTTGTCATCATGACATTCAGAAATGGTTATAGGTATACTGGAATAGGTTGCACCGTATGTAACAGCCATTTGCTTTTACACAGTTAAATATTTTTTTTTTCTTTTTGTGGCCGTACTTAGTACCCTTTGTGGTTTCTTACACTGATCCTTAACTATGTACAAGTTGTCCTCTTTTTTGCTCTTTTTCCTTTTGGTTTGGAGTTATAGTATACATAACCACTGTTTTGAAGTCTTTGCTGTTTTTTATTAGACAAATAATAAATATTTAGAGAAATCACGTCTCCTGAGTTTGAGAGCACAATTCATGAGGGGGGGGGGGAGTCACCTCTCCTCCAGAAACTTGCAGGAAGCAATTTCACACACACACACCCCAAAAAATGCCTGTGCCCGTTCTCCCTCACTGTCACACATTCCAAAGTTTATCCCAGAGGAATGCCTTTTGGAAGGTTCCCCCATCTTCCTTCATAAGAGAAGAGAGCCAGTTTGGTGTAGTGGTTACGTGTGTGGACTGTGGGAGAACCAGGTTTGATTCCCCACTCCTCCACTTGCACCTGCTGGAATGGCCTTGGGTTAGCCATAGCTCTGGCAGAGGTTGTTCTTGAAAGGGCAGCTGCTGTGAGAGCCCTCTCAGCCCCACCCACCTCACAGGGTGTCTGTTGTGGGGGGAGAAGACATAGGTGATTGTAAGCCGCTCTGAGTCTCTGATTCAGGGAAATCTGCAATTCTTATTCTTCTATAAGCCAAGCCCTGCCCTTTCCATATAGACAAAAGCTGCAGGCACCATGGCTCAGGTGCAAACCGTCTGCTTTGTGTCTAAAAGGTTTGAAGTTCAGTCCTTGGTATCTCCATACAAAGGATTCCACATAGCTAATGTTGGGGAGGGCAGAATTCTGTGCCTAAGATCCAGGAGAAGCAGCAGCAGTCACAGTAGACAAAACTGGACTAGAAGGACCAACAGCATGATTCCACATCAGGCAGTTTTGTAAGTTCAACAGCGAGCTTTTCATCATACTGAACGTTTGCTCCGCACTCTCTCCACTTTCCATTTTGGGAAACAGGAATGGTTTTAATGCTGTTTCAAAAACCCCTGTTGATCAGATGCAACAAATAATGTGTGGAATGCTGAGGCCGGTCACGCCTCTCTCCGCTTCTGACTTCACCTCCCTTCAAGCCAGTGATCTGTCTGCAGCCTTAAGTACATGCTTATAATGGGGTATTTTTGGGCCCATCTTATGGTAGGGTTGCCAGGTTCAACTCAGAAAATATCTGGGGACTTTGGGGGCCAGGAGACTTTGGGGATGGAGCCAGGACTGAGGGTGTGACAAGCACGATTGAACTCCAAAGGGAGTTCTGATCATCACATTTAAAGGGACCACACTCCTTTCAAATGCCTTCCCTCAATTTGGAAATAATGAAGTATAGGGGCACCTTCTTTTAGGGCTCATAGAAATGGACCCCCTGGTCCAATCTCTTTGAACCTTGGGGAGTGTTTTGAGGAGAGGCACCAGATGCTATGCTGAAAATTTGGCACCTCTATCTAAAGAACAGCACACCCAGATACCCATGGATTATTTCTCCAGTATACCTTATGGGAATCGGTCACCATAGGGTATAATGGAGTGCCCAGCAGATTTTCCTTCCCCCCACCCCACTTTCTTATGTCCATGAAGTGGGGGAGGGCCTCCAAACCAGGGGATCCCCTGCCCCCAACTGGGGATTGGCAGCCCTATCTGATAGGCTACCTCAAAATGGGTATGTTCCAGAATCTCCTGTCAGGACCATCACCTCCCTCTCTTTGTGAGCATCACTTTCCTGAGTCTAAAGAAAGTCATCAGTCTCCAACCTTAGGTGTTGGTGGCCAGATGGATGATGGGAAAAGATGCAACACTTCTCAGAACAATACAAAAAGGCTCATAGGTCTGTTCTTTCGGCAGAATAAGGTAGTAGTAGGAATCATCAAATTAAGCTAGAAGAAGAAGAAGATATTGGATTTATATCCCGCCCTCCACTCCGAAGAGTCTCAGAGTGGCTCACAATCTCCTTTATCTTCCTCCCCCACAACAGACACCCTGTGAGGTGGGTGGGGCTGGAGAGGGCTCTCCCAGCAGCTGCCCTTTCAAGGACAACCTCTTCCAGAGCTATGGCTGACCCAAGGCCATGCTAGCAGGTGCAAGTGGAGGAGTGGGGGATCAAACCCAGTTCTCCCAGATAAGAGTCCGCACACTTAACCACTACACCAAACTGGCTCTTGGGAAATTCCTGGAGATTTGGGGGTTGAGTGTGGGCAAGTCAGGGTTTGAGGAGAGGAAGGATTTCACCAGGATATAATGCCACAGAGTCCACCCTTCAAAGCAGCCATTTTCTCTGGTTCTGAGGAGACACACTGTTCTGTGTGATCTGGAGAGCAGTTGTAGTGCCATGAGATCTCCAGTTCCCCCACACACACACCTGGAGGTTTGCAACCATGGGTAATAGAAGACACATCACCACATCAGAGTGATGAGGGAAAGGGGTAGATTTTTAAAAGTTCTCCTGTGTGAAAGGAACCTCTGGAGAGAGAAAACTAAAACCCTGGGGAGAAAGCTATGAGCTCAGTCTAGCTGTCTTTGTTTTGCTAGCATAAGGAAATTCTTTTAAAAAATACGACATTTTGCCTGGAGTCTGAATTGGTACAATGACTCTGCCACCTCTCTGCATTCCACCTTCTCAGTCCCACAACAGGAACACCACGTATACATTTACCAGGCATAATCCTAAATTTCTGATCTGGAGAACTTTTCTCCATGTCTGCCCATTATGATATCATACAGAAAGAGATGGCTATACAGAAAAGTAACATTGTAACAAAAGGGGAAAAAACTGTATAAAAGTAACAACTGTTGATACAAGTCTTGGCTTATCATAGAGACATTTTGAATCTGACAAAGGGTAACCTCTAATGGAAGACTTGATCTCTGAAGCTTCAACTGCAACTGTCTACAACAATTGTAAAAGCTGGAGAGTGTCTAAATATAAATTTGAAGGAAGAACTGGCTATTCCATTATTGAATTCAAAGCTTTACCTAGTGCACTGCAGCCTGAAGAAGGCGAATGAAATGGATAGTTACCTAGGCAATCCATTGCTGGTGCAGATGCTGTAACATTAACCCACTATTGTAATTTTGCGTTATTAATATCTGGCATCTAGTGTGTAGTGTTTTTTGTCAGTAATATTGATAATAAATTGTTTGTTTCAAAATGTAGAGTAGCAGGCCAAGAACTGTATCAACAGTTGTTACTTTTATACAGTTTTTTTCTTTCTTTATGATATCATGTCTGCCATGAGACCTTAGATCAGTCTTCTTTTTCCCAGATTCAGCTCACTCATGAAATCTCTGAATGGGGAATATACACAGACCTAAAAGCAAGACTTTTTCTTTTAGCAGGAATGCACAGGAACGCCATTTCGGCTGGCTTGGTGTCAGGGGGTGTGGCCTAATATGTAAATAAATGCTTGCTGGGCTTTTTCCACAAAAAGCCCCATGTGAAACAATAGTGACATCATGGGGTGTGGCCTAATATGCAAATGAGTTCCTGCTGGGCTTTTCCTACCAAAAAATGGACACAACATGGCCACTAAAAGCCTCAGGCAGTGGGCAACTGGATGTTTCACACACTGCGGCTAACATGGCATATATTTTAGCTGCTGCTGGTTGCCAGGTCCCCCACCCCATCCACCAGTGGGGGTTGGGGGGGGTACAGTTGCCAGCTCCAGGTTGGGAAACTCCTAGTGATTTGGGGATGGATCCTGAAGAGGACAGGGACCTCAGTGGGGTATGAGGACATAGACTCCACCCTCCCAGGAATCCATTTTCTCCAGGAAGACTGATCTTTGTAGTTGAGAGATCAGTTGTAATTCTAGGAATTCCTCGGGTCCCACCTGGAGGCCGGCGTCCCTAAAGCTGTTGGTGACATACTGGAAGACAACAACTTTTTTTTTACGCTAAAAGAACTCCCAGCAGCTTCTTTTTAATTTGTGGGAAAGAAACAATTACAGAGGAACTTAAAAGAGAAGCAGAGTTTCCAGCAATGTGTGACGGGGGCAAAGTATCAGCCAGTGAGCCGTGTTCTGGTACCAACACGTTCCTATTTTCATCCGTACATCATTGCAGGCTATGTAAGAACTGTGTGGGATGTGGGAAAATGGTGGAGGAGGAGGGGGAACGACAGCATAGCTGACAATGAAGACAGGGAAACCACGAGATGCGGGAGACAGCCATTTCAGTTCTTGCCAGGCGTTTGTCATTGCTTTTGGTTCCTCTCAGCTTCTAACTCCACCAACACAAAGCTAAAATTATCCCAGAACATGAGAAGCACAACAAGGCCCAGGTGCTGGGCAGGGTAAACACCCCCACCCCAGGCAGAATGGGATATTTGCATAACAGGCCCATCCGTCCGTTAAGAAGTCAGTAGTGCATGAAGCAGCAAAGGATTCTGGGAACCAGCTGCATTTGTGTTTTTTTAATTAAAAGCGAGCAAAGGAAGTCCTTCAACTAGGGGCGAGAATTACATAGAAAATGTTGAAGCCACATTTCTTCACATTGGGACAGATTGTATTCTGTCAGGTGTGAAATGATGACTTTTACCAAACATTTTGGCCCTTAAACTAATAAAAATGTTGAGGTTCACACCATTTTCTGAAGGCGCCCTGGATATCAGGTCAGGAGAAGAAAAGGGAACTCTGAGGCTGAGGAGAAGTGAAAAGCCATGTCTAGTAGGAAGTGAGGGAGAGATTTCAAATCACACAACCTTCGTTGGGGCTCATGTTTTTAATAGTCTTCTGTTTATTCCCCAAATAAGAGTCCTTAGTTCCAAGGGTTCGAAATCTACCATAAAAAACACAAAAAGATACAAAGCAAAGTGAAGACAAGGAAAGAAAGCAAAAAAAAATAAGAACAAGAAAAAGAACAAGGTAGATGTTCAGGATCTAAGGGTGTCTCTGAGAGACACAAAGTTGCAACTATTCTGTGTCCCCCCCCCCCGAACTTCTAACCTCTAGGTGGGTGACCTGGAGATGTCCCAGATTCATAACTGATCTCCAGACTTCAGAGATCAGTTCCCCTGGAGAAAATGGCCACTTCAGAGGGTGAACTCTATGGCATTATACCTCACTGAGGTTCCTTCCCTCCCCAAGTCCCACTCTAAGGATAAGTCCAGGGCTTTTTTTTTCTGAGGGAAAAAGAGGTACTGGAATTTTCATGAGGTAAATGAAGGAGAAACACATGGGTGCCCCTTGTGGACTTTTAAACATTTCTTGAGACTTTTGTTTCCATGAGGAGGTTCCAGAACTCCATTCCACCATGTCCCCAAGAAGAAAAAAACCTGGATAAGTCTATCAGTGGCTACTAGCCCTGTTGCTGGTCCTCCAGAGGAACTGTTTGGCCACAGTGTGAGACCGGATGCTGGACCATCTAGACCCTCACTGGTCTGATCCACCAAGGCCCTTCTGATGTTCTTATGTTCTACCCAGTAAGGATGACATTCTCCATTTGGGACCTGGGGATTCCCTGGAATTCCAGCTCATCTCCAAACTACAGAGATCAATTCCCCTGGAGAAAACGGATGCTTTGAGGGGTTGGCTCCATGGCATTGTACCCCACTGAGGTCCCTGACCTCCTCAGGCTCCATCTCCAAATCTCCAAGAGTTTCTCGACCTGGATCTAGCAGTCTTATCTCCACCACTGGCCAGGGAGAACCTGGCAACCCTACTCCTCAGGCTCGACCTCCATATCTCCAGGGATTTCCCAAACCAGAGTTTGGCAAGCCTAGCCCCACCCCCCACTTTGTAACTGCAGCTTGAACACAAAATTGTTGCATTGTTGCACTAATGCTTATCCCTTAGGGTTGCCAGGTCCATGCTGGAAAATACCGGGAGATTTTGGGGATGGATCCAGAAGAGGGTGGGGTTTGGGGAGGGGTCTTGGCATGGTACAGATTCCACCCTCCAAAGCAGCCATTTTCTCCAGGGGAGCTGATCTCCACCAACTGGGGATCAGTTGTAAAAGCAGATCTCCAGGTCCCACCTGGAGGCTGGCAACCCTAATTTCCCTGCCTCATATCTCAGGCTGGCAAGGAAAGGGCCAGGATCAGATTTTGCGTCACATAATATGCTCCGCTGGATATCGTGATGTAAGGGGGAGAGACATGGAGTGGACAGCAGGTCAGAGTCTCTCTCATCTCGTGAATACATGAAGCTGCCTTATACCGAATCAGACCACTGGTCCAACCAAAGTTAATATAGTCCACTCAGACTGGTAGTAGCTCTCCAGGGCCTCAGACAGAGGTCTTTCAGATCATCTACTGCCTCGTCGTTTTCAGTGGAGATGCTAGGGATTGAATTTGGGGCCTTCTGCATGCCAAGCAGATGCTCTACCACTGAGCCATGGACCCACTTCAGTTCTGGTTCAACTTGGCAGGTCCCAAGCTCTTAAAGACTCCCAAGGTCACCTCAAGGTGGACATAATATTTGCAGCTGTAAAATGATGCCACAAGAGGCTGAAACGCAGAGCAACAAACAATGTGCTACAATTTCTGCCTCCGATTGATCTCAAAATGAACACTGCCCTGGGTTTCTGTTCTTAGCTGGTGTTCCCCAGAAATGCTTCCCTCCTACATCCACTTAAAGAACACTGGAATCCTTATCTGCATTAGAAGTGGTGGTCTGTAAAGACCTGGTCCCCTTAGAGAATGATTTCAGGAGAGAAGTCATGTTACTAGGGTTGCCAAGCCCAGCACAGAAAATTCCTGGAGATTTAAGCGTGGTTCCAGGGGGTTGACAGAGTTTGGGGAGGGAAGGGAGCTCGATAGAAATATGATGTCACTCCCAGATAGGAATCCTCAGCATTTTTGAGTCTGCTGACTGCATGGTGGGCACAGCCACAAAATGGCTGCCATAAAATGGCTGCGGCCGCCAGCTACAAAATGGCTGCCCCATGTTATGTTCAGTCACAGAGCAAAGAGCCTTCCAGCAGCTGCTACCAAAGAAGCACAGCCAATCAAAGCTCCAGCAGCCAATCAGAAGCCTTGTTGGGCACTTTCTAAAAACACTTGGCAAGCACCAGGAAAGATGCTAGCAGGTGTCCTGGCACTCAAAGAGATCACTGTTCTAAGATGACCAGCCCTCCAATACAGCCACACTCTGAAGCTACCATTTCCTCCAAGGAAACTAGTCTATACTCCAGGTCCAACTGGAGTTTGGTAAGCCCACATGTTCTTTTGTTCCAGCCAAAATAAAATAAATCTTGTAGTATCTTAGGTTAAGGTCACTTTCAGACAGGCTTTTTACTACAGTTTTGCTACCAAAGAGCCACAGGGGTGCTGAACTTTCAAACACGTCTTGTCAAATCTGTCGGGGGGGGGGGGGCGGGTAGGGAGGTATCCTGTTGTTTTCCAAACCACAAGGATTTGAATGCAGGTCTCCCAGAACCTGTTCTTTCCCCCCCCCCCAACCACTACACTTCAAGGCCCAACTGTTCCATAAGGCATAAACTTGCTCCCAGCTTCCAGCCTACCGGAAAGTCATTAGGATGGCTGGCAAACACTTTGACCTCTGGGGGGAGGAGGAGGAGAAAAGGAGGAGGAGGAGAAGAAGACCGTAGATTTATACCCTGCCATTCTGTCTGAATCAGAGGCTCCAAGCGGCTTACAATCTCCTTTATCTTCCCCTCCCCTACAACAGACACCCTGTGAGATGGGTGGGGCTGAGAGAGCTCTCCCAGAAGCTGCCCTTTCAAGAACAACTCCTACAAGAGTTATGGCTGACGCAAGGCCATTCCAGCAGCTGCAAGTGGAGGAGTGGGGAATCAAACCCAGTTCTCCCAGATAAGAGTCTTGGGACCTAAGAGCTTGGGACCTGCCAAGTTGAACCAGATAAGTCCCAGATAAGAGTTCACAGATAAGTTCTCCCAGATAAGAGTCCACGCACTTAACCACGACATCAAACTGGAATTGATTAAAATTATATAATAATTCCAACTCCTTCCGATGTATTGGGACAAAAGCTGGGCTGTAAGTTGAAAGTTTTGCATGGACAGTAAAATCTTGGCTGCTCTGGTCCACTATTCCAATAGCAGATTTCCACCTAGATCGCAAAACACTTTGTTGGGGAAAGATATCTCTCTGCTTGTCTCTCTGGGTCCCCAACGGGCAGTCCCCTCTAGTGCCACCTGCAGGACAATATTTACGTAGCAGCCCCAAAGGTTCCATCTGCCTGCTGGAATTCCCTTCACTTCAACTTTCCCTCATACCAACCCTTCAGCATGCTAGTTTCTTTCTTAACCTTCTGCCTCTTTGTGGTCATGTCCAGTACTGCATGACTTTAAAACCGAACGAGTTCACGAAAACAATGCAACTGGAGGCCTTTATCCAGGACTTTTCCACACTGGGTTTTAGCTCCAGATTGGCTACTTCCCTGCATCGGTTTCCTCCTTCCCTTTCACACGATATCATTTGCCAGGTCATTGCTCGCCTCGTATTTCTTTTAAGTTTCCCCCCGTGTTTTTGTAGTGGTCTGGGGGGAAATGTGGATTTAAAATGGAAACGCAACAATGGTAAAGAGTAGTGTATGCCAGGGACCCAATGCAATTCAGATGCCAAGTTGGAACAAAAACCTGGTGCTGAAAAGCCCCTACTTGTGATCTTCACACAGCAGTGGCTCCTTATAAGTTCCTTCCCCTCCTACATAGAATGTGTAAGACAAAGGCCATTTGATGCCCAGGGCTGGCCCTGCCACTAGGCAAAACTAAGCAATTGCCTAGGGTGCCAACCTTCTGGGGGCACAGAATTGTGACTTGGTGAGGTCATGCCCTATGGCCGCCTCTCCAAGTTCTCCCCGTGTGGGCCTCTTAGAGTCTCCCTTACTCATGCATTCCTCTATGGGTCCATAGGACAAAATTGAGTGATCTGGCCACAGCAATCCCAGATTTTGGGGGGTGGTGGGGTTGCAAGTAGTTAGCCTTTCCAACAGGGGTGGCCCTGTTGATGCCCTGATCCAGTTAGATACTCCACAGCAGAGCTTCCTTTTTCTACACTAGGGAGAGGGAGTCATGCTTATACTTGAAAACAGCGAGAATTCTTATCGAGCTATTGTCTGGGGGGGTATCATACTTCAGTTGCCTTTTTGACACTTCTCCGATATGGTAAAAATGACACAGAAGTCTTCAAAACCGGCAGCGCTCTCCCGTTGAGTGCTATCACTGCAAGCAGTTGCTTGGTTTAGGTAGCTAAATGTGGTCCTCTTCTGCCCTCCTGTGGCCATTTTCTGGAATAGGTTTCAGTTTCTCTGTTACGCTTTACATTCTTTTTAGACAGCTGTGTTGTTCCATTGGAAAAATTCCCATGAAAGTATTGCAGCTGTAAAACAGCATTTGTCAGAGGTTTGGGGCACTTTTACATAAGGGTTGCTATAAACACGAGTTACATTCTGGTGAGAATGAATGAGCGAGCACTTGAGCGCGTTTGCTGTAAATTATGGACAAGAGTCCACATCTGTGCAGGGTCAGCCCTAGACTGTCTGGCACCCTAGGCAAGGATGACTTCTGGTGCCTTGCCCCCCCCCCCCGCACTGATAATGTCACCAAGTTACATGGGGGGTGCCCAATTTGGCACTCCCAAAGAGCCAGCGCCCTAGCCAATTGCCAAGTTTGTCTAGTGGAACAGCCAGCCCTGCATCCATGCAAGCAGATGGGATTCGTCCACCAAGGCTAGATCTTTCTAAGGCATCTTTAAACTGAGTCTTTGAACAGGGCCGAGAAGCTTTTGGGGGTTCAAACATAGTTTTCTGCTGCCCCACGGTGGCCATTTCCTAGAATAGACAGGAGTCCACAATTGAGGTGGTTTCATAAATGTGGTACCCGTAGATGTGGAGAGAAAGCACTTCAGCTTGCCCTCCGCTGACATGGCTGAATCTTTTGCTATAACGTTCAAGTGAAAAGATGGGTATTACTCCTTTCAGCTATAGCTGCAGCCTCACATGTCTATGTCTATCCTTTATAGGCACTTGCGCCTGCTAGCATGGCCTTGGGTCAGCCAGAGCTCTGGCAGAGGTTGTCCTTGAAAGGGCAGCTGCTGTGAGAGCCCTCTCCAGCCCCACCCACCTCACAGGGTGTCTGTTGTGGGGGAGGAAGGTAAAGGAGATTGTGAGCCGCTCTGAGACTCTTCGGAGTGAAGGGCAGGATATAAATCCAATATCTTCATCTACCTCACAGGGTGTCTGTTGTGGGGGAGAAAGGGAAAGGAGATTGTGAGCTGCTCTGAGACTCTTCAGAGTGAAGGGCGGGATATAAATCCAATATCTTCATCTACCTCACAGGGTGTCTGTTGTGGGGGAGGAAGGGAAAGGAGATTGTGAGCCGCTCTGAGACTCTTCGGAGTGAAGGGCAGGATATAAATCCAATATCTTCATCTACCTCACAGGGTGTCTGTTGTGGGGGAGAAAGGGAAAGGAGATTGTGAGCTGCTCTGAGACTCTTCAGAGTGAAGGGCGGGATATAAATCCAATATCTTCATCTACCTCACAGGGTGTCTGTTGTGGGGGAGGAAGGGAAAGGAGATTGTGAGCCGCTCTGAGACTCTTCGGAGTGAAGGGCGGGATATAAATCCAATATCTTCTTCTATCTTCTTTATGAAGATGACCAAATAGCCAGAAAGGGTACTGATTTGAGGCTCACTTTTCAGGGTTTTGCCATCTTCTTTCTGTAAGACTGCATGCTTCATCAGCCTCATTATCACTAATTTAAGTCCAAATGTTTACAATGGTGCAATACAGACAGATGCCGTTCACCAAGATGACTCCCTTCCTTAGCTAGAAATGTGCATTTAAAACTCTGACTCCGGACTTCCCAGCCTGGAAATGCAGGTTCTCTGTAACTTTTGACACCATTTTTCCCTACTAGTAGGATCTGTGAAACAGCTGCCATTCAGTGGCAGTATATTGTCCCCATCATCGCCACACAAAAAAAGGTGAAAGCCTGAAACTTATTTACTTTTCAACATTAAGTATCAGTTTCAGATGTTTGCGGGTTGGGGTGGAAACTGGAACTAATTCTGGGTTTTCAGTATTCACTACAATTTCTCCCCAATACATCTATTTCTAGTCCTCTGCTGCCCTCATGTGGACACATTGAGTACTGCAGCTTTTTATTCTTTGATCCGAATTAAGTTAGGGAGGGTTTTTATTCATATGAACATATGAAGCTGCCTTATACTGAATCAGACCCTTGGTCCATCAAAGTCAGTATTGTCTTCTCAGACGGGCAGCGGCTCTCCAGGGTCTCAAGCTGAGGTTTTTCACACCTATTTGCCTGGACCCTTTTTTGGAGATGCCAGGGATTGAACATGGGACCTTCTGCTTCCCAAGCAGATGCTCTACCACTGAGGCACCGTCCCTCCCCCGGTATTATTTAACTAATTATTTAACTATTCGGTATTATTTAACTATTAATTCATTTTATATCCACTTTCCTCCTCAAAGAGAACCCAAAGTAATTGACATCGTTCTCCTCACCTTTCTTATATTTATACAATTTCCCTGTGAGGCAGGTTAGGCGGTATGTGATTGGTCCAAGGATACCCAGTGAGCTTCCACAGCAGAGAGGGAATTTGAACCTGGGTCTCACTGATCCTAGTCTGACACTCTAACCACCACACCACACTGGCTGTCAAGAGGTTTTGGATTCAAGGCTTTGGCCCAAAGAGGTCCTTCAAGTCATTGTGATTTGCCACATATTGGTAAGGAACTGAGGTCATAGAATTATAGAGTTGGAAGGGTCCTCCAGTGTCATCCCTTCTGAAGGGGCCTCCAGGAACATTTAGTCCAACCCCCTGCACAATGCAGGCAATTCAAAAACACCTCCCCCTAAATTCACAGGATCAGCCTTGCTGTCAGATGGCCAGCCTCTGTTTAAAAACCTCCAAGGAAGGAGAGCCCACCACCTCCCTAGAAAGCCTGTTCCACTGAGGAACCACTCTAAAAGTCAGGAAGTTCTTCTAATGTTGAGCTCAGCTGGAAACTTTTGATTTTAACCCACTGGCTCTGGTTCGGCTTTCTGGGGCAACAGAAAACAATTCTACACCATCTTCTATACAATAGCCCTTTAAGTACTTGAAGACGGTGATCATATCACCTCTCAGCCGTCTCCTCTCCTCTCCCTTCTCCAAAAGGGCTCTCTTCCTTATCTAGCTTTTAAAAGTCCTGCTCTGGACACTTTTCTCCGGAATGTGGCTTCCCTGTAGCTTTTGACACCTTTTATCTTACTCATTGTTGGGCTAGGTGAAATAGGTCATAGGAGACCTTGGAGAAAGGTAGGATTTTATCAGTGCTGTGATTCGGTAGCAGCATGTGGTCTCCATTCACACATCCAAAAAAAGAAGTGGAAATGAAATGTACTTATTGATAAATCTAAGCAGTAATTTCCAGTGTTTGCAGGCTGCGAGGGATACTCGAACCCATACGGTCTTCACGCTAATTTCACTACAATTTCTTACCAATAAACCGGCTAAACCCGATTCTTTCCTAGTCCTCTGCTGACCTCGTGTGGACAAATACAGTACTGCAGCACTTTGACGTCAACCCGCGCCGCTTTGGATTGGAGTAGGACTCTATTTAACCTTCTGCGGGAAGGTTAAATAGAGTTAAATTGTCACCTCCGTCTCCTACGAAGAAGCCCGACCCCCAAACAAAGAGCTAGCATGAGCGCAGGTTTCTTTTTCCCTTTTTACGAAACACCTTCTAGGCTAGCAATGCAAAATGATGAAACCTGGAAGTGGAGAGGGGGCTTCATATATTTTCCTAGGATGGTGTTTCAAGAAATGCTTCCCTCCCTGCACTGGCTCTCAGAAGCTTTTGGTTCCTGGTGCCGTTCCAGCAAGGGTCTGTGAAAGGCTGTTTCCCTGGATGACATTCTAGGCAGCTTCCCGGGACTATTAGCCCTGCATAAAAATTGTAAATGTCTGTACTCGTTTCCGCGATGGAGATAACAGGACTGTGCTTGTGTTTGCTAGCACTCCAGAATAGGTGCTAAAGGATCTCCCTCCTCTTAGACTTCACCAGCTTCACACTGGGGAAACTCCTGGGGATTTGTGAGTGGAACTCGAAAAAGCAGGCACCTCAGTGGGGTACAATGTCATACAGTAAAGTGGCCAGGTCCAATTCAAGAAATACCTGGGGGCTTTGGGGGTGGAGCCAGGAGCAAAGTTGTGACAAGCATAATTGAACTCCAAAGGGAGTTCTGGCCATCACACATTTAAAGGGACCGCACACCTTTTAAATGCCTTCCCTCCCTTCTTTTGGGGCACATGGAATTGGACCTCCTAGGGTGTTTTGAGGAGACTTTTGCAAAATAAATTTATAAAATAAAAGCCCAATGTTCACACTGAAAATGAGAAGCTTAATGCTGTGATTAGAGAATGTAGAACGGGGTTCCTAAACAACTGAGCCGTTAAAACTGAAGAAGGAATTGAAACGTCATCAAAATCTAGAGAGGCATCTTTTTAAGAAAGCGGCTGCATTGAAACTACGTTCCTTAGGAGCACCCACCTTGTGAATTTCAGTTGGACTATTTCCAAGTTTGGACTTATATCTATTCATTTGGGGACGGGGGTTTTCGCCCCCCTTGGGGTTTCTGTTACTTTAAAAGGCCTTAGCACCGCTGGCCTCTTATCAATATTGTATTGTTTATTACGTGTTGTACACAATCCTTGTAATATATTTTTTGCAAACTGAAAGATGGTGTATTACTTGGTGGCTTTGATCAGTCTACTAATTACACCAAGTGCCCTTCAAGCAGCAGAGGAGGAGGCCAGCTCCAGGAGGCCTTGAGAGCTTGACTACTTCTCTCCTTCCAATGGCCTCTCTCTCTTTTCTGGTGGTGGCAGGCGGGTGCTGCATTCTTACTTCCTGCCCTGCCTTGGCAGACACTCTCAAGTCTGGTCTCTCAAGACCTCCCCAAAGTTAGCACTTATGCTCCCTCCAAGCCAGCCGGGCCCTCAAGCCAGGTGCTTCCAGCATGGCTCCACCCAGACCTCCTGAAAGACCTCAGGGACAGAGAAGACAAAGGGCGAGGGCCAAGGCCTGGAAAAGGCACCAGCAGCACATCTGCAACAGCACCAAGCCGAACAAGGGGGACAGGATAAAAAGCCAGAATGGCTCAAAACAAACCAGAATGAGCATTACACAACCTATAGTGCCACAAGAAACACTGGGATTCGTTACAGACACTCAAGAACAATTTTTTAGAAATGAAAAAGCAGAACTCTCATAACTTTATTCACCTTTCCCAGGCCAAAACGCCTCCTGAACACCCTGGAACAGGCATTAAACAACCTAAAGTACCACAAAAAACACTGGGATTCACTACAGACACTCAAGAACAATATTTTATAAATGAGAAAGCCTCATGGCCCCTTCTTAAATGCCCAGGGAAAACCATGTTTGCCACTTTGGGACAGGCAGCAATTTTTCTCTAGGTCAGTTTTTCCAGGGATCCTCAGAGACATCCCCATCTCACTCAGTCACATACTGGAGCATTTCCACAATACTGGATGTTGGAGGCGGGGTCTGGGTCAAGAATGCCTCTTGCCATGAGTTTAGTGGGATAAGAATTATGTCTGTATGTAGCCTTTTGTAACCTTTTGGGTCCTGCTTGGCTTGCTATCTTTATGTTCTTGCACACTGGCCTGTTGCATCTGCCATGCATCAAGTATCAGTTTCAGTTTATTATTATGGCCCATGGCCAGCATGGTCAAAACAAACTAATTTACATAATATACAGAAAGTGCACGGCCAATGAGAGTATTATAGTACAATATGCAAGTATTATAGTACAATATGCAAGTATTATAGTACAATATGCAAGAAGGAGGTTTTTAAGGCGGGATCTTATAGCATTCTTGACAGGGGGGAGGGGAAAATAAAGGAAGAAGAATGCAAAGCCTAAGGGACATTTTTATCACTCCTTTGTGTAGTCTTTGCAAATTCTAAAGGCTGCAGCCAAAAATCTGGAGCAATCAAGTGTAACTTAGGAGTCAGAATCTACCAGAAGTATATTCCTTAATTCAGAGTCCGGAAGACCCATAAATTTCACCAGTAAAGGTGGGATAAATTTGGTTCGTATTTCTTTATAGAGACTGCACACAAGCAGAGTATGTTCAGTAGTTTCTACTTTACCTGTGCCACACAGACAAACATGCTCAACCATAGGCACCTTTTTATAGCAACCTTCTATGACTGCAGAAGGAAAAGTGTTACATCAGGCCATAGAAAAGGCCCATCTATCGGATGGAATTACCAGATTCGATATATAAGGGGCTGGGGAAACCACATATCTCTTCTGGAGGGGAGTATAAAATTTCAAAACCTTGGCAATATCATTCTGTCTCTCAGTGTCTAGTATTCTCTGCTTGACCATGGCCCTTGCTTGGTCTAGGGTCATTATCTGTAAAGACTCGGGTGAAAAGCCAAGCGTAGACACCTTCTGGTGAATAGCCCTAAACCAGGCAGAACAATACCTATCCCTGAAAATGAAAGATGTGATATCTGAGGGACAATGGCTAAGCTTAAGCCAAGTGTTGATTGAGATTAGGCTTACTTTAGCCTCTATTCTTAACATACCAGTTTCCAGCCTTAGCATGGCATTAGAAACGCTTTTTGGGAAACAAAAAATGCCTCTTAAAAAATTTAGATTGGATTTTCTTAAGGGGGGCAAAATTTGAAGGAACTGGGCCCAGCACGGCCCCATACATAAGTCGTGGTACCGTTTTAGCAAGATATAATTTGAGGGCCACTGGTATAAATTGTCCCCCTTTTGTAAAGAAGAATCTAACAATAGCTTGAGCTGACTCGTGACCAGAATCTGAGGCATATTCTGAGCCTTGTTTGTTCCTGAGGCATGAATCATAACCACCAGATATTTATAAACTTCCACCTGTTGTAGCCTACGGCTGTTTATACTCCATTCCCTTATTTTAGGGCCAAAGGCCATTACTTTTGTTTTTTGGTAGTTATGCCCTCCTAAGGCCTACCAGTGGCCTAGATAGTAGGACTGTGCCATCTGCAAAGAGTAGGGCTGTTAGGTGACGATCCACCAGAGAGAGAGGATAAGTATCAACTAGGCTGAGATGACTAATGAAGTCATTGATATAAATGGCAAAAAGA
The DNA here is from genome assembly GCF_032191835.1 of Heteronotia binoei. Taxonomy (NCBI): domain Eukaryota; kingdom Metazoa; phylum Chordata; class Lepidosauria; order Squamata; family Gekkonidae; genus Heteronotia; species Heteronotia binoei. The sequence continues at coordinate 7,909,359 of NC_083237.1, read as the reverse complement.
GAAGGGGCCAGAACACAGCCTTGTTTTACTCCTTTTGTTGATGAAATAAGGTTAGTTAAAAGCCCTTGTTTATTGCATCTGACTCTGACAACGGTGTTGGTATAAAGTGCCTGGATCAAGAATAAAAGTCTCCGATCAACTGAGGTGGCACTGAGTTTTTTTCCAGAGGTTCACTCTCAGTATGGAATCGAAGGCAGATTTTAAGTCTATGAAGGCTACTTAAAGAGAGGCCGTTTTCTTGGTCGCATATTTGTCAACCAAATGACATAGTATCAAATTATGACCCAAGGTGGAACATCCTTCCCTAAAGCCAGCTTGTTCATCAACCAAAAATTTTTTCCTGAACTAGCCAGCTCTGTAGTTTTTCTAAGATACTCAAAAGGCTGATCAGCCTATAATTAGCTGGATCCTCCCTCTGCTCAGTGTCATGAGCCCTGAGGAGGGGGAGCTGGAAGGGTTAACAGACCAGGAAGAACCAACAGCTGGGCTGTCAATCACACCCTCCACATTCCAGGCACCCACGCCGGCTGTTGACAATCAGTCTCCTCCAAGCTCTCCCCCTCCCATCTCAAGAATGCGCGCACGTTTTCTACAGACACTGACAGAAAACAGACGCACCGCACGCCAATGTTTCAGATCTCTTAGTCCTGATTACTGGGGAACTATGGCCACCCAGGAAGCAGGCTGATTGATGTGCCCATATAACTCATACCAGGGACTTGGCAACCTCATGGAAGCAACAAGTCGATTCCCTGGCTTGCATCCACACTCCTTCCTGATTCCAGTTCCTGACTGGTTTGAATTCCTTGGCACCCTGACCCTTTGGCTTTGGACACTGACTTCTCCTTCTGGTTTGCGATTTTGCTGTGGTGACTCGGCGCCTGACTGACTCCTTGAACTTTGACTTCGGACCAGCTTTAGACTCCCTCCTGCCTGCGCCCTGAGATGTGACACCCACCTTTGAAGAAAGAGACAATAATAGCTTCTCTCCAGGCTTCAGATATGTCCCCTGTTGAATCTATGTAGGTAAACAATGAGGCCAGAAGAGGAATTGTCTTTCAGTAACTCTGGGGGTATGAGATCTGGACCTGGTGCTTTGCCTAACTTAAGTTTACCTCATTGACTGACACTGGGAGCCGAGCTGGCAAATTCAGTGGAGCTTCACAGAACTGGGAAACTGGTAAATAACAGTCATCACAATAAAGTTTCTGGAAAAATAGCTCCCAGTTCTCAGGTGAAACAAATGAGTCAATAGGAGAAAAGTCTTTGTAAGATTGATTTGCAATCAGTTTCCAGGATTGGGTCGAGATCCTATCTTTAGATGACTGTATTATCTTGTTCCAAAGAATCTTCATATCCTCAGACTTCTTTGCTGATACCAGCTTTTTATATGCCTTTTTATTAACAATAGGAAATGATTTTGTGCACACAGAGTATCTAGGCCCACAGAATTCCTATAATCTTGGTAGGTGACAGCTAGCTCTCTTTTTTGCTCTCTGGCAGTCTTTGTCGAACCAGGATTTGGAGTGACTCTTGGATATCTGTCTTTGAGCAGAGGCATCTTGAGCTAGCAGTGGTCTCGAGAGCAGAAGGAGATGATTGAAGGAGATCAATGGGTTCTGGTCATAAGGACTATCCATAATTGCAGCTTTTCTTGTTTAAGCAACCTTGTCTTCCAAAATCTCCTTCAGTCTTTGGGCTAAGTGGACCGACCACTTAGCGCGACAGCCCACTTGATAAGCTGGTACTAAGTGAGGACCTGGTACAGTGTTACAGGAAGTCTGGGGGGCTGAGGAAGCCAACGTAAGTAGAAGTGGAAGATGGTCACTCATGAGATCAGGTAGAACCTGAAGCTGCGTAATCCTGGGAAGTAATCTGGAGCTGGCCAAAAAGTAGTCAACGAAGTTTGCTTTAGGATCCTTTAAGAGGCATTGGTGATGGATGTAATTACAATCTGCCTTGTTGGTACAAATAACGGATCCAAACTTTTTGATGAGAATCTCATCATTTGGACCTACTCTGGCACTGACGTCCCCTCCCAATAGAATCATATCAACCGAGATGTCACTCAGGTGATCCTCTATAAGGGATTCCATTTCATTCCAGATTGCCAATATATCTGATTGTTTCTGGCAAGGGGGCATAAAGTAACTATTTCAACCCTGGGAACTGGCAAGGGGGCATAAAGTAACTATTTCAACCCTGGGAACTGGGCACAGAATGGCGCCAACCACTGATATCTGACTCTCAGAGACCATGGTTTCATTTCTTCGTGCTTAGGGGAGCTTGGAATATTTATGGGGGGATGCTATTGGTAGTTTTTAGTGCTTAGCTTTTGAATTATGTAACGGACGGACCCAGGGTATATTTATGTGGGCAAGGGTCATACACTTTAATTTCAGCAAGAACCTGCTTTCACTGTAACTACTTGCCTTATTCAATAAAAACCTTTATTGAAAATGATTATTGATTGGTGAAGATTGTACAGAACTTGACAGTCTGATTCCTTTGAATTTACTTAAGTTGTTGTGTTCGGAGACACAGCCTTTTCCTTTGAACCCAAATAAATCCTATTGCCAGAATGATTTGGGCTTCAAAGTGGTGAGACCTCAAAAAGCTCATAGCAGGCTGGACTGGGAAGGGAAAAGAGTTGGAGGATGTCTCTCTAGAACTGCTTGTCAGATTAAAATGTTTGCAAATGAAGGATGCTGGCTGTTCATATTGTGTTTATGCCAGTAGCAGAGAAGCTGTAGATATCTGTTACCCTCAACTTGTCAATTTCCTCTCAGGATTTGGGAAAGAAAATGTTTTTGCTGGTTTTGCACGTCAGAAAGAGTTTGCTTGGCAGATACCCTGAAGGAATGAGTTTCATACAGGAGGGCAACCACTAAAAAGGCCCTTCTTTGTGTAACTACTTTCTGAACCTCCTACATCTGGGCAATTGAACAAGAACCTCGAGAACCAGCTATAGGAAAATTTCACACTTGAGTATATTCTTTAAGGAACATGAAGGTTGGATCTATGCCTCAGGCCCTTGCCACACACTGAGCATTAATAAGTTTTTCTCCCTTGTGTGGACTCCTCCATGCTAAAGGAAACATAAGTTGCTCTTGGATCTCCTACAACCAGCAGACCCCATCCTTTCTTCCTTCCCTGTAAGATCTATTTGAGGCTTCAATCATGACTAAAGATCTTTCCATAGTACGAACATATATAACATTTCTTCACTGTTAGGGTAAGTTTAGGGTAAGTTAGGGAAAACCGCTGCCAGTCTGAGAAAACAATACTGACTTTGATGGACCAAGTGTCTGATTCAGTATAAGGCAGCTTCATATATATGTTTTCTATGTAGATTCCAGTTCGTTATAACACTTTACACCTTTTCAATGCTTTGTATGGTCTCTGGTTGTATTTCACATATGAAATAAGAGAAAAGATCTTTTCACAGGCTAAGAACTTACGTCACTTCTCCTTGTGTGCGTTCTTTGATGCTTTTGAAGATAGCTACTCAGACTAAATCTTTTCCCACACTCTGAGCATTCGAAAGGTTTCTCCCCTGTGTGGGTTCTTTGATGCACCTGAAGATTGCCAAGGTGACTAAATCTCTTTCCACACAAAGAGCACTCAAAAGGTTGTTCACCCGTGTGGGTTCTTTGATGCACCTGAAGGCTGCTACTGTTACGGAATCTCTTCCCACACAGAGAGCACTCAAAAGGTTTCTCCCCTGTGTGGGTTCTTTGATGCCGCTGAAGATTGCCAAGCTGACTGAATCTCCTCCCACACTCAGAGCATTCAAAAGGTTTGTCCCCTGTGTGGGTTTTCTGATGCCACTGAAGATTGTAAAGAAGACTAAATCTCTTTCCACACTCTGAGCATTCAAAAGGTTTCTCCCCTGTGTGGGTTCTCTGATGCGCCTGAAGATTGCCAAGGTGACTAAATCTCTTTCCACACACTGAGCACTCAAAAGGTTTCTCCCCTGTGTGGGTTCTTACATGCTCCTGAAGCCTGCTACTGTCAAGGAATCTCCTGCCACACTCCAAGCACTCAAAAGGTTTCTCCCCTGTGTGGGTTCTTTGATGCCTTTGAAGAGTACTACTTCGACCAAATCTCTTTCCACACTCTGAGCATTCGAACGGTTTCTCCCCTGTGTGGGCTCTTTGATGCGCCTGAAGATTGCCAAGAAGTCTAAATTTCTTTCCACACTCTGAGCACTCAAAAGGTTTCTCCCCTGTGTGGGTGCTTTGATGTTGTTGAAGATTGCTACTGCGACTGAATCTTTTTCCACACTCTGAGCACTCAAAAGGTTTCTGCCCTGTGTGGGTTCTTTGATGCTGCTGAAGACTGCCATTGTAACTAAATCTCTTTCCACACTCTGAGCACTCAAAAAGTTTCTCTCCTGTGTGGGTTCTTTGATGCTGTTGAAGAGTGCTACTGTGACTGAATCTCTTTCCACACTCCGAGCATTCAAGAGTTTTCTCTCCTGTGTGGGTTCTTTGATGCGACTGAAGAGTGCTTTTGTGACTGTATCTCTTTCCACAGTCTGAACATTTAAAAGGTTTCTCCCCTTTATGGATTCTTTGATGCCTCTGAAGACTGTTACTGTCTCTGAATCTCTTCCCACACTCTGAGCACTCAAAAGGTTTCTCCCCTATGTGGGTTCTTTGATGCTTTTGAAGATAGCTACTCAGACTAAATCTTTTCCCACACGCTGAGCATTCAAAAGGTTTTTCCCCTGTGTGGGTTATCTGGTGCCGCTGCCGTTTGCTACTGTAACTGAATCTCTTCCCACACTCTGAACACTCAAAAGGTTTCTCCCCTGTGTGGATTCTTTGATGCTGTTTAAGATTGCTACTGTCACGGAATCTCTTTCCACACTCTGAGCACTCAAAAGGTTTCTGCCCCGTATGGGTTCTTTGATGCTCTTGAAGACTGTCATGCAGACTGAATCTCTTTCCACCCTCCAAATATCGAAAAGGTTTCTCCCCCACGTGGGTTCTTCGGTGATGTAGAAGATTGGAATACCTACTAAACTTTTTTCTCCCTTCCGAGTATTCAAAAGGTTTCTCCACTCTGTGGATTTTTTGATGGTTTTGAAGAGCGCTACGCAAACTGAATTTCTTTCCATGGAAATGTTCATTATATTGGGTTTGATCTGAAAAGTTAATTCTATATTTTGAGCCCTTGTATGTTTCTTTCCCCATGTGAATGACTTTCTGGAAATTCCCCTCTTGGCAAGGAATGGGGTTTTTTGTCTTCTTGACCATTTGACTGCCTTTCTGCCTCTTTAGCCTGCCTCGATTCCAGAAGTTTCCTTTCATGTCTTCTTTTTTAATACTACCTGGTGATTGCTGATGAAGTTCCTCACCCTCCTCATATTTCTGATCATCCCCTGTAGGAATAAAAAGAGGGGTCCTGTAAGTACCTAAGAGGGCAGGTAAAATCCAAAGGCATCTATGTGACTGCTGTAGGAAAGGACTGATGGCCCTTTGGCATCCAATGTGGCTGATCTTAACTAACACCCCCCACCTCCTCAGAATATCCAGTGTTTAAGGATAGAGCAGCCCCTCATGAGCCACGGCTGAATTCTTGCCCAGATGAAGCTTCTGAGCCTCCAAATTCCAGGCCCCAGAAGACACCCCCTCCTTCCTCACCCAGTGCCCTTTATAATTCTACCAAACTCAGTTGCTAAGAAGTGAAGAAATAATCCCCAACGGCTGTTCCTTGCCAGTTCCCCTTGACACAGACAAGGTGCATGCGTGGGCCATGGTTGATGACTTGCTTTTGAGCTCCGAAGCTTTCAGGTTTTAAAAGGATTTTAAACAAGTTGTTTTCCTTTGGAAACAGGTATCTGGTGCCTGAAATGTTTTTTGGCAGGGGTGGCCAACGGTAGCTCTCCAGATTTTTTTTTGCCTACAACTCCCATCAGCCCCAGCCAGCATGGCCAATGGCTGGGGCCGATGGGAGTTGTAGGCAAAAAAACATCTGGAGAGCTACCGTTGGCCACCCCTGCTTTATGGAGATACAGGCTGGCTGAAATAGCTGGGTTGTTTGCCAAGAACTCTTAATTAGCACAACTCATCAAACAGAGACAGAACTGATTTGTTCATTTGCTGTTGCAGCTCAAGAGCTTCCACTCGTGGGCTGTAAAATAAACAAGTTCTGATAACCAATGTAGCCCTAGACAGTACATCGCTTCAGGAGAAGAAGTAGTAGAAGAGGAGGAGGAGGAAGAAGATGATGATATTGGATTTATATCCCACCCTTCGTTTTGTTGAACATATTACCTGTGGTGTTATTAACATAGCTAAGGACATATTTACTTCACGACGCTTTCTGCTAAGGCTTGCACAATTTATTTATTCAGTGTTGAACGTATGAAGCTGCCTTATACTGAATCAGACCCTCGGTTCATCAAAGTCAGTATTGTTTACTCAGGCTGGCAGCGGCTTTCCATGGTCTCAAACTAAGGTTTTTCATGCCTATTTGCCTGGACCCTTTTTAGTTGGATATGCTGGGGATTGAACTTGGGACCTTATGCTTACCAAGCAGATGCTCTACCACTCAGCCACCGTCCCTCTCTGAATCACCATCTGAATCTCAGAGCAGCTCACAATCTGCTTTACCTTCCTCCCCCACAAGAGACACCCTGTGAGGTAGGTGGGGCTGAAAGAGCTCTCACAGAAACAGCTCTCACAGAGAGCCTTCTCAACTGCTGCCCCCTATTGGTGGAATCAGCTGCTGGAAGAAGTTCCACAAGGCCTGTAAGACAACACTATTCCAGCTGGCCTTTTATTGAGCTGTAATGACTGATATGGTAATAGGGAATGACACTAAAATATACTGAACGCCATCTGAAATGAAACAATATCGAATGATATTAGCACCAGACTGTTTTATCTGTTTTAATGGTCTAATTTTAATTTAGGATGTAAGTAATATGAGCGAATTCTTTGGTTTTACTGGTTGTGAGCCTCCCTGAGCCTGCCTCGATGGGGAGGGCAGGATATAAATCCAATAAACCTTAGACCTTACCCAAAGAGACCACATTCTGATAGTTCTCCAGCATGACTTCCCTGTAGAGAGCTCTTTGGTCCAGATCCAACAGCTCCCACTCTGCCTTGGTGAAATACAATGCCACCTCCTCAAAGGAAATGGGACGCTGAAAGAAAATGCAGATTCCCTCATCAGAGATCATCCTGGTCATAGGAAGGCAGCGTTTCAGGAAGATTCAGGGTTTAGAGCTTTGCATGGGTAAAGGGAATGGCAAACAGCTTTTCTCGCCTGGACCCCTTGCAGCTACTTCAGGAGCAAAAGCCCCCCTGAGAAAGGAGGGGAGACCCTGGTTGTCCCCTGATGAACTCCCTTACCTGGGCTGCAGATGCAGCTGCTGTTTCCACACCTCTGAAAAGACGACGACTCAGCCTTATCTCTCCATCGCCTGTTAATGACAAAAAGGAGGAAGAAAGGGCGTTTGCCTTTCCTTCCTATTCCATTTGCGTGTTTGTTCCCTACTTCACTCATCCTCTTCGCAGTGGTGTGAAACTCACCCTGTGTACACTCAACAATTTTTAAAATACTCTTTGCTAAATTGCAGGAGAGGCAAAAGAGAAAGAGCAGGTACCCAGAAGCCTTGGGAGTTATAAATCCTGCCAACATATTTCAGTCTTTTGGGTTCAGATAGCAATTTTTCCCAAGGCCAGTTTGGCTGGATATCCTAATTTCCCCACACACACACACACCATCTTCTGGGCACAGAGCAAGCCTCACTGGATGCGTGTGTGGTGGGGAGGTAATTGTGAATTTCCTGCATTGTGCATGAGATTGGACTAGATGACCCTGAAGGTCCCTTCCAACTCTTTGATCCCGTCAAATGTGCCCTGTGAACTTCCCTGGCTTATTCTTCGCCCCATATATACAAAAAGAAAATTGTTCAACCTTGGTTTCCAGTCATATCGTTTTTGATAGATAATAAAATGTTGCCCTCCAATACTCTGTATGCTTCTATGATTTATTTTTCGACTACATACACAGTGAATCTACAATTGTCCAAATATAAAATCCTCTTGTACTTGTTTTGTCAGAGAAAGCCATTTAAAACTTTTAGAATCACAAGACTGACTGCGATAAGTTATTCTGTTGATGTTGATGTTTTTTCAATAAAAAAATCTGAACTGGAAAAAATGTGCCCTGCGAACTCTCGAGCTCCGAAGATTACAGCATCCCTGCTGGATCAGACCAAAAGTCCAGGCATGCTGTTCTTCAGCCAGAAGAGACCTCCCACAAGCCCTTGAGCCTGAGCTGGAGGGAGAACAAGAGCAAATTTGGAAATGACATCAAATGACACGTCACCATCCCATTCAGCCAAAAACCAAGGCGTGACTGGAGCACAACTAGAGACTCTAGGGAACATCAATGAGTTTTCAGAGGATCTGTTGTCATGCTAATGTCACAACTGGGTTTTTTCAGCAAGATGGAATATCAGCATGACATCACATTCTCCCCAGTCACCTCCCAAAAGATCCTGGGGGTGCCAGTCCACAGCCTGCCTTCCCTACTCCAGCATCCTGTATCCCACAACGGCTCACCAGATTCCCCTGGACACATCGTCACAGAAGCCAAATCTTCACATTATTATTGGTCCCCTAGAAAGCAATTTTCAAAGATGGAGGCTCCAGGTTTGTCTATATTTTCATTTTTGAGCCACCTGGCATTCCTCTTATGGAAGGGAGGTGAGACAGGAATATTTTGATTAATGTGAGGAATTGCCCTCCATGAATTTATCTAAACCCCATGGAAAGGCATCACAATTAGCAGACATTGAATGCCACAAGTGTGTTGTTTTGGAGAAACATCGACTGAGGGGGTGACATGATCGGATTTACAAGATTATGTATGGAATAGAGAAAACAGAGAAAGAAGTACTTTTCTCCCTTTCGCACAATACAAGAACTCGTGGACATTCAATGAAGTCGCTGAGCAGTCGGCTTAGAATGGATAAAAGGAAGTCCTTCACCCAAAGGGTGATTAACACATGGAATTCACTGCCACAAGATGTGGTGGTGGCTACAAGGATAGACAGCTTCAAGAGAGGATTGGATAAGCATATGGAGCAAAGGTCCATCAGTGGCTATTAGCCACAGCTTATCATTGGAACTCCCTGTTTGGGGCAAGTGATGCTCTGAATTCTGGGTGCTTGGGGTGGCACAGTGGAAGGGCTTTTAGTATCCTGGCCCCACTGGTGGACTTCCTTATAGCACTTGGGGTTTCTGGCCACTGTGTGACACAGAGTGTTGGACTGGATGGGCCACTGGCCTGATCCAACATGGCTTCTCTTATGTGACACAGAGTGTTGGACTGGATGGGCCACTGGCCTGATCCAACATGGCTTCTCTTATGTTCTTATGTGACACAGAGTGTTGGGCTGGATGGGCCATTGGCCTGATCCAACATGGCTTCTCTTATGTGACACAGAGTGTTGGACTGGATGGGCCATTGGCCTGATCCAACATGGCTTCTCTTATGTTCTTATGTGACACAGAGTGTTGGACTGGATAGGCCATTGGCCTGATCCAACATGTCTTCTCTTATGTTCTTATGTGACACAGAGTGTTGGACTGGATGGGCCATTGGCCTGATCCAACATGGCTTCTATTATGTTCTTCTGTGACACAGAGTGTTGGACTGGATGGGCCTTTGGCCTGATCCAACATGGTTTCTCTTATGTTCTTATGTTTTGAAGAAATATTTTTTTCTTGCCTTGAATTGGACACATCTGGAGGAAATCCCCTCCGCTGTTCTGCCTGCCTCTTCTCCTCTGCCTGACTCAGAAGGAAACCTTCGGCCAGGGCCACCGCCTGGGAACTGGTCTCTGGACCACACCCTCGGACCTAGCACTGCATCTCCGGGGGCAGGATGGCCAGGAACGGCTCCAGGATCATATTCACGGGGTGCTCCAATCGAATCCAGGAACAGTGAGATCTTACCACAGGAGAGGGCATCTTGGGCATGCTCCATGGCTTCTGCACCCTGCCCTTGCTCTAAGAAAGTTCCTTCCACCTCAGGGAATGCAACTTCTGTCTTCACAGATGGTGCGCACTTCTGAAACAGCAGCAAGTAAGAGATGGAATGAATTTACCAAGCAATAGAATCTGCCCCACTCCCAGACCCTTCACCCGTCCATGAACAGACTTGGGAGAAATGTTTAGGAAAACTTTAGGAGACGATCAGATATTGTTGCTAATATTGGACATATCTGGAGGAAATCCCCTCACCTGTTCTGCTTGCTTGTTCTCCTCTGCCTGACTCAGGAGGAAACCTTCGGCCAGGGCCACCGCCTGGGAACTGGTCTCTGGCTCACACCCTCGGACCCAGCACTGCATCTCTGGGGGCAGGATGGCCAGGAATTGCTCCAGGATCACCAGGTCCAAGATCTGCTCCTTGGTGTGCCTCTCCGGCTTCAACCAGTGGTTGCAAAGTCCATGGAGCTGGCTGCAAATCCTCCGGGGCCCATCAGCCATGTGGTACTGGAACAACCGGAAGTGTTGGCAATATACATCTGGACACGTGGTGTCCTTAGCCAGGATCTCTGGCACAGCTCTTTCCCAGAATTCAACACCACTGCCAGCTTGGGAGAGAAGGGGGGCTTTGCTTGCCTTGCCTGTTCCAGGTCCTTCTGAGTTCTGTTCTTCCACCTCCTTTCCGATTTCCAGTTGGGTCACCTCCAACTGCGAAATGATGCCTTCACTCACTCGGGTGTGAAGAGAGGCTTCTCCTTGGAGGGCAGAATAGAGAGACACAAACAGGAATATGTCACAAGGGAAACAGAAGAGAATGGAGATCCACCACTGAGCATCACAAACTTTCACATGCTCAGGAGACCCACGAGAATTGCCCTGGTAGATCAGAGCACAAGGGCTTCTTGTGTAGACCCGGCTTAATATCATTTTGCTATAAGAACAGAAGAACTAAGAGAGGCCATGTTGGATCAAGCCCTCCTACTGTTGCCCGCCCTCCCAAGAACCCAGAATACAGATCATCACTTGCCCCAGACAGAGTGTTCCATCTATACCTTGCGGCTAATAGCCACTGATGGACTTCTGCTCCATATGTTCATCCAATCCCCTCTTGACGTCGTCTATGCTTGTAGTTGCTGCCACCTCGTGTGGCAGTGAATTCCACGTTTTAATCACCATTCTAACCCGAATGCTCCGCAATTTGATTGAGTGCCCATGAGTTCTTGTATTGTGCGAAAGGGAGAAAAGTCCTTCTTTCACTACCTTCTCTATCCCATGCATAATCCTGTAAACCTCTATCATATCGCATCCCAGCACAATGAGACCTTACCACAGCAGAGGGCATCTTGGGCACACTCCATGGTTTGAGCACTCTGCCCTTGCTCTAAGAAAGTTCCTTCCACTTCAGGGAATGCATCTTCTGTCTTCATGGATGGCTCCCACATCTGAAACAGCAGCGAGGGAGAGGGGTAAGAGATGGCATGAACAGATCGAGCAATGGATCTTGCCCCACTCCCAGACTATTCAGCCTTCTATGAGCAGACCTGGAAAATCATCTGGAGGAGTAAGAAATTCTGTAGTAGAAGAGGCTGCTGAAGGGGACTATTCTATCTCCCATTTGGGAGATTAACACTTGGGGAAAAGGTCTGTCAGGAAAAGTTTCGGAAAAGATCAGATATCATTGCTTGAATTGGACATACCTGGAAAATACCCCTTACCGGTTCTGCCTGTCTCTTCCCCTCTTCCTCACTTAGGAGGAGACCTTCAGCCAGGGCCACCGCCTGGGAACTGGTCTCTGGCCCACACCCTCGGACCCAGCACTGCATCTCCGGGGGCAGGATGGCCAGGAACCGTTCCAGGATCACCAGGTCCAGGATCTGCTTCTTGGTGTGTCTCTCTGGCTTCAGCCAGTGGTTGCAAAGTCCATGGAGCTGGCTGCAAACCTCCCGGGGCCCATCAGCCTTGTGGTAGCAGAACAGCCGGAAGCGTTGGCAATGTACATCTGAAGTCATGGTGTCCTTAGTCAGGATTTCTGGCATGGCTCTTTCAACACCACTCCCAGCTTGCAGAAGGGGGGCTTTGCTTGCTGTCTTGCCAGTTCCAGGTCCTTCTGGGTCTTGTTCTTCCATCTCCTTCCCCTTCTCTTGAGTCACCTCTAACTGTGAAGCGATGCCTTGATTCATTTGGCTATGAAGAGATGCTTCTCCTGGGGTGGGGGGAATTGAGAGGAATAGAGAGCAACTTGTCACAAGGAAAAGAGAACAGAGATCCTCCACTGAGCATCACAAACTTTCACATGCTCGGGAGACCCACAAGAATTGCCCTGGTGGATCAGAACAAAAGGGGTTCTTGAGGTTTGTAGACCAGGTTTAATGTCATTTTGCTATATTAGATACCAAGCTATTTAGAATATGCCTCCATGGTTCTTTGAGAAAATGAAATGTCTCTGTTTGGCTCTTTATGGCTGTTGCAAGCTTAGCCAGTGATTAGTTTTGTTCCATCTGTCATGGGGGCTAATTCTTAAGGTAAAGTGGAGCCCGCAAAAGACAAGAGGAACTGGTGACTCCTTAACCATTGTATTCATCCCTTCAATAGGCCTGAAGTGTTAGGCAAGAGCTCTGTCTAAGTACCCATTGGAGGGGAAGGGGCAGGAAAGTGAGCATGTGAAGAACAAGCTGCTGAGATTGGGAGAGAAAAGTAGATAGGCCCAGTATATCTGTCATTAAAGGAAATAATAACAAGACACCAGGGCTGTGATCACACACACTAAATAATGCACTTTCAATCCATGTTCAACACACTTTCCAACTGGATTTTGCCAGTTCACACGGTGAACATCCAGTTGGAAAGTGCATGGAAAGCGTGTTTATTTAGTGCGTGCGATCGCAGCCCAGATGTCTCCAGGGCTTTTTCCCTCCCAGGGGAACCAACCCAGGTAAACAATATCCCTTGATTTGTGAAGAGGAGTGAATGTAACATCCAGAGGACAGTCATACTTTTCTCCTGGCCTGTATTCCACTCTAACAGAAGGACCATTTTCCAGAGTCCAGCCTGTTTTGGAAACTAGCCTAAGTCCATTCCTTGAACACCTCTGGATGGCTACTAAGCTTCTCACTGGTGCCCTGCTGGGGACAGCAGCTGGGGGGGCCACCAGCCAAAATGCTTAACATTCAGGCCAGCCAATCAGCACTAATGACTCATCATGTTTGATCCCATTTGGGACCCCTTTCTGGGTATCCTAGGCACCAAAAGGCAAGCTTTGCATTCTTGCTGGCATCCCCCTTAGCGGGACCTGAACCCACACCTCCTGTGACTGTGCCCTGGTGTTTCTCCCAGTTGTGTTGCCTGGGGGTCTGTACCTCTCTCACCTGGCAAACAGATGTCGTTCCTCCCACCCAAACCCCAGTGCCGGAAGGAGAATTTGGCATTGTGTTATGGTTGTCTCTGCCAAGTGAGCTGCATAGTGATAATAGATCCATCTTGGTCTAAAACAATAGAACAAAGCAGTAGACAAATGGCACCTTTAAGACCAACTAAGTTTTATTCAGAAAGGTCGAAGGAGCTGGGTGTGCTTACATTATGAATAAAACTTTGTTGGTCTTAAAGGTGAGACTTGTCTACTGCTTTGTTCTATTGCATAGCGATGAGACAGAGGTGATGCAGTTGGAACGGATGTGTTCTTTCTCTGGGCTTTGAGAAACATTGCTGCGAGTGGGTACTCGAACCAACATCCGTAGGTCTCCCTGGTGTATTTACTCCAGGGGTTCTGTCGCTCATGCCACGACCCTCATAGTGAACCTATGCCTGTGCACCTTTTGTTTCTCCATGTTCCACATGTCAGCAGAAGGCTCATAGCAGGGGTGGAGGTAGCTAGATAAACATGTTCCATCACTCTGCTTGTCACAGGGGAATAGCCTTGTGTTGTGAAAGTTTCCATGATCTTTGTGGGCACTGCCAGGCTCTCTGGCGATAAAATGAATTTTAACAGGGATAAATGTAAAGTTCTGCATTCAGGCAGGAAAAATGCAATGCAGTTATAGGATGGGGGAGACTTGTCTTGGTAGCAGTCTGTGCGGAAAGGATCTAGAGGTCTTAGTAGACCATACACTGAATATGAGTCAACAGTGTGATGCGGTGACTAAAAAAGGCAAATGCAATTTTAGGCTGTATTAACAGAAGCATAGTATCCAGATCACGTGAAGTAATGGTATTGCTTTACTCTGCTCTGGTAAGACCTCACCTAGAGTATTGTGTTCAGTTTTGGGCACCACATTTTAAGAAGGATCTAGACAAGTTGGAACGGGTCCAGGAGGGTGACAACATGGTGAGGGGCCTGGAGACCAAGTCCTATGAAGAGAGGCTGAAGGAGCTGGGTATGTTTAGCCTGGAGAGGAGGTAGTTGAGAGGTGATAGGATCAGCATCTTCAAGTACTTGAAGGGCTGTCATATAGAGGATGGTGCAGAATTGTTTTCTATTGCCCCAATAGGCTGAAATAAAATCAGAAGAGTTTCCAGTTCAACATTAGGAAGAACTTCCCGACAGTGAGAACAGTTCCTCAGCGGAACAGGCTTCCTCGGGAGATGGTGGGCTCTCCTTCCTTGGAGGCTTTTAAACAGAGGCTAGATAGCCATCTGACAGCAATGCTGATCCTGTGAATTTAGGCGGTGGCATTTGTGAATTTCCTGCATTGTGCAGAGGGTTGGTTTAGACGACCGTGGGGGTCTCTTCCAACTCCGTGATTCTAAGATTCTTTGCACTTTCACAAAGGCGCTTCTTTTCCGCTCATCTGCTGGGCAGGCCATGGGCACCAGCTTGCAGTCCTGGCCCCACACTAGGAATGCATCAGGGTCTTAGGATGGGGCTACAATCGATTCCAATGCATGCAGGAGTTCCCTTCCCCTATGCCGCTTCTTTCTCATCAAACCAAAAAAGCCCATATTTTGTTTGCTGACTAAATCGACCAACGTTAGAAAGTCAGTCTTGTACATGTTGTTCTTATATTGAAAGGCATTAATTACCCGCCCCACCCCCAACAATCTCTACTTATATAGTGGCACAATATTGGTGCCTGACAGGGTTGCCAACTTCCAGGTGGGGTCTGAAGTTCTCCCAGAATTACAACCGACCTCCAGTTAGCTGAGATCAGATCCCCTGGAGAAAAGGGCCCCATTGGAGGGAAGGAGGATCCCATGGCTCCCTTCCCATTTCAGGGTGTTTCCACCTCCCAACTCAGCCTTTCCCAGAATGCATCCTCCACCTCCCAAGTCCAGCAATTTCCCGTCCGGGAGTTGGTAACCTGATCCTAGCCTTCCTCCCTTGCAACATCTAAAAGCATATCCTCCCCCCCAACACCTTACTTCTAAGTAGACCTTCCCGGGATTTGGATGAAGGGCTTGTGCCGGCTGTTGCCCTCCTCCGGGCTCGGCCTCTCTAGCAAACGGCTCTGTCACTTTAACCCTTTCGGTGCTGCAGACAAATGCAAAATCCTCTCCAGGGCCAGACGGAGCTTCAGCCAGGCTGCCGCCAAGAATGCCTCATGCAGCCCCATGGGGCCCCTGAAGGGTGAAGGAGGGGGAGGAATCCAGCCTCCTCTCGAGGAATCCGGGCTCTGTCCTTTCCCTTCCACGGAGCTTGCTAAAATTAACTCCCAGTCCAGCACTTTCTGGCTGCGCTTGAGCTCCTTTCCACGGGGCAACAGAAGGTTTGTTACCCACACCCGCTTGACCGGCCTTCTACTAGGTGGATGAATAAGAAACGAAGGCTGCGATCACACACACGAAATGATGCACTTCCCAACTGGATTCTACCGTGTGAACTAGCAAAATCCAGTTGGAAAGTGGAATTGGAAGTGCATTATTCCGTATGCAAATAAGGAACGCGGAGAACCAACTCCAGCCTCCTTTTCCTGAGCTGGCTGCATAGCCTGGGGAGCGCAAATCCTGCGCAGAGTGATTCCAGAGCAGCCCCATTGAGCCGCATGAGGCGTGCCTGGCTGAAGATCCTCCTCTTGGAAGGGACGCGAGGCGTTTTTGCATTTGTCTGCAGCACCGAAAGGGTTAAAGTGAGAGAGCCGTTTGCGAGAGAGGCCGAGCCCGGAGGAGGGGGGAAGCCGAAAAGAGGAAAGGCTCTTTTCTTTTCCTGTCTGGCGGGAAGGAAGGTTTGCTTGTGAACTAGGGCAGAGAACAGAGAAAGCTTCAGATCAACAACAGCCGGCAAAAGTCTTGCAGCCGGATCCCAGGAAGGTCTGCTTAGAAGTAAGGCGTTAGGGAGATATGTTTTTGCATCTGGGAAGGGAGGAAAGCTGGGATCTGGTTGCCAACTCCCGGGTTGCAAAGAGCTGGATATTTAGGGTGGAGGGTGCATTCTGGGAAATGCCAAGATTGGGAGCGGGGCAGGGGAACCTGCGATGAGGAGGGGGCCGTGGCCGTTTCCTCCAGGGGATCTGACCTCTGCCAGCTGGAGGTCGGTTGTAACAACCCGCTTAGGCACCTGTATTGCTCCACTATATAGTTTTGTTTTGTTTTGTTTTGTTTTTTTTTTGGGGGGGGGGTCACAGTCAGTGGCTTTCAGGACAAGAAGAGTTAATTGTACAAAACTAATGTTCGGCTGCTGGTCAATTTAATCTACAAAAAAAAGCAACAGCTGGCCTTGTTTTTTTGATGAGGAATTCCCACAGTAGCAGGTCCATTGCCCCAATTCAGATGCCCAGAGGGAGCGTTTCTACAGATCAGAATTCTTGAACCAAATCTCAGCCAAAGCTTCTCTGCTTTTCTCTCCCAGTCTCAGCTGCTTGTTCTTCGCATGGTCACTTTCCTTCCCCTGCCCCTCCTTTGGGTACTTGGACAGAGCTCTTGCCTAACACTTCAGACCTATTGAAGAGATACATACTATGGTTAAGGAATCACCAGTTCTTTTTGTTCTTTGGGAGCTCCACTTTACCTTAAGAATTACCGTAACCCCTAGGACAGACTGGGCCAAAGATAGGCTAAGCTTGCAACAGCCGTAAAGGGGGGAACAGAGACATTTCCTTTTTCCCAAGGAACCACAGAGGCATATCAAAAATAGC
The DNA here is from genome assembly GCF_032191835.1 of Heteronotia binoei. Classification (NCBI taxonomy): domain Eukaryota; kingdom Metazoa; phylum Chordata; class Lepidosauria; order Squamata; family Gekkonidae; genus Heteronotia; species Heteronotia binoei. The sequence goes on along the minus strand of NC_083237.1, from coordinate 7,892,279 downwards.
TCGGTATGTACTCCAAAGGGATCTGCAAAACTTATGTTCTGCTGCTGGTCAATTTAATCTACAAAAAAAAACCAATAGCTGGCCATCAATGTGACACATTTGTCAAATTAGGGCAATGTGACAAATTTGACAAATGAGGTTCAACATGACCAAGTGCAAAGTAATGCACATTGGGGCCAAAAGTCCTAACTGTAAAGATACGGTGATGGTGTTCGAACTGGTGGAGACTGACCAAGAGAGAGATCTTGGAGTCGTGGTAGATAACTCGCTGAAAATCTGGAGACAGTGTGTTGCTGCAATGAAAAAGACTAACACTGTGCTGGGGATTATTAGGAAGGGAACTGAAAACAAATCAGCCCGTATCGTAACAGTCCTGTATAAATTGATGGTGCAGCCTCATTTGGAGTACTGTGTACAGTTTTGATCACCACACTTCATAAAAGATATAGCATCGGGAAAAGTGCAAAAAAGGACAACTAGAATGATTAAAGGGTAGGAACACTTCCCCTATGAAGAAAGGTTAAAGTGCTTGGGGCTCTTTAGCTTGGAGAAACGACTGAGGGGTGATATGATAGAGGTTTACAAGAGGATGCATGGGATAGAGAAGGCAGAGAAAGAAGTACTTTTCTCCCTATCGCACAATCGTGGGCACTCAATCAAATTGCTGAGTAGTCGGGTTAGAATGGACAAAAGGAAGTACTTCCTCACCCAAAGGGTGATTAACACATGGTGGCAGTAACTACAAGCATAGATGGCTTCAAGAGGAGATTAGATAAACATATGGCTATTAGCCACATGATATAGTTGTAAGTCTCTGTCTGGGGCAAGTGATGCCCTGTATTCTGGGTGCTTGGCTTTGGGGCAACAGTAGGAGGGCTTGATCCAACATGGCCTCTCTTCTGTTCCTATAGCAAAATTATATTAAGCTGCGTCTACACAAGAAGCCCTTTTGTTCTGACCCACCAGGGCAATTCTTGTGGGTCTCCTGAGCATATGAAAGTTTGTGATACTCAGTGGTGGATATCCATTCTCTTCTGTTTTCCTTGTGACAAGTTCCTGTTTGTGTCTTCTGCCCCCCAAGGAGAAGCCTCTTTTCACAGCCAAGTGAGTGAAGGCACCATTCCACAGTTGGAAGTTTATTTATTTATTTACATTAAATTTCTATCCCGCCCTCTCTGCAAGCGACCCAATCGGAGAACGGGAAGGAGATGGAAGAACAGGACCCAGAAGGACCTGGAACTGGGAAGGCAGCAAGCAAAGTCCCCCTTCTCCTCCAAGCTGGGAGTGGTGTTGAATTCTGGGAAAGAGCTGTGCCAGAGATCCTGGCTAATGACACTGTAACCTCAGATGTGCATTGCCAACGCTTCCGGCTGTTCCAGTACCGCATGGTTGATGGGCCTCGGGAGGTATGCAGCCAGCTCTATGGACTTTGCAACCACTGGTTGAAACCAGAGAGGCACACCAAGGAGCAGATCATGGACCTGGTGATCCTGGAGCAGTTCCTGGCCATCCTGCCCCCAGAGATCCAGTGCTGGGTCAGAGGGTGTGGACCAGAGACCAGTTCCCAGGCAGTGTCCCTGGCCGAAGGTTTCCTCCTGAGTCAGACAGAGGAGAACAAGCAAGCAGAACAGGTATGGGGAGTTCCTCCAGATATATCCAGTTCAAGCAATGATATCTGATTTTCTCCTAAACTTCCTGACATACCTTTTTCCCAAGTGTCAATCATCCAAATGGGAGATATAATAGCCCTGTTCAGAACCAGTTTGGTGTAGTGGTTAAGTGTGCGGACTCTTATCTGGGAGAACCGGGTTTGATTCTCCACTCCTCCACTTGCACCTGCTGGGGTGGCCTTGGGTCAGCCATAGCTCTGGCAGAGGTTGAAAGGGCAGCTGCTGTGAGAGCCCTCTCCAGCCCCACCCACCTCACAGGGTGACTGTTGTGGGGGAGGAAGGTAAAGGAGATTGTGAGCCGCTCTTAGACTCTTCGGAGTGGAGGGCGGGATATAAATCCAATATCTTCATCTACCTCACAGGGTGTCTGTTGTGGGGGAGGAAGGTAAAGGAGATTGTGAGCCGCTCTGAGACTCTTCGGAGTGGAGGGCAGGATATAAATCCAATATCTTCATCTACCTCACAGGGTGTCTGTTGTGGGGGAGGAAGGGAAAGGAGATTGTGAGCCGCTCTTAGACTCTTCGGAGTGGAGGGCGGGATATAAATCCAATATCTTCATCTACCTCACAGGGTGTCTGTTGTGGGGGAGGAAGGTAAAGGAGATTGTGAGCCGCTCTGAGACTCTTCGGAGTGGAGGGCAGGATATAAATCCAATATCTTCATCATCTTCTTCTTCAGCAGCCTCTTCTACTACAGAATTTCTTATCCCTCCAGATAAGATCCATTGTCTGTTCATTCCATCTCTTATTGCTCTCCCTCGCTTCTGTTTCAGAAGTGGCGACCATCTGTGAAGATTGAAGATGCATTCCCTGAAGTGGAAGAAACTTCCTTAGAGCAAGGGCAGAGTGCACAAACCATGGAGTGTGCCCCAGCTGCCCTCTCCTGTGGTAAGATCTCATTGTGATTGGGGCACACTGTGAATGTGATGGGTGGAGAGTTCAAGGCAAGAAAAAATATTTCTTCATACAACACAGGAATGAAGTTGTGGCACTCTATCCACTAACTGTGATGCCTTTCCAAGGGGTTTAGATAAATTCATGGATAGATTCCTCACATTAATTAAAATATTCCTGTGTCACCTTCCTTCCCTAAGAGGAACTCCAGGTGGCTCAAAAAAAAAAAAAGTAGGCAAATTTGGACAGAGCTATTCAGCCTGTTCAATAAATGGAGCCTCCACCTACTGGGGCAGCAAAGCTCTGAAGATTCCCTTCTAGGGGCCAATGATAATAGATTTGGTTTCTCTTCTAGGGCAGGGATGGCCAACAGTAGCTCTCCAGATGTGTGTTTTTTTTGCCTACAACTCCCATCAGCCCCAGCCATTGGCCATGCTGGCTGGGGCTGATGGGAGTTGTAGGCAAAAAACATCTGGTGAGCTACCGTTGGCCACCCCTGTTCTAGGGAAATCTGTTGTGGGAAACAGGATGCTGGAGTAGGGATGGCAGACTGGTTTGGGGAGTGGTTGGGCAGATGTGATGTCATGCTGATGGAGAAAGTAGAGAAAGAAGTACTTTTCTCCCTTTCTCACAATACAAGAACTCGTGGACATTCGATGAAATTGCTGAGCAGCCAGGTTAAAACGGATAAAAGGAAGTACTTCTTCACCCAAAGGGTGATTAACATGTGGAATTCACTGCCACAGGAGGTGGTGGCGGCCACAAGCATAGCCACCTTCAAGAGGGGTTTAGATAAAAATATGGAGCAGAGGTCCATCAGTGGCTATTAGCCACAGTGTGTGTGTACGTATAAAAATTTTTGCCACTGTGTGACACAGTGTGTTGGACTGGATGGGCCATTGGCCTGATCCAACATGGCTTCTTTTATGTTCACCCCCCACCCTGTGCAAAAGAAACCAGAATTATCACAGAGACTTTGGTGGAGACTGACAATAGCCTTGCATCCAAAGAAAAGCTGGAAGGTTTCTCGAGGCTCCCAAAAGCATATTTCCTTCCAAAATGAGTTGACTGAGAGAGGGCATCCTTCATGATTATATCATAAGGAAGCTGACAAGAAACAGCCATTGGGGATTTCTCTTTCACGTGATCAGCTGTTAATTTGGTAGAATTATGAAGCCCATTGGGTGAGGAGGGAGGTAGGGTCTTCTGGGGCCTGGAATCTGGAGGCTCAGAAGCTACATCTAGGGAGGCGTTCAGCTGTGGCTCATGAGGGGCTGTTGTATCCTTAAATACTGGATATTCTGAGGAGGGGAAGTGATAGTTAAGATCAGCCACACTGGATGAAGCCAAAGGGCCGTCAGTAATTTCCTGCAGTAGTTGCCTAGATGCCTTTTGACTTTACCTGTCCTCCCAGGTGTTGACGGGATCCCTCTTTTTATTCCAGCAGAGGATGATCAGAAGAATGAGGCTGGTGTGGAACTTTATCAGCAATCACCAAATAAAGTGAAAAGGGAAGACATGAAAGGAGACTTCTGGAATCAAGGCAGACTGAAGAGGCAGAAAGGCAGCCAAGTGGTCAAGAAGACAGAAAAACTCATTCCTTGCCAAGAGGGGGATTTCCGAAAAGCCATTCAGATGGAGAAAGAAACATACAAGTGCTATAACGTGAACTTTTCAGATCAAACCCAATATAATGTCCATTTCCATGGAAAGAAATACAGTTTGAATGGCACTCTTCAAAGCCATCAAAAAATCCACAAAGTGGAGAAACCTTTTGAATGCTCAGAGTGTGGGAAGAGATTCACTTGGAATAGCAGTCTTCAACAGCATCATAGAACTCACACAGGGGAGAAACCTTTTGAGTGCTCAGAGTGTGGAAAGAGATTTAGTGCTCTTGGCAGGCTTCAGGTGCATCAAAGAACCCACACAGGGGAGAAACCTTTTGAGTGCTCGGAGTGTGGAAAGAGATTCACTCAGAGTAGCAATCTTCAACAGCATCAAAGAACCCACACGGGGGAGAAACCTTTTGAGTGCTCAGAGTGTGGAAAGAGATTTAGCCTCCTTTGCAATCTTCAGGTCCATCACAGAACGCATACAGGGGAGAAACCTTTTGACTGCTCAGAATGCGGAAAGAGGTTTAGTTTTCTTGGCAAGCTTCGGATGCATGAAAGAACCCACACATGGGAGAAACCTTTTGAGTGTTTGGAGTGTGGAAAGAGATTTGGTCGTATTTGCATTCTTCAGGTGCATCGAAGAATCCACACAGGGGAGAAACCATTTAAGTGCTTGGAGTGTGGAAAGAGTTTCAGTCAGAGTGGTCATCTTCAGCAGCATCAAAGAACCCACACAGGGGAGAAGCCTTTTGAGTGCTCACAGTGTGGGAAGAGATTCAGCGTCAATTACAAACTTCAGCGGCATCAAAGAACCCACATGCGTGAAACCTTTTGAGTGTTCAGACTGTGGAAGAGATTCAGTCAGTTCGGCAATCTTCAGCTGCATCAAAGAAGCCACACAGGGGAGAAACCCTTTGTGTGCTCAGTGTGGAAAGAGATTCAGTGACAATAGCAATCTTCAACATCATCAAAGAACCCACACAGAGGAGAAACCTTTTGAGTGCTTAGACGGTGGAAGGAAATCCAAAGTGTCACTCTTCAACTGCATCAGACAACCCACACGGGGGAGAAACCTTTCGAGTGCTCAGAGTGTGGAAAGAGATTCAGTGACAGTGGCCATCTTTAGGTACAGAGAACCCACACAGGGGAGAAACCATACGAATGCTCAGAGTGTTGAAAGAGGTTAATTAGGTATGGCAATCTTCAAAAGTATCAAAGAAGCCAAGTACGAGCTTAGCCTGTCAAAAGAACTTTTCTGTTATTTCACACCTAAAAGACAACCACAGACCATACAAAGCACTGAAAAGATGTAAAGTGTTGTAAAGAGCTGGTATCTACATAGAAACCTTACTCTAACCTGGAAGAAAGGTTATGTATGTTTGTTCTATGGAAAGATCTTTAGCCTGTTTCCAGGAGCTGGAGATACCCTGGAGTAAGCTGTAGGCTAAATTTTACTTCCTACCTCTGAGTCCTCAGAGCCCCCTTTGGATTTCTTTATTGAGATTATGGCTTGATGATGCACGCTGAGAAAATTTAGTCTCCATCTCACAGCTTTAATTTGGAAAGGTATCTGCATAACAAACCTGCATGGGGGAAACAAATCCTACCTCTTTCTCAGAGGCTTAATGTGTGGAAATGGGCATTTGAAGAACTAACAACCCAGAATGCCTCTGTTAAAAGGAGAAAACTCTGTTTCTCTCTAGGCAGTTGACAACCTTAGATTGTTTCTTTCTCAATCACAGAAAACAAAATTTAGCTGAGGAAGGGATGGGACAAACCAGGAAAGCGCAGTTCAATTCATGGTTTCTTATGTTCCCCATGTTGGGATATGGCAAGATCTAAATTTCAGTCATTAGAGGGTTAACATATGATTGTATGGGACAGAAGTATGACTTAACTCAGAGCCAACCCAATGTATTATTTGTTGTGTTTGACTAACTGATTGGATGGTTATAATTTATCCATTTTTGAGTTGGCTAATGAGTTCAGTTTCTTCCTGTGAAGTGTCAGAACTTGAAGAACTTCAAACGAGGCCCAGTACTTCGTTACAAAGGATAGGTGTTTATTGAGAACTAAGTTCATGAAGGCACAGAATAACTCTGATAACGGGTTTAGCATTGGTTACAATTTTATGCGGTTGTTACAGAAACAATCAAGTTGGTTCTCACACTTCCAAAGACACTGGTCTGTTCCCAGAGTCTGTTATCAGCAGAGGGAGGAAGAAGTCCTGCTGCGATGTCCTGGGCGGTTGCCTTCAAAGGACACCTGCAGGCTATTCCCAGGGGCTATCTGTCATTCCTCCGGCGGTTACAGTTTGTTTGAAATGCAAAGTGTCAAGTCGGCTGGATTCAATAACGAGTCTTTGGTTGAAACAAAGTTGCTAGTTTATTGAAAGCATAGCTGAAGACCATGATAGAGATTGAAGGACTGGGGTACACAGACATTAACCAAGCTTTTAAGGTATAGATCAAAGGATTCCTACGGGCGGGGCACTCTATACAGTATATTTTCACACTAGAATGTTACTCCCTCGTTCCCAAGCTAAGGCCTTGGCGATTTCACACTCCCACAGACACCCGGCTTGAGAAGGCTTTGCTATCTTGTTCACATATCAGCATTTCAAAGCAGACTACACAACAAAGGCACAGCTAAGAAGAGGGGGGAGGGAGAGGTAGCTAGCAGCATCTCGGTGTTCAGTACAAGCCCAGAATCCTTTGCTTCTGAACCAGAGTTAGACAACATGTTCATAAGAAATACAGCAGACTTGACACAAAGCACTTTGACTAGAGGCCTAGCTATGAGTATACAGGGTTAGTATTAACACACAAGATGGAGTCAGTTAGGCTAACATTGCTAAGCTTAGCAGCAGGAAAAGTACAAGTTCTGACATGAAGGTTGTAGAAAAGAGGTGAATTGCCTATTAGCCTCTCCTGTTCCATTACCTGCCTTGTACTTGTGCCTGTTGCGGCCGCCCTTGTTTTATATTTTGAGCCTACCTTCTAGAATAAATATGTAGTTTTAGAACTTTGTTATTTTCTCAGGACTATCCTGCTGCTCCCCCTTTCTAATAGACTTAGATGAGGAGCTTCATTTTAAGTAACAATCCATCACCCCCATGCCTTATTTACCCAACACCCCATTCATGAACCATGGACTGTCATGAATTTAGCCGCCTTACAAACTGTTTCGGTTTGTGTGGCTCATGCAGTGGTGGAACACTTCCCGCCCCCTCCCAGCACGCTGGAGACGCCAAACTTGAAGGGACCATTTTGACTGCCACAGGCTCAGGAGTGTGTAGAATGTGCAATTCAGTTGGTTTGCTTCATGCCAATCCCTAGTCATAACTCATTGAAGATATTATTTTATTTGTATGAGGTGTGAAACTCAAGCACCCTCATTCCATCGGAAGGATTAATGTGAATATTGTAAGGCCTGGTTTGAGTTTACAGGTGTCTGTGATTTCAGAGCTCTTGCTGCCATCGAGCCTTATCTCATTCCAGGCCTGACAATGAAATGCGGTAATCAGGTACATCCAGAGAGCCTGTGCTCAACTGAATAGTATGATGGGAGGGGGAAAGTAGGCTCAGGAGCGAGCATCTTCCAGAGGAAGCCAAGAGGAAAGCCCACAATATTGTGGTGTCTCTTCTTTTAGAGATTTTTTTTTCCTCCCTCTTTCTTTTTGACACTTCTGAGGATGGATTCGGACAAGAAAACAGTAAACATGCCAAGTTTCTTCAGAGCCTAATTCTTCGCTTGACAACACTCAGGTTTCTGGAAAGCTGAACTCCTCCTCCCCAAATTCTCTGGTGGGGCTCCAGATATTTCCCTAAACTCCTCAGGAACACTATATAAGCAAGCCTAGCTTGCTATTGAACAACCATCCAGATACCACCAAGAAGTCCTACGTACCTCTTCCTTTCTGTGGGATTCCTTGTCCTCAGGGCCAAGCTGTCTGGGGCTAGTTCTGGCCAGGTTACAGATGAGTGCTCTGCTCTCCTCCCCTCATAGGCTCCTGAAGACCTCCTCTGAGCCTCCTTTCAACTATGTGTCCAGCTCTTTCTTTCCCAGGGTTCCATTTCTGATGCTCTCCTCTTCACTCTACACAAGTACTTCTTAACCCAGTCAAGGGAGAGGGTTAGTGCTCACACCCAGGCTCTTGCTGCGTCCGGCCAAGCAAGAGTGACCTAATCAAGGCAGGCAAAGAATGCCTCTCTCTGAACTTCTCCAGTCCTTCTTTCCAAACTTTTAAAATCTGAACCTAATGCTAATAATGTCAAGAGTTCTCGGACTACACTACCCAGAATTCATTGAGGAACTTGCCTCAGAATCTTCTGAAAGGGGTCCAAAGGAAGGGGAAGAGAGAGAGTTCCACTGCCAGGCCTGCACTGGACCGACTAGAACTAGACCACACCATGCTGGACAAGAAGCAGGAACATCCCTGACCCAGACAAGAACAGCCAGTCTTGTACTATATCAGACTGCAGGCAAGATTTTGTAATGCTCTTTGCTCTCTTGGTACACAGGCCACTCTTCAACACGGCGTCCCCTGCAGCCACCTTGTGACCCTTTTCTAGAATGCAACTGGATTTCTTCTTTGTCTCCTTTTTAGATCCAGGTGGATTGCTTTGTTAGCCTGTAGTAGCAGAAAATAGTAAGACTCAAGTAGCACCTTAAAGACTAACAAAATTCGTGACAGGG